>NC_064816.1:22050817-22378757 GCF_023721935.1 Panthera uncia
GTTGAAAAAAAAAAAAATTAAAAAAAAAAAAAAAAAAGTTTCCATGTTGAAGTGGCCCGTGTAGTTCAAACCCATGTAGTTCAAGGGTCAACTGTACAATCAAGGTTTCTTCTTTGTGAAATGAGAATAGTAATGGTGCCGATCTCATAGACTGTGAAGATTAAAAAAGATAATGTTGGGGCGCCTGGGTGGCGCAGTCGGTTAAGCGTCCGACTTCAGCCAGGTCACGATCTTGCGGTCCGTGAGTTCGAGCCCCGCGTCAGGCTCTGGGCTGATGGCTCGGAGCCTGGAGCCTGTTTCCGATTCTGTGTCTCCCTCTCTCTCTCTGCCCCTCCCCCGTTCATGCTCTGTCTCTCTCTGTCCCAAAAAATAAATAAAAAATGTTGAAAAAAAAAAAATTTAAAAAAGATAATGTTGCTTAGCACCATGCCAGGTGCATAGCAAGTGCTCCATATAAATGCTAATCATTTTTATCTAGAAACTCAGAGTAGCATTATTTATTGTTCTGTACACAGAGTCTTATGGAATGAATTCTACCTTCTTTTCATTTTAGACTTCCCAAATTTTGACATTCTAAAAAAAGGGGGTAAAGAGGGTCATGTATATGTGTCCCTTCCCAACAGAGAGGAATCCCTGGATGCTCCCATTCTTTGAAGCCACTCTCTCTACTCTAAGGGGTATATCCATGTGTCTTGCCTGGAAGCTCCATTCCATTCTTGGGAATGAGAAAGGAAACAAAAAAATTCTACTGATGCCCTTGGCCGTCACTGTCTCAGAAATTTCTATGGCAGCATCCTAGAGCAACAACCAGCGTTGGCATAATTATAGTAACGGAATCTGCCATGGTCCTGTGCTTGTGCTGTGGCGAGCAGGAGTGAACCAGAAAGCCCGGGAGGAATGGTTGAACTGTAAAAGCTAGTGGTGATCTTCAGAAGTATCCTTTTTGATGCTTCTGCAGTGCAGTAGGCCAGGCCTCCCATGCAGCACGGCAAGAATAAATGGGTGCAAGTATGGGGGCAGTTAACATGCACCCCAGATCCTGCTAAGTGTGCTTTGGCATCCTTGGTCAGTGGGTCCTACTGTCTCCATTTTCCAGATGAGGAAGCCAAGACTTAGGGAGACTGAGGAATTTGCCTGAAGAGTTGAGATAATTAATGGAACAAATGGGCTTCATTCAGCCCTCTTTCGCCTGCGTGGATGTGAGGCCTCTGCTCTCCCATGGGATGTGGGCAGATATCTCATATATATGTGCTGTGAGGAGGCACAAGCCCAACGGACTGCATTACAGAGTGCCAGAGTCTTTAAAATGCTTGATGTGAGATTAGAAATGGCCTTTCCATTCCCACCAGCCTGAGTTACATTGCTTCTCGTGAATTTTGAAAAGCTCACAGTGCCTGCTTTTAAGATATGAAGACACCAGAGCCTGATTTGTCCTGAATCATGTTTCATAGTGTTGGCAGCACAAGATAGGAAACTTGAAATTTGCAGCATGTATGTCTCACATGGAGAGTTCTCTGTGCTGTATTAAGTGACAGAAGGAAAACTCAGCTCATCCTCCTTGTAAAAGAAACCCAGCATTCCCGGGTTTAAAAGGAGTCGTAACAATTCTATTTGATGGGCTTATAAATATCCTGGAATTTGCATTTTGAATGTTATGCATCACAAAAGGATTTCGATGGTGTTATCACAGCAACGCTGTAATCACATCCTATAATTTATATAACTCCAACTGCCTGCCATCACTATGTCAAAAATCATGATATACTGTTGCTGATACGCACACAGCTTCTCCCCTGAAGGAAATTAAGGGTCCTGAATCAAACTCCTTGGGGGCAATTTTAATGACTTTGTCTGGAAGGTCTGGCCACCTTGATAGGTAGTCAGGTGAGTCAGGCGGTGGGTTAATAAGTAGATCTAAACTTCAAGTATGAAATTGAACAAGCCAAGGTGTCCCAAAGGCAAGCCATAACAGAGCGTTTTATGCTTGGAACTCTAGGAAGTTGAGCAGTCTGGGAGCCCCCTGCATTGCATGAGCAACAGGACATGAGGCTCGTGCTGGAGACCTTCCAAGAGGGGGTCCGATTAACCTTGGGGCTGAGTCCTTAGCTGTGTCTGAACCTTTGCTCACATGCAACTTTGGATGGGGCCAGGAGGGGAAGCAGTGACGTGGTCAGGCATTTCATTCCTGAACTGTGCTTTTTCTTCCCCCCAAATAATAAACAAACTTAAGTTGTTTTTACTTTTTAAGAATAGACAGTCAGATTTGACCTCTTCCCTTGACCTTCAATCACTGTCAGATGTTCACCTCCAAATCAGAATTCCTCAGGAAAGGTTTGAAGCCTAGAGGATGTGAAAGAGCAGCCCCAGGTCAGTGCCTGGAATGAAGGAGGGGCAGAACAAAATTGCTCTGTATAGGAAAATAAGACAAATGCAAAAACAGCAGTGTTGCCTCCTGCAAGAAGACAGGGACCAGTGAGCTTATTAGCAAGAGGGCATGGGCCTGACCCCAGAGACACAAAACAACTTAAGACCTTTTCAATGGCAAGGATAGCTCTTATTTAATTCTAAGTTATTTTCTATGCTGCAGCCCATCACATTTTCTCAAAGGCCTCAGAGGAGTAGTTTTGGAGGGGAAACCGTGGGAAAGTTCTAGTTTTTTACATGTGTACACTCTTGGGAAGGGGTGGAGGGGGTGTAGGATGGTGAGGTCGTCTGCAATGGAATGAATCCAACAGGAGCAGATCAGAATCAGTGGTGGCTGGAGACCTGGAAGCCCCCCCCTTCCCCAAGATTCCAGCAGCCACCAGCAGAACCATGGTGCTTCCCCATGGATCATGTAAATCTAAGCCCCGCTGTTAGAATACCTTGGCTGAAATGTATGTTTCTGCCAGAAGCTCCATAGGTTACACGATTCAGTGAAAGAGTCAGGAGGTAACACTTCTGGTCTTCCTTCTTTGTCTATGTTATAGAACATTTACTCCTCAGTTTCTCCACCTGAACAATGGGAAGATTGGTCTAGAACAGGGGACCTCAAAATCTGCATCTAGCCATGTATGAATTTCAGGCAGTCTGTGATCCCTCCCATCAAAATGTGTACATGAACAGGTATAATTTTCCATCATTCCCCACAAATGTTAAGAACCGCTGGACTAGATGTCTGAGGTCTAGTCTAGCTATATGAGCCTGTTCTAGTTTTCTCTTGTTGTGCATTGCCTCTCTCTACCTAAATGGCAAACAAAATACTTAATCATTGTTGTGGGGACATTCAGAAGCCAATAAACCCAAACACAGATCCTGCTTTGCATGTCATATTATACAAAGATGCCATTGACTTAGGAGAGGGATGGGCCTACTGGAGACAGCCATGATTGATACAAAGAATAGTGGCCCGAATACCCAGTGAATGCCACTGGGTTTGAGATACAAGTCTTATTGATTCTACTCCCCAAATACATCTCAGATTTCCCCTCATCATTTGCAATGTGCATTCCACCCTCTCTCCTGTTTAGACCATGCCTGTAGACTCCCAGTTGGTCCCCTGGCTCCACTTGTACACCGCGAGGCTCTCTCCCTGAGTTTGTCTCAGTTCCTTGGAGGTGATCACCCACTACCACTCGCCATCAGGGCCCTTGCTTGTTTCCTGGCTAGCTCTCACTTAATCTTTGGGTCTCAGGGGCATCTGGGTGGCTCAGTCAGTTGAGCATCCGACTTCGGCTCAGGTCATGATCTCACAATTTGTGGGTTCAAGCCCCACGTGGGCTCTGTGCTGACAGTGCGGGCCTGCTTAGGATTCTCTCTCCCCCCACCTCTCTGCCCCACCCCCTCTCTTGCTGTCTCTGTCTCACTCAAAATAAATAAATAAACTTAAAAAAAAATCTTTGGGTCTTAAATTACAGATTCCTTCCCTGACCTAACTGCCAAATTATTACTCTCTCATTGAATCAGTTCTTGTTCCTCGATAGTATTTCACACAGCTTATTATTACACATTGCTTGGGCTATTTTTAAAATTATGTCTCTCTGGCTTACACTGAATTATGCATGGTAGTGACTGACATTTTCTGAGTTGGGGGGGCGACATTTTATTCCCGCTATCCATCACAATATCATACAAATAGTAGGAGGGATACACTAATGGTATATAGCGGAGGAAAAATACTTTTTACTCTACCCTCTTAGGTTTAATGATATGGACCCTGCAAATTAAACTGACTAAAGGTAAGTCAGTAGGAAGAAAGGTTTACTATGTGTGCACGTGGAGGCCTTCAGAGAAAAGAGGTAAAGACTCAAACAGGCAGTTGGGCCTGGGGGTAGGAAGATGGAAATGGGGCTTACACACCATTTTAACAATGAGTGATATGTTTGTGGAGAAGTGACAAGACAAAGGAAAATGACTTTGGGCTTCTATGGGCGATAAATGGTGGGAAGGTAAAATATACTGGAAGGAATGGAAGTTTGGGTTATATGGGTAAAGTTTGTTTTGCATTCGCAATCTGATGCGGCCTCTGGGGTGATGAGAGTGTCTCCCATGATTAAGAGCCATTTTCCTGCTGCTGGTATGGGAGAGGAGAGGGGGGACACCTTCACAGAGGGAAATTTGTACCCCTACCTTTAGGCAGAAAGGGGGGAAGGTGGAGAGCTTTTCCCGCACCTGCTGTTTCTCAGTTGCCTTTGGCTCAAAATAATCCTGATGCCAAAGGAGCATATTTGGGAATGGTGTACTCTGATGCCTTTTAAGTAAAATAATCTCCACTTCGGGCAACATGATTTGATTCTCGTTATAGTTGAATCTGTTTGCCTAACACTTACTCATTTGATAAGTCTCTTTTTAAGTAGCTCATCTTCCAGGCACCCATCCATCCCTGCTCTGGCTTCATGGCCCGCTTACACAGTATGGCTATCTTCAGTTTACCTCCATGTCTTCCCAATTTGTACCATCCAAGCCCAGAGTAATAACCAAGTCACCATGCCTAGTACTCTTCCCTGGCTCAGGGGCTGATGCTTAGTAGATATTTAGTAAGTAAATTAAAAGCAAAGGACTGCATTATTAGTTCTGATAGGCTTAAAACTGAAAAAAAAAAAAAGATGTGAATGTGATGAGTTTATCAGTAAGTTACAACACTGTGGATAAACCATTTGCAGTTTTGCATTCATATGATCCATGCGTGATTAAACATTCATCCCCGCAACTGATTCTACATATGAATATTAAAACTAGGGACCCATACGGTGGGTGATCTCTCAGAGAGCTTGTATCGGATTTATTTTTGCACGTGGCCTGCATATCCAATACTCATATAAATGTTCATATGAATATATGACTTCAACTTGTGATCTTTTAGTATACATGATTTGTTTTTCAGATTTCCATATATTGAGATGCAGAAGGCATTGTTATTTGAAAGAACTATAGTTTTTATTCATTAATAGTTAATAGAAAGAAAGATAAAAACAACCAAATCTCACCATTCCCACATGTTTCAGAGCCCTTTTGGGTGTTTCCTGCACACACGTATTTAAGGAAGTATACAAAACTCACAACACATGTCATGACGATTGCCTTGAATTTCAGAGTAATTGAATTCTGAAATAGCTCATCTGAGTTAGTTATGGGTAACACAGTATCAAGGTAACAATACGATCTGAATCTCTGGGTTAATCTAACTTAATAGCTCAAATTCATTGCTTCATAAAATCTTTCAAACCCCTACCATTAATTAGGGCACCTTTAGGATTTTTTTTTAAGAAATCTAAATCACCCACCAATCTTTTGTTCTCTCTTAAAAATTTGGGCCAAAAGCACAATTGATTTCTATCTCTGAAACCAGAAGGGAGCTATTTACCATCTTCTTTTTCTTTAGCAACTCCCTGCTCTCTACCGTAGGCTTCAGATCACGACCACTTTAGACTGTCCCCAGTGCTGTTACTGCAGTTGCCGTGAACTTCCTTATTAATGGGCATTCTGCTGGATTCTCTGGCTCCATATTTTCTTTAATCCTTTAACCATCTGATCTGATGTGTCAGTCATGACATAGCTGTGGGTCATAAGGGCTTTGAGGATCCTACCAGCATTGGGCTTTTATGATCTTAAAGAAGGCTGCTACTCAACAATGAGTCATCATGAACCACTTCTCAATCTGCTGAGGTGACTACGGTTGGCTGAATCTCCATATGGGCTTTAAACCCAGATACTCCTTCCCTGATTGCTTAGGAAGGTCCCACGTCCTCAAGTACTCAGTGTCTACATGTGGGGGAACATCTGTCACAGTGCCCAGACACTGTAGTGCCCTCAAGACTCCTAATGTCTCTGTAGTGACTGCCTTATTCTTAGTATCCATTGGGGGAACCAGTCAGTGGTGTCTCAAAAAATCACTTTTGAAATTCCCCAAGTCAGAAGGAATGGGAAGCGTAGGGATACTGAGGAACTGACCTTTGTCCTTCTCAACACTGTGCACCGCCCCCCCCCCCCAGAATTTCTGAAGCTCTTGACAACTGAAAGGCTATTGGGAAAGAGATCACTGAATCAGAGTTTAAAGACTAACATCTAATCTTTGCTCTGCCCTTCATTGGCCATGTGCCCAATGTGAATCACTTCCTTCTCCTAGACCTCAGTTTCCCTATATTGTAGGCCCAGATGCTATATAAACTATAATATGTAATACAAAATTAAGGCAGTGATACTATGGATAGTAAAAATATTTACATTACAATAGCCATTGCACTACTGACTCAGTACACTGAATTTACCCCCAGCAAGTATTTCCAGATATTTAGTGCTGAAAGACTTCTCAATCAGTTCTTAGTATCTGGTATGTAGAAGACATTTAATAAGCTTTGTTGTTGTTGTTTTTTTAATGTTTATTTATTCTTGAGAGAGAGGGAGACAGAGCACAAGCAGGGGAGGTTCAGAGAGAGGCAGACACAGAATCCAAAGCAGGCTCCAGGCTCTGAGCTGTCAGCACAGAGCCCAACGTGGGGCTTGAACTCATGAACTGTGAGATCATGACCTGAGTCGAAGTCAGATGCCTAACTGACTGAGCCACCCAGGCACCCCAATAAACTTTGTTAAATGAAGAAAAACATGCCTAGGTGCATGCAGTACTGATTGAGCAACCCAAAATAATGATAATAAATACATCCACATTTATTGAATGCTCACCATTGGCCAGGCACACTTCAAAAAGCTTGACACATAACTCTATGTCACATTATCTCTAAATCATGTAACATTAATAATGTATTTAAATATAAAATTAAATCTATCATTACATAGGATAATATAACCGTCTTACAAGATAGGTGTTATTGTTGTCTCCATTTGCAGATGATGAGACAGAGGCATTGAAACCATGAATAATTTTCCAAATATCCCTTAGCGGTATTTGTTTAAAAAACAAAAACAAAACCAACAAAACAAAAAACAACTGTCCTGTCTGTGGTAGAATGTGAATGTTTTAAGGTAAAACCAGTGAGTTCTGTGAGCGTGAAGACACTTGCCTTGTGCCTAAAGACCCTTGGGTTGCTCTCTATGTACAGTTAATAGTGGTGAGATATTGGGGCGCCTGGGTGGCTCAGTCAGTTAAGCGTCCGACTTTGGCTCAAGTCATGATCTCACAGTTTTGTGAGTTCAAGCCCTGCATTGGGATCCGTGCTGACAGCTCGGAGCCTGGAGCCTGCTTCAGAGTTTGTGTGTCTGTCTGTCTGTCTGTCTGTCTGTCTCTGTCTCTCTGTCTCTCTGACTCTCTCTGTCTCTCTCTCTCTCTCTGCCCCTCCCCAGCTTGCTCTCTGTCTCTGTCTCAAAAAAGAAATACAAAACAATTAAAAAAAAAAAAAGAGTGGTGTGATATTGGAATTCCTTTCTGATAACCATGTGGTGATTCCTGACACTGTAAAGTTATCCTATGCTTGGTTTTGAAGGAGGTTTGTGAGCACATCCGAGGTCCATGTTCTCCCACATCTGTATGCACTACCATATTCAGCAAGCAGACTGTGACAATCCACATGGCCATGGCCAAAGTCAAACTGTTTTGCCAAGCATGCTTTCTCCCCTTAACTGAGAAACCTATGGTTATTTGGATGGAAATTTAATCTGTGCCTCTGATTCATTTACTCATTACTCATTAAATTGCTATTTAGTTCTAGCTATATGAGCTGTTAGAGCTTTCTCTAAAGCTCCTCTAAACCAAAAGTGGATTATGGCCACATTCAGCGAAGCCAATTTGAGTCCCATCTAAAGTGAATGGAGCTAGGGCTCAAGAGTTCTGTCCGGCTGAGAAGTGAAGGCACGCAGACCATCAGTGTCTATCCCTCTGCATTTTGACATCGACCCACTGTGGTCTCCCCCAAAAATTGCAGTATGGAGTGTTTGGAGAAGGAGTCCAACTTCTTTGAGAGTGAGGAATGTTTTCACTTCCCTTCCTAATAAGGTATTTGTACCACTTACAGAGGCTGGAGGGGTGTCTCATGCCGGTTAAGAACAGAGCGCTGGAGCTAGCGGGTCTGGGTTCGAATGTCCTCTGTCGCTTAGATGTGTCATCTGGGACCGTTTGCTTAACCCTTCCTTCTGTGTTTCCAGTTTCATCATATACAAAAGGGATAAAGATAGGTTCTGCCCTGCTGGGGTATTGTAGGGATAACTGATGTAGCATCCTTCCTTGGGAAACGGCCTCCCCCCACCCCCCCCCCCCACCGGCTGGTTTTGTGGCAGCCGAAGCAGGATTGCCTGCTGCTACTGTGGGCTGACAATGGAACACCCACATGTTGTTTATCATCCAGGGGCACAATGTAAATATTTAGAGGGACCCGGCTGGTGAAATATGCATGGAGGACTCTGGGTATAAAAAAGGAGTGCTTGGGGTGGGGGTGGGGGGACTACAGTGACCCATAGGGTGCACATACCGCCTAGAGGTTTGCATTTCAATACTGTAAATGTAGCTGATGGCCAAATGAAATTAAGGGAATATTCTGCTAGAGGCTGGAAATGCCTTTTGCCTGACTGTGCCATTCACAATTTTGCTTTGCCCCCTTCACCTCCTGCCCTCCAGGATCCACTTCCATCTTCCTCAAATTATGGAAGCCTCTGGCACCTGCTTTCCTGTGCACAAGAACTCCTGCAGCTAGAATAGCAGAACCCATCTCAGTCTCTCTGCACTTAGGTAGGGCTCACCCTTCATGTCCCCCAGGCTTGCACCTATAGAGCCTGCCACTGTGCGCTCATTGCCACAGAGAGCTGGCAGTGCTCTCTGTGTCCTGCAGTCCTGTGGCCACAGCCCATCATCTGGACAGGGCTTCTCTTTCTTGGCTGTGCTCAGAGGTGTCTGTTGCTGTCACCAGGTGAAAGGGATTATGGAATCTCAGACTGTCTGATCTGAAAACCCTCATCGGAAGCCCAAGGTCCTAGTTTCTGTGGTGTTTCTCTCTGTGCACTGTTAACTGGTCACTGCCCCTGGGCATTTGAAGATTTTTATGTCTGGTCTTTATCCTTTATTTAGCCTTTATTTCACTTTCTGTTACGGATAGTCTATGGAGTTCCTCAAAGAGGAGTTTACTCCTCTGTGCTCTACTCAGCAGAATTCCTGCACAGGATAGATGCTCAGGAAACACGTCCAGATCACTTGATTCAGTTTTCCCTCCATCACCACAAATTTACTAATGTTCATGTGCATGTGGCATTATCTGGGCCATGACACAAAGCTATTCTCACCCATTTCTTGATCTCACTCAGTGTTTAATAGGAATATGAAGAACTGGCAGAAGGTATGAGAACCACCCTGGACCATGGTGAGTGAGGACAGACATTGTTTCTATTCAGAGCAGGTGGGAAGACAGAATCATAGTGACGAAGTGGCAAAGAAGAGAAATACAAGTGCAATTCACATGTGATTAGACACTTTCCATTTTTAGCCTCATGGCTTAAATTTACATAATTCTTTTAAAAAGAAAAATTAATTATTTATGACTGTAGCTTTTAACCAAACTGTGCATTTAAAGTAATCACTCTGGGTAATTTAAATAAAATCTTTTCTGTAAGCAGTTTATGCTCATTAGAATGAGAAAAGTGTTGGTTTATTCAATTAAAAGGACATTATTGCCAGTTTGGATCCTCTCTCTTTCTTTCCACTTCAAAATAGAGGGCAGCCACATTGAGACAGATGGGACTTAATTAATTTGTCTCAAAAGTGACCAGATTCTGCTTTTTTTTTTTTTAATTTTAAAGATGATAGATTCCAAAAGCCTTTTCAAAAACCAGACCGCTATTTTAGAACACTGAAAAGAAGTTCTGCCCTTTACTCTGACAGGCAGTGGGTACAAAAATAAGTTTGTTCCCTGGCAAACAGGCAGGACTTCCTCACGAGCCCAGCAGAAGTCAAAGAAGATGGTTCTGATCAAAGCTGTCCCATACTGTGATCTTTAAAACTACAAAAACACCACACCTGCTTGGTGCTTTTGGAGGTGACACCATTCACTGTACTTAAAGAGGCTCTTCCACCATAGTGACAGAAGCCTACCAAGATTTCAGGATGGGACTCTCTTTCCTTTACTGGTTAGTTCCCTGAGAATCTGTGATCCATGATACACTCTGACAAGCGTGGCACCTGGGTATGGCCAGTATGGAGCTCTGCATTCAGGGTTGTGGAGGTAACCTGATGCCAGAAGTCTGTGTGAGGCCCTCCTACATGCCCGGGTGAAGTACCTGAAAGCCACAGATAGGCTTCCACCCCAGAAGCAAGACCCAAAGCTGATACAAGTGGTGTCTTCAGCCTTGGCATTAGGGGATAATGCGAGGTGAGCTGAGTGGATCAGTAGAGACCGGGCATGCTTTTGTCACAAACTGCTTTGTCAAAGCCACTCAGGTCTTTCAGACCTCCAAAATAAGATGGTTGAACTTGAATAGCTGTCTTTTTTTTTTTTTTCACTCTTAATTAGCAAAACTCTTTTGTTTAAATGAAATCATCACATCCACCACATGTAAAAAAACAGCAGCTCCCACAAAACTGGGGTCAGAAGCCCCTGTTGATCACTCTCTGGTTCACAGAATTTGGGGGCTCCACAGAGCTGACTTCATGAAACGCTGGTGTAGATAATTGATAATATGCTGTCATAGCGAAACATGTCTCTTTGGCTGTGACAGAAATCCAGCTCAGCCAGACTTGTATGATTAAGGAGGGTCTACTCCGTCATAAAACTGAAGAGTCAGTGTGTAATCTCTTCAGACATCACTGGCTCTCAGGTGCCCAAATGTTCTTAGAAATCTGCCTCTTGCCATCTCTTGGCTGTTTTCCTCTGTGTGGCTTTATTCTCAGGTGAGATCCCTTCACCTTGTGATATCAAGACAGTCACCAGTAGCTCCTTCACATCCTACTAGTGGAGCCCCTTGTCCCCAGAAGAAAATCATCCCTTTCTTCTGAGTTCTAGCTAAGGCTCAGGTGCTGACTCTTCGCGGCTTCAACCCCGTGCCTGAACCAGTCACAGTGGGCATCAGGATGGAGCATTCTGATTGGACAGGCGTGAGTCACATGTCTACCCTTGGATTGCAGGAAGCAGGGAGTCAGCCCCAGTCTCACCACCAGGCCTGAGAATAGGGGATGGTTTCTGTCTCATAGGCCAACCAAAGTGCTATTACCAAAGAAGGGATGGATTTTGTTCAGGCAAAAGGCAGCGATTTGGTCCAGCTACCTTCTAGATCTAACAGCCTTATGAATCTAAGCAGATCCTGCTACTTTTCTGCAGTGTGGAGATTTTGTTCAGATCTGGGCTAGAGGACTTGTATCTCTGTGGATTATAGACTGATGTTTGTATCAAGGGGAAAAAGACTCCCCGGGTGGGGGAGGAACAGAGGAGAGGGCAACAGAAAATAGAAAATGCCAACCCATCTCAACTGTCCTGAGTTCAGTCATCTTTCTAGGAAGGAAATGAATCAATTATATTTGCCCTGTTATCATGAATATTTGCTGGTTCACCCCTGATATCTCCTGTGCTGCTCTGCAGTGCGAGCCAAGACTGTAACAGGTTTTATTCCTCTACTTCCTGTACTCTTTGCAGCTGTTTGGCAAGAGTTCCTTAAGCTCGTGTTTCAACCAACTCTTGTATAAATGCCCAGAATTCATGGCTGATTGAGCTACTTGAGCTTTGAAAATGTAGACACTGGGGATATATCTTTGCTAAAGGTTTAATAGTGAGTTGGTTTTCGCTGCATGACCCATACATACCAAACCCTGACCTCAGATGTCTTCCTGAGAGAAGAGGAGTTACTGGGGACAGATCGTGGTTTTGTGAAGATGGCACCAAAGCCTCTTCTAGCCCTGTTCTACAACCCTGGTAAATGAGGTGGTACCACACTCAGACCTCCTTTTGTCTAGATCAGTTGCATGCAGTGTCTTTGGGTTGCTTTGCCACTTACCACCCACACTAGCTTGTTCAGGTCACTCTCATGAGGTGAAGTTTCCTCTTTTGTAAAACAGGGATTATGGTACTTACTTTCTATTACTCCTGTTGCTTAGTAAACACCCTGGAACATAATGGTGTGGCAGGAATCTGGCCAGGGAACATCAAGGCTAACTCACCACTACTCCACAATATCTGGGGTCCTCACACTACGAAGACTCAGCCACAAGGGTAACTCAGTGGCTGGGAACTAGGTCACATGGAAGCATCTTTATTTACATGTCAGGTGGTTAGTACTGGCTATTGACTAGGACCTTAGATGAGCTGTCTGCCAGATACTTCTACTAGCCACACCTACATTGTCTTTCCATGTGATCACTTTGTGTGGGCTAGTTTGAGCTTCCACACAACATGGTGCCTGGATTTCCAGAGCACGACAGAAGTGCATATTTATAATCTAACCATGGAAGTCACATGGTACCATTTCCCCTGTACTCTCTATTGAGGCAATCACAAAGGGTTGGGGACATAGACTTTATAGGAGTGCCAACATTATACTGTTTGGAAAACAGTATGGATGCTCCTCAAAAAATTAAAAATAGAACTACCCTATGACCCAGCTATGACCTAGCAACCACCACTAGGTATTTATCCAGAGGATACAAAAAAAAATGCTTATTCAATGGGCCCCATGCACTCCAATATTTATAGGAACATTATTGACAATAGCCAAAGTATGGAAAGAGCCCAAATGTGCATCGACTGACGAATGAATAAAGAAGATGTGGTATATACACAACAATGGAATATCACTCAGCAATGAAAAAATTGAAATCATACCATTTGCAACAACATGGATGGAACTAGAGTGAATTATGCTAAGTGAAATAAGTCAGTTGGAGAAAGACAAATATATGATTTCACTCGTATGTGGAATTTTAGAAACAAAACAGATGAACATGGGGGAAGGAAAACAAAAATAAGATAAAAATAGAGATGGAGACAAACCATAAGAGACTCTTAAACACAGAGAACAAACTGAGGGTTAGTGGTGCGGTGTTGGGTGGGGGATGGGCTGGATGGGCGATGGGCATTAAGGAGGACACTTGGGATGAGCCCTGGGTGTTATATGTAAGTGATGAATCACTAAATTCTATTCCTGAAATCATTATTTTACTATATGTTAACTAACTTGGATTTAAATTTTTAAAAATTTACTGTAAGTAGAGTATGGCATGGGAGATATTTATTATGGTCTGCTTTGGCAAATGCAATCTTCTATATGTGGCAAATTATACCGATTGATATCAGTTGTAAGAATATCATAATAACTTTGCCTTCCTGTGAGAAGCACTTTCAGTCATGATTTTTTCCTTTTTATATATTGCTGGATTTTTGCTTTTATGTTCACAAAGGACATCAGTTTGTAGTGTGGTGGTGGTGGTGGTGATTTTTATTTTTGTAATTTGTCAAGTTTTGACAATGGCCACCTAAAAATGATTTGAGAAGTATTTCTTTATCTTACAAAAAAGCTTGTGTAAGATTGCTCTGTTTTTCCTTGAATATTGTTACAGGCACTAATGAAACCATTTGGGCCTGGAGCTCTCTTTGTGGGGAATGTCTTAATTCTGAATTCATTTTCTTTTATAGATTTAGCGATTTTTAGATTTTTATATTTCTTATATCAGCTTTGCTCATTTGTTTTCATGTAAGTTGTTGAATTTATTACCATAAGGATGTTCATAATACTCTCTTGTACCTTTAATGTATTTAGGATCTATGGTGGCAGCACCTCTTTCATTCCTGATACTGGAAATTTGTTCAGTCTAGTTATATATTTTTCAATTTGGGGGGTTATTTTCAAAGAACCAGCCTTTGGTTTCACCAATTTTACTTTTTGTTTACCCATTTTCTGTTGCATTGTTTTTTGTTCTTATTGTTTATTTCTTTATTTTCCTCTGAGTATGTGGTGTTTAATTTGGTTTCTGTCTAGTTTCTTAAGGTAAAGCTTTGACTATTGATATTAAACTTTTCTCCTTGTCTATCGTAAGCATTTGAAGCCATATATTTCTTTCTAAGAGTTACTTTAGCCACATCTCACAGCTTTTGATAGTCGCATTTCTGTTTTTATTCAGTTCAAAATATTTTCTAATATTTCTTGTGATGAAAGGATTTTGTGACTCACGGGTTATTTAGAAGTGTATTATTTTCCAGATACCTCCAGATTTTACTGGATGCATTATTGTTACTGATTTCTATTTTGATTCTCTTGTGTTCAGGGAATGTATCCTATTATTTCAATAATTTTGTTTCCTGACACTTGTTTTATAGCCCAGACTTTCTCAGTGGATATTTCATATTTGTACCTGAAAACAACATGTATGTTACAATTGTTGTGCATCTTGTTCTAGAAATAATAATTGGGTGAAAGTGGTTGATAATGTTGTTCATGTCTTTTATATCTTCACTGACTTTCTGACTATTGTTTTATGAATTGCTGAGAGGATTGTTGAAATCACTAGTGAAAATTCTAAATTCATATGTTTCAGTTTTTGATTCTGTCAATTGTTGCATCATGTATTTTGAAGCTCTATTATGAGGAGAACACATTATGTCTTCTTGATGAATTGACCAACTTATTATTATGAATATTTTTATTATCTCTTATAGTATTCCTCATCTTAAAGACTATTTTGTTTGATATTAATATAGCCATTCAACTTTCTGTGATTATTGCTTTATATTGTTTTATTTATATATTGTGGTATATATATATTTCCATTTATTTTTTACCTTTAATCTACATTTTTTTTACTTACAAGGCATATTTTGTAGGCAAAATATAGTTCGATCTCTTTTTCTTTCTATCCAGTCTAACAATCTTTACTTTTTAAATGGTGTATTTGATCCATTTACATTTAAAGTAATTATTTCTATTGTTTAGTTTCAAGTCTACCTATGTTGTTACAAATAGGTATCTAATCTGTTCTCTTATTTTTCTTTTCATTTAAATCTACCATATTGTCATAAATAAGTGTATGTATTATATGTATTTATAGGTGTACATATGTGTACACATAAATATAGATAATATGTATGTACTTAACCCTTGAACAACATGGGTTTGAACCGTATAGGTCTACTTATATGCAGATTTTTTCCAATAAATACAGTATAGTACAGTACTATAAATGTATTTTCTCTTCCTGATGATTTTCTTAATAACATTTTCTTTTCTCTAGCTTGCTTTATTATAAGAATAAAGAACATTATATATATATGTATATATATAATAATACATTTTATAGGTATATATATGTATATATATAATACAAAATATGTGTCTATTGTTATCATATCAACTGTTTGTTTATGTTATTGGTAAGGCTTTCAGCCAACAGTAGCCTATTTATATTTAAGATTCTGGGTAGTCAAAAGTTATATGTGGATTTCTGATTGTATGGGAGGTTGGTTGCCCCTGACTACTTTATCTCCATTATCTGCCTGTTAGCTACGCTGTACCTCTTAGTTGTGTCTTTTGAGTGGTTGCTCTAATGTAACAATTTGCATCTTCAACTTTTCACAGTCTCCCTTTCTCATAATGGAAGCAACTTACAACAGTATATTCCCATGCCCTCCTTCCATTCTATGTGCTTTTATTAACATACTTTTTACTCCCACATATATTATAAACCCCACACAATACATTGTTTTTATTTTGCTTAAAATAGTTAATTTAAAAGTGAGGAAAAGAATCTCATGTTTATCCACATATTTTCCATTTCTGGTCCTATTTATTCTTTTGCATAGAATCAAGCTTCCATCTGGAATCATTTTCCTTCAGCCTGAAGAACTTTTTAAAACATCTTTTCTAAAGTGCAAGTCTGCTGACAGTGAATTTTCTCCTTTTTTTTTTTTTTTTTTGTCTGAAATGTTTTACTTCACCTTATTTTGGAGGGATATTTTCACTGGATATAGAATTTTAAATGTACTTTTTTTTTTATTACAGTAGTTTAAACCAGTGGATCTATTATTATCTGACTTTTGTTGTTTCTGGTGAGAAGCCAGTGATAATTCTTATCTTTGTACTATACATATGTAAATTTATTTTTTGGTTAATTTTAAGATTTTGTTGCTCTGATTGGTTTCAACAAATTTATTATACTGTGCCTTGGTATCAGTTTTTTGTGTGTGTTTCTCTTGCTTGAGGTTTTTTATTTATGTTTATTTATTTTTTAGAGAGAGAGAAAGAGAGCAGAGGAGAGGCAGAGAGAGAGAGGGACACAGAAAATCTGAAGCAGGCTCCAACTGTCAGTGCAGAGCCTGACATGGGGTTCAAACCCATGAACTGTGAAATCATGACCTGACCAACTGAGCCACCCAGGCACCCCTTGCTTGATTATTAAGCTTCTTGCAGTGGCATGTTTATAAATTTTACTAAATTTGAGATATTTAGCCACATTTTTTTAAATTTCTTTTTGGTCTGTCCTCCACTGTACATGATTCTGAATTTCAATGGCACATATATTCATCTGGTTGATATTTTCCTACTGGTTACTAAAATTCTCTTTTAAACTCCCCCCCCCCCCTTATCTCTCTGTTTCAATTTCAATTTCTTCCTTTGTTGTGTCTTTAGATTCACTGATATTTCCTTCTGAAATATCTAAATAGCACTTAAGGCCATCCAGTGGACTTTTTCTTTTTTAAGTACTATGTTTCTCCAGTCTAGGGGTTTTATTTCATTTTGATTTTTACTGAGTTTTAGAATTTGTTTTTACTATTTAGTTCTCTCTTCATAATGTTCAAGTTTTCCTTTAAATCCTTGATTATATCCTTAATAACTTATTTAAAGTGATGTTCCCAATTGCATCATTTCTGGGTATATTTCTATTGATTGATTATTTTCCTTGATAAGAGTCACATTTTCCTGTTTCTGTATTTAGTAGGTTTTTTTTTCTTTTTATTAACTGTTGGGCATAATGATATCATGATTGTGGGCATGTGGTATTAAGTGTCTGGATTTTGTGGCCTTCCTTTAAAGAGTGTTGAGTTCTGTTCTAGTGGCCAGTTAATTTACTTATGTCTGAGCTTGGCCTTTTAAATGCTTTGTTTTAAGCTTTGATTAGGCAGGTATGATGTATCTTTCAGTCTAAAGCTAGTTTAGATGTAATCCTAGGAACAACTTCCCTGGAGTTCCTACCAAATGTTCCAGGTATTTAACAGAGAATTCTCTTCTGACTAGCTGGAACTTGTAAATTTCTAACCATGGTTGAAGACCAACAGATTTATTTTTAACTTAAAATTTATTGAAGTTCCCCTCCTTACCCTACCCTCACCCCCATAATTGTGTTTTGCCCAGTCCTGTGGAGTTTCACACTATACATACTTATTTTAGCATTAAATCAAAGACTCAAGAAGACCTCCCTGTCAGTTTTTGGAGCTCTTTCTCTGTATAGCTTTCTCTCTCCAGTTCTCTACCTTGAAAAATTCAGCCACCTCAGCCTCAATAAACTCTGATTAATTCTTCCTCAATTCAGCACAACTACTAGGCTTTACATGGGCTCAATCACCCTACCCTAGGGTCTTATAACTGCCACCAGGAAGAATATTGGAGTGA
Organism: Panthera uncia; assembly: GCF_023721935.1. Lineage (NCBI taxonomy): Eukaryota > Metazoa > Chordata > Mammalia > Carnivora > Felidae > Panthera > Panthera uncia. Next base: position 22,068,818 of record NC_064816.1, read on the forward strand.
TCATGAGTCTCACCTCACTTTTTTGCCTTCTTGGAAGCAAAGTGACCAATTGCTGACCAATATCGAAGGACTTTTTTGTGTATGTATTCTTTCCACCTATTTGTTTGTGTCAAGAGGGGTAATCCAATACTAGTTATTCTATTGTGACCACAGTAGAAGTTTAGAAATAAAAGATGATGATGATTAGTTGATTAGTTTTTTTTTATCTTCAAGATCCCTTAATTTAATTGTTTCACTTGTTTATTTGTATTCACAATTAACAAACATATTGGGTTTAGATTACTGTTACCAGAGAATAATGCTCATATCTTTTCTTAACTTCTTAAGACAGTAACAATTTACTGGAAATGACATTGAGATCATTTTTATTTAAATGTAATACTATACTAAGTCAGTTTAATTGTGAGATGGTCCCTTTTATTTTAATTTTTTTAATGTTTATTTTTTTGAGAGAGAGAGACTATGAGTGGGGAAGGGGCAGAGAGAGAGGGAGACACAGAACCCAAAGCAGGCTCCAGGCTCTGAGCTGTCAATGCAGAGCCTGACACGGGGCTGAGCTCATGGACCATAAGATCATGACCAGAGCTGAAGTCAGGTGCTCAACTGACTGAGCCACCCAGGCGCCCTGATAGTCCTCTTTATTTTATTTATGCTGCTTTTTTTGTTCCTTAATCACGTTACCTAACTTATGAGTTCAATATAAATGACAGCATCGTAGCTCAGCTTTTAACATTTGGATTCCTCTTGCTTTTAAATACAAACTTCAGGGGCACCTGGGTGGCTCAGTTGATTAAGTGTCTGACTCTGGCTCAGGTCACAATCTCACAATTCATGTGTTCGAGCCCTGCACTGGGCTCTGCACTGACAGTGCGGAGCCTGCTTGGGATTCTCTGTCTCCCTCTCTCTCTGCCCCTTTCCCACTCTCTCTCTTTCTCTCTCTCTCAAAATAAATAAATAAACTTAAAAAAATGTGAACTTCAGAAGTACATTATTAGCCTCTTTGAGATTTGGGCCCAAGTGTCAGTGGTAAGACCTGACTTTCTTAACTAAGAGAAAGAAAATCCTATAATAACAAAAAAAGGCACTAGGAAGTAAAGATATTTGATAAGAGTTACTCTGTTTTATGATTTAATTATAAGCTAATAAAGACCATGAGAAAAATTCCACTGTAAATACACACGGACTTCAAAATTGTAGAAACATGTGTTTGGCAAAAAGTACTTAAAGATCGCCAAACACCAGATTTGGGGGGTGAGGAGCAAAATGTATTTTGAGAGGTCAGCAGTTGCAGCATATTAATAGGTCTCCTTCTTCCTAGACATAACCAATATCAGCCTGAAGTACTATGGGAGTCAGTGTGTCAGCAGGCGTGAGTGGAGGACAAAGCTCCCTTCTGTTCTACTGCCAAGCAGACCACTTAATTTTTATTTTTATATTGTATTCCTTTCATTATCCATCAATAGATTATTCTAAGCTTTTAGAAGAAGACTAATTGGATTATGTGACTTGTTTATCCTATTGGGTCAAAAAACAAGGTTTGGAGTCAGTCTTCCTTTTCCTGTCTTTGGAATGTAAATGGCTATATCTGGCCCCTAGAGTTGTGGGAGAATTTCTCATGAGGATGCATTCAGAGCCCTTAACTCCTGGCCTGGCTTAAAGTAAGTACCCACTCAGCATGTGCAAGTTCTCATTGTTAGTAAATAGTATCCAGTCTTGACTTGCAAAGTGCCCAGATGCACAAAGAGAACTAGTATCATTCAACACATGGCTTTGGCAGGTGTTGGGCCAAGGTGAAAACAATATGTAAGAGAAGGAAATGCTTGTAGATGTTTTCACAGAAAAGAAATCATAAACTAGAATCACAGACTTTTCACAGGCTGGAATCACCGAGTGGGGAGTTTCCTGAAGGATCCCCTAACTGAGAACACCAACAGAGGATTATCTGTCACCCACAGCTCACACCTTTACTCTTTCTTAAATGTTTATTTAATGTGTTCACATCTGTGAGATGCAAGCTTGATAGAGAAACTATATAGTCTCTTGCTTTTGCTTGATAGGTAATAATGTTTTTCATAGGCAGCAGGAAATGGAAGGACCTTTGAGTTATAGCTAGAGGTAGAGATCATCTATCAGTGAAATGTATTGCTTATCATGTTGGCCACTAAAGACTATAGTACTGACACGGCAGCCCATTCTTTGTAAGTGTGCAGAACACATGTGTACTTTCATTTCTGTCCCCTTTGATTTTTTCTGTGTTAAATTCTGTATATGTATATATATTTTTTTCCACAGTAGACGTGGAGAGTGACTGGAGAGTCATTCACTTTATAATTAACAAAGGATGTGTATTGAGGGGAGGGTCTTTCTGGTCATCTTTCTTGGAGGCCTAATATATCTAGTTAAGTTGCTCTACAGATTTCTTTGTGGTTCAACAGTTTGGCAGATCCCTGCAAATTCTCTCTTGGAAGACATCTGTTGAGTGAAGTAATGGCTTCACTGCAGACTCTTGAGTTTTTGTTACTTTTCCTCTGTGGGTTTTCAGTGTCTCCTTTTGTGGAGAGGGTGGAAACCCATTCGTCTCTTTTGGAGGGTTTCAAGTTCTTTGGCTCATCATCTCCCCTGGTAAGACCTTCCTTGGAGGACCGTTCTGGCCACTGCTGACCCTTCAGATTCTCTAAGTCTATGACCTGCCAAATGGGCTCTCTGCTTCCAGACGTCAAGACCCATGTCTCTCCCAGGTGGCTGCAGATCCAGGTGATGGGAAGCTGAAAGAAAGTATCAGTACCTTCCTCTGTTGCACCCCTGTTGGTACTTCTCCTCCTACATCCCTTTCCTCCCACAACCTTCTCAGTACAACGTCTCCTTATATGGCCCTGAGTTGGCTCCAAGTTCATAGTCTCAGAGGAGTTATATGACATGCATAAATTATGAAACATTTTTGCAAATTAAGTTTTAATTAAAACCAGCAGCTTAGAGCATCCAACTGGAAGCAGTCACAATGTTGAAAAGTGACACTGGTAGGGTGGGAGTTCAGGAGAAGGTCTGAGTTGGTTTGCATCCTGTTCAGATATTTCCAAAGTGAATGCCGCAGAAACGAGCTTCCTTCCCTATCAGATCCTCCTTAATCTACATGGATCCCTGGACTGCCATGTGAACCAATGTGGTTTTCAAACAGGAAATACAAATGCATCATGGTGGTGGTTTTATCTGTACTTTGCCAAATTTCCTTTTGATTCTACCAACCCATGTTCTCACAGGAAACCAGCAGGACCTTGGGCTCCCCCACACTGCCAGAACTCCAGATAATTTTTCAGCAAGATGACCACACAAAATAAGGTTGAGGAATGACAATTTTAATTGGAAACTTATTTTTCCGATACAATGCAGAGTTCAAGTCTGATGAGAAATGACTTCTTATTGTGAGAATTTTTAGAACATTATAACAAGCAAAATGTCTGGGGCTTTCCCCCAGCTGATAGTCCTTAGCTATATGTAATGTGAGAATTGTTCTGGTCTGCCCATTAATAATCCACATTTTCCAGCGTCCCCCAAAAATGTCTGCCATCAAGTGAATAATTTATGCAGTCTTGCCTTTCATGTAGGCAAGGGTCTACTGCTGCAACAAAAACACCAGATTTTTTTGATCCAAAATTAAGTTTGAAAAATCTGACCTTTAGTTATCAATCCACTTCTTTTCTACTAAATAACCTGAAGGTGCTAGTCTGCAGTAAGCAGTGCCGTGTTCTCTGGAGACCCGCAACAGAGCTAACCCTTTGGCCATTCAGGAATTTTAAAGTTGAATATCCTCTCTGTCTTTAACTCATTTGGACTATGGAAAAAGTTCATCCCTATAATCTAACCTTTAAAAACTACTGGAAGATTTTTTTAAGATGATAACACCTAGAATTGGCTTAGGGGTGGTGAAGTGGATATTGGAAAGAGAGAATCCTGCTCCGAGTGTAAATTAGAACAACATTCTTGAAAGTACATGGACTGAAATATGCAATGCCCTTTAACTAATAATTCAACTCCTTTAAAAGTTGATAGTGTGTGTAACAGTTTTACTACAAGGATGTTTATTGCAGTCATTTGCATTAGTGACAAAGAGAATACAGCCTAGGTAGCCAATATTAAGGAAACCAATCAGTAATTTATCATCTGTTCAAATAATGGAATACCGTGTAGTCATTTAAAATAATGTTGACTAAGAATAACAACGGATGCAAGGGAAATAATGGATGTTAGCATCATAAGTGGCTTTAAATGTATCCTTTTACCTCTCTTTTGATATCTGATTTTCTACAAGGAACATGCATTGCTTATATGACTTTTGTTCTAACGAAACACTTTAAAAAAGGAAATGTGTTGCATAGAAAGGTCTTTCTGTCCATGTTTGTCTTGCTTTTAAACACACTGTTTGAAAAATAAGTTCAAATTCCATCTATACCCCAAACTAGATCTTGAGAAATCATTAAGTTGTAGATGGTCAGATAACACTCAAATTGATAAAAGCAAGAAAATTTGGAATACATAGAGAACCATTCTTCCAAATGAGTCTTTCTAACAGGGCTTAAAGGACTTGTAGAATATGAAGCAAAAATTCCAATAGGGACTTGAATGATTTTAAGGTGGAAAAAGCAGTTATATTTATTTTCTTTTATTAGCCCTCTTTTTAGTCTTGCCCTCCACTCTGCAGGGTTGTCTACTTCCATCACTGCTCTCCTTCTTCCCTCCTCCTCTTCCCCTATCATCACCACCTTGAGGAGGGATTAGTCAAAGCCATGAGGCTGGAGGGGTGGCCTCAATAAGGGATTGTAGATGAGTAACAGGGTGCCAAGTGGGGAGGAGATTCTGTGGAGCAGGACGAGAACACAAAAAGCCACCTTTTGTCTTCTGACTTAATTGACATTTTCATAAGACCAAAATATGATGCCCTGTAATTTTGAAAGGAAATTTCACATATGTCATTGGAAATCTTTTGAGGAAATTGCTCCCGAGTATTTTTGAAGTTGAACAAACAATCCAGAAATATTTTGATGACTCCCTTGATTTGTATAAGTAAAATCTAGTTGTGAGCAGCTATGGTGTATACTATAAGTGTCCAGCTGCAAGTATCTATGGGAATAATGAGAACTCAGTTCACTCAGGATGTCCTCATACCTCCTACTAAGCTGGGAGCCACTAGAAAACTAACTCCCATGGATGGGCATGGGCTCAAATGACACCGGTGGCACTAAGTTCTGTCCCTATAACTTCACACCTTCCATAGATTTTACTCTTCAGCCCCATTTGGTGCACTGGTCCCAGAGGTGTGTCCTCTCACACTCTAGTGAAGAGAGGAAAGGGAAGACGAGAGAAATGGGGAGCAGGATGTAATTATTGATTACTTCTATAAAAGTCCTCACTAGATTAGTTTAGATCACATGTCCACTCCGAGCCAGTTGCTATGGCCAGTGTATAGTGATTAATTGGTTGGTACTGTCCACATGACAGGGCTTCGTGCAGAGCCTTACCCAGAGAATGGGGACTACTACAAAAGGAAGGGGCTCCTACTGAGAGCAAAGAGACATACATCCATTAAGAGTCACACACCTAAGACACCTTATCCAGGCCTTATCACTTCTTCATATAATTTCATATAACACTTCATATAAAGCACTGAGGGAGATTGTGATTTCAGGTCTGTGGGCTCATTTGTGGACCATGAGGTACTTGGTTATTGGTATAATCTCTCACACATTGTAAGGTTGGGCCAACTCTGAAAACTCCAGAGGTTACAAGGTCAAGGGGTAAAAATGACAACTATTGTGCGCCAGTGGCTGTTGTAGGTTCTCAGCATTTTTCTTACCTAATCCTCACGTTAATCCCTTACAATGATGTTATTATTACAGCATTATAGATGAGAAATCTGGAACTCAGAGATAATATATTTCTGTCCATGTTCTTGTGGCTACTAAGTGGTAGAGGTAGGATTTGAAACCTGGCCTATCATACTCTAATGCTCTCCCTCCTTCTTCCTTCATTCCTGCTTCCTTTATTCAGCTCTCTTTTCTTCCTGTCCCCCTACCCTTTCTTTCCTTCTTTCCTTTCTTTCCTTCCTCCTTCCCTCTCTTCCTCCTTCCTTTCCTTTCCTTTCCTTTCCTTTCCTTTCCTTTCCTTTCCTTTCACCACCTTCCCTTCTCTGCCCTTCCCTTCCCTTCCATTCCCTTCCATTAAATTTCCTTTCCTTGTCTTCCTTCCTTCCTTCCTTCCTTCCTTTTCTCCTTCTACCCCTCCAACAAACATGTACTGAATTAGTAGCAAGGGCCACATACAGTACAGGTGTAGTCCCTGGTGACAAAACAATGAATATGGCCCCTGAATGGATCTTAAATGCTCATGTGGAGAGGTAACTAAAAAGTAAGCAAGAAGATTACAGAAGGTGATACATGCTAAGACAGGAATCAACAATATGATGTCATAGCAAGACACTTGGTTAAGATAGGGACTTCAGTCAGAGGAGGTGCCACCAGAGCTGAAATCTGACAGATGGGTAGGAACTGGTGAGGCCAGGTTTGTTGGGGGGTGGTCAAGGAACTGACATGGACAGGGGACAAGAGCATCAGCCATTCAGAGAAAATAGGCACACAAAGGCTTTGAGGCAAGTGAGGTGTGGACAACAGGAGTGGCAAAGTACCAGGTTTATACTTTTAGACTATTTTGGATGCAGTATAGACACGGGGCTGGGGAGGAGTCAAAGTGAAGAGATGGATGAGAACAGTGGTGACTCGGTGTGGGGTGGCAGAGTGGATGGATGTGGGACAGGAACTACACCACCAGATCTTACTTAGCTCATCAGAGACCTTCCCTTCTTGGTGTGTGGGTTTTGGAGTTTGAGCCAATTAGCTGATATATAAGAGGAATAGGGATCTTTATCCACATTGCTTAATGAAGAAGAATGGAAGATTTTAAATGCAAACACGCACAAGAGAAATAAACGAACACAAGGAACCTTTGCAGCTAGCAGGGATTTATCGTTCATTCATAAGCCTGAGGCAAAAGGCCAGTTTTACAAATGGAAGAAACATATGTAAGCCAGGCTTTTTTTGTTTTACACAGTTGGCAGGAAAATACTTTGTTTCTCATTTGGTCTTTACATATTTCATAGTGAAATGTGTTGTTTTGATCAATAGATCTTTAATTGGAGTTTTATTTTTAAAAAGGAGTCCATTCAATGCTGGAACTTCGTTGAGTGGGAGTGATGGATGCACATCCCCTCCGTTGCCCCATGACTCTGTACAGACTCTGAGATAGAAATGAAGGGAATGAGGAAAGTTAAAACAAAAACACTCCATTGCCGTGGTGGAGGAACTGTCTCGCTTTGAAGCACCTTTATGTAGCTTCAGGGACTCCCAGTCCTCTCCAATCTCCTGCCTGCCCCCTGGCTCCTTACCCCTCACTCTTTTCACTGGCTCCCTTTGGCTCCCAGACCTCTACCTGGTGGGATGCTCCTGATTCTGTCCCCAACACAAGCTCTCTTTTATCTGCAGTCACTCTGTCAGTGACCTCATCAGCATACTGTCAGTGACCATGCTGCCCAGCCTCTACTTCTGCCTGCAAATCTAGGAGACATGCTAAAATTGTCAATCTGGAAAGCTTCCCTCATATATGCTCCTCCTTTTGTCTTTTTCCTTTCAGTAAATGGATCTTCCATTTTTGCATTTCCCTGAACCAAAAACCCTTGGATGCACCCTTGATGTCCCTCCTTTTAAAAAAAATTTAAGTTTGTTTATTTATTTTGAGAGAGAGAGAGAGAGAGAGAGAGAGAGAGAGCAGGGGATGGGAGAGAGAGAGAGAATCCCTAGCAGGCTCTGCACTGTCAGCACAGAGTCCAGTGTGGGGCTCGATCCCACAAACCTCAAGATATGACTTGAACTGAGATCAAGTGTCAGACGCTTAACTGACTGAGCCACCCAGTTGCCCCTCTTCTTTTATATTCTCATTTCTGTCTCCATCATTTCTACTTTCAAACAGATCTAGGGTCAGACTACTGCCACCTCCACCACTAGCACCCTGATTCAGTTCTCCATTTTTTTTTTGTTTTTACCTGGATTGTCCGCTGTCCTTCAAACTGGTCTCCCTTCTCAAATCCTGTCTTTGCTGCTTTCTGGCCATGTGACCTTGTAGTTTCATCATCTACAAAACTGGGGAAATAATAGAACCCACCCAAAAAGGTTCCTGTGAGTTTTCAATAAATTAATATAGCTGAAGCACTTAGAATGGTGGATAGCTTGCTATAGCTGTTATAATTGCCTGTCATTACTGCTGTCCGCACCATCCTAATGGGTGGTTTCCATCCTCAAGATAACCTCATAGTCCAGAATAACTGCTAGAGTACCAGCCATCACATCTGTCTTACTGGCAGCAGGATGGAAGGAGTCGTTTTAAGGACACTATCTGGAAAAGTCATATCCATGGATATCTCATTGACCATGATTGAATCACCTAGCCACATCAAGCTCTTACAGGGTCATTTAGCTGACTCTGGCTAAATGTTTGGTTGCTGTTAACCAAAACAGAAGGGCAGAGCGGCAGTTACTGTAAGTAACTGTACTGCGAATGGGAGGCATGTGGTATTATGTGGGACGAGGGCATATGATGCAACAGGTCAGACGGGGCTTCTTTGAGGTAATGACAACTGACCAGAGAAGTAGGCAAGCAGGGAGGGGTATGAGGGAGAGTCCCAGGATGAGGCAAGAACAAGCGTAAATGTCTGTGACAGGAGAGGGTATGGTAAGTATCTATGCTCATGGTATATCATGCACCACATGCTGAGAAATATGGTAAGCTGGATTCTCTGTCTCCATCCAGGCTCTCCCATAAGGGGTGGTGCTGGAATTTCTCATCCCGCTTTCCAGTATGGGAGATGCCCAGATGGAATGGCCTGAGAAGTCCCTAAGTCCTTCAAGAGCTTGGGTTGGTGCTGATACCCTTTGTCTACATGAGAAGAAGCACTTTGAGCCTGATAGCTAAAGCAGAGGCAGGGCTGCAGAGAAACTTGACTTTGACCACCAGCTCAAGCATTTCCTGGTTGGGTGACCTTGGCAAGGTACTTAGCCCTTCTAAATATTATCTGTTTTCTCATCTCTAAACCGAAGATGATACTACTATCTAACCCGGAGGTCCGCTGTGAGGACCAACATTGCTCAAGATAAAAAGCACTTAACCAAGTACCTGGTCCACTGAGAGTATCCACTAAAGAGTGGCTTATTCTATTATTACTGCCACCTTCATCATCATCACCTTCCCTCTCCTTCATTCTCTTTTGAATGACACTTTCTCAGTTTTCCCACATTCAAATACCAAGTGTCCCATGGATGCATCCTGCACCAAGCTTTTCTCTAGGAATGTGTGAGCCCAGAGCATACTTCTTTCTCTGCCCTTCCTTTTAAAAAGTGGCTTGAGGGTGTGTGTGGTTGGATACAGAATCATACAGCTTGGGGTTGTTTAGCCTGGAGGGAACCTGAAGCTGCCCATGCAAACCCTTATGTACTAAGTGAAGAAACAGATCCAGAGACACAGAGCCTGGTTGACAATGCCTAACAAGGTGGCTTTTGCAAAAGAGAGATTGCCTCACCTCAGGCCACATGATGATGAGAAATTCCCAGCCTGGTTTTACGTGTATCGTGGACCAGGAAGGCAGCCCGCACGTATACAGACATCCATGCCAGGCATATGGGAATCCGAGTGTTCACGTCTACCCTTCTGGCAGAGATATCTCTTTTTCTATTGAAAGCTGTCAACTTTGATTATCAACTTGGTGTGTTTGTGGGGCTCGTGTGGATCCAAGGCAGTTACCCCAATTCTCTCTCCCTAGCATCTGCATTCGGTATACCCTAGTAACATGTTACCTTCTTTAACAAGGCGAACACCGGTTACAGGCACAGCATAGAAAACATAATAAGGACTTACATATAGGATCAATACCCTCATGCCTTCATGGTGTTTGTGACCCAGCAGGGAGAGACATTAAACAAATAGATTATGTACAAATAAATCATAGATGTGCTCAGAATTACAAAGAAAAAAGTGCTGTGGGACCTTGAGAGATCATCATGTCCGGGGATATGGTTTGCCATTCCTTAATTTTTAGCCCACAAAGGACATTGCCATTTGGCTCTTACATTCTTTCCAACAAAACTCAGACATAACTTCAGAATCCTTCTCAACACGGCTCTCCAGACAGCCATTACAAATCAGTCAGTCTTGGCTCTCAAGACAGAACCTATTGGCCATCCAAGATTTGGCCCACTTCCCAGCCCTCCTTCCACCATCCCTTTTAACAGACAAGCATCTGGCCAAAGGCTGGAAGGCACGTGCTTCAAGACTCCAGCCAGAGGCCCCAGTGTCCAGCTGGTCAGGCTCCCAGCTCAGGGTTGTGTATACCATTTGTGACTGTTGGGTGCATGATGTGCCGTCAGGAGAGCCGGCTCCCAAGTAGTAGCATCTGTGACTGTTGCTAATCTGATCTGAATTTGTTATGTTCTGTTCTGAAGCTCCTTCTCAGAGGTGCAACCTGTTGAGGGCACTGCAAGCTGTAATTTCTGTTCCTTTAAGGCTCCGATAGGAAAGTGGCTCTTTGTTTTCATGAGTTATTTCTTGAGGAAAATATATGTTTTGTGGAGAGTTTGAGGACAGTCTTAAACTGAGGACATCACCACAAAGGCCTAGTCTCTCATTTTCCTTCCCATGTGCTTAAATGGGTGAGTCAAAAAGAGGTGTTTCCTGCTTGACTGGGACAAAGCTTCCCGAAAGAGAGAGAGAAAGGGTAGCTCTCCTTTCAGAGGCCTGTCAAGTCCGGCAGTTTGTGCAGGACTGAACCTTGGTATTTATTTTTCAGTTCATCAAACATTTGTAATCCTCAGGGCCCCCCGTGCATTTCATATGACAAGCTGTGATTCAACACAAATGCTTTCCTAAGGAAACATGCATTTATCATTCCCTTAATGTTCACGTCTCCAAGGTTTCTTTTTCGTCATATGAAAAAATGTTTAATATTTCAGAGACTTTACTTGAAGTGATTCCTCATTTTCAGCTTAATTTCTCACCACTTGATACCTATTTTCTGAACCCCTAAGAAACACTGGAGGAACTCACGAGCTTCCTTTTTCAATAGCGGTCACCATAACCAGGAGGAAAGAATCAAAAAAGCATGCTTATGCTATTCCTGTTTTCTTAAATTGGGAGACCTTTGGGGATAAAATTACTTGAAAAATGAGTGTTGGAGAGTTATGGACATTTTCCAAGTCACTCTGGAGATGTCTCTGAGACACAAGGCATCTTGTTGGTATGGGTCTATCCCTCTGTCCTTTGCTGGGTTCCATCCGCTGGCACAGGGCCGTAGGAAGCCCTCGTCTTAGTGCATATGAAGAGAAAGCATTCTTCCCAGGGCAGAATGAATGGGAAGGACAAAAGGTTCAAATGGGACCCTAGGATGTGTGGTTTAGTTATCTTGAATCTTCTAGCACTTCCAATGTTATAAACTCTGTAGAGACAGAGAGAAAAGTTGGCCATCTCATTTCCTAGCGAGTGTGGCCTTTACTGTGTGCGTTGGGTTGAATTTACACATTCTAAAGTTAGCACAGCTCTACAATTTATTATCTGTGGGACAGTGTATTATGACTTACCCTCTATTTTCCATTTTGTTTTTATCTGTAAAATGGGGATAATAAGGGTACCTAGTATTGGGACACTTTGATTTGTGGGATAATGCAAATAAAATGTTTAACGCAGTGCCTGGTGACAAGTTCACACACAATAAATGTTAGGCTCTATGATGAGAAGGAAGTCTTGAAAACTATGTAACTCCTAGATTCAGTATTTAATACATGGATAATGTTATTTCCATTTCAGATTAGAAAAATGCTTTTCAAAACACTGCATACTCTAATGGCAGTCACAAATCTGGTGGCATTAAACCACAGCCTAATGGTCTCAATGTTGAAAAGTAGACAAGTATGTCTTGTAAATGTTCATCTTTTTCCACATATCTATAATTTCAGTTTCTTGCCTGTACCATTGGGAAAGCTATTATGTCTTATTTTATGGGTTGACTGACTGCCTTTTCGTTGTTCTTAGAATATTAGCTTTACTTCAAATGCACAAATCCTTGTGCCTGCTTCCTTAACCACCAATAAAGGGAACAGTTAATGTGTTACAAAGCAAGAAAAATTGACTTTAAAAACAGAACATGCTTCTAGCTGTCTTACCTTTACATGGGGAAGGGTTTCTCAACTTTGGCACAATTGACATGTGGGCTGGATAATTCTTTGTTGTGGGGACTGCCCTGTGCATTGTAAGATGTTTAGCAGCATCCCTGGTCTTTACCCACTAGAGGCCAATAGCTCTGGCTCCCTCCCCTCTCCCTGGCTTTGACAATCACAAATGTCTCCAAACAGTCCTTCACCACTAGGGAACCACTGGTGCACAGGAAAAAGGAACTGGGTCTTAGAAATGTGTGTTTGGGGCCACTGAACAGAAGAACCTAAACTCACTTCCTGAGTATGATGACTCCCAAAGCTTGTGCTCACAGATTATCTGTTGATACTACAGATTCAGATAGCAGGTCAAATAATCAGCACCGTAGCTTAATTTGGGAAAATGACTTGGTTTTAGTTTTATTTCCCTATTTTTCTCCCAATATTCGTTTTCCCATTTTCCAATGGGAACCAAATGAAGTTTTACAGTTAATCTTGACTTTGTATGTAATGATTGCTTTTTTCTTGTTTTTCTTTTTGTTTTGTTCTCCCGTTATTTTTCAGCTCCCTCAGGCACAAAAGGTAAACTCTTTTCCATCACATCGCAGTCATCCCCAGAACTCGCGAACTGTGCATGTCTTCATGATTTTGTGCATTTGGTTCTGTTCATGACCAGTGAAATGGTTTTCCTCTTCCAACTTCAAAAGCCTGAAGCTGGGCAGGAGCAGAAAGGCCGACAGACTCATCGGTCCACTGTCTCCCTGCCAAATTAGTCCCATCAGAGAACCCTCTCGTGACCAGTGGTTTGGGGGCAACTCTATGCCCAACCATTTTGCTAAGAATTCTCAAATAATAGGTCAAGAGTAAGTTTAGCACACTCCTCCAAACATGGTATTCCAGTTCTTCCCTGAGGTACTTTCCTAGGGATACAGCTAATGTGAAAATTTGTAAGGCCCAGTAACTAAGTTTAGATTCTGGGCTCTTAAGGCAAATCTCTGAAAACTCCTCTTGGGTTTCATTAATTGCAAAATCAGTAGCTCCTTTGCCTGTGTCATTGCCTGTACCACATGTAGAGCATTAGAACAAAGTTCTTGCCAATGTCAGACCCTTTCACTGGTCCTCATTGTCTGTCTGAGATGATCTGGTTTCACCATCTAGAATATTCTCTGTCTACTAAGATTCCATGTGATTGCCATGCTGGCTTTGCTATGTTGTCCCCATGGTATGTCATCATATCCTAAGGACAGTTGTGGAAAAGAACATGACACATGATGCCTGCTGCATTGTTTTGGGACATTTCACAAACACAAGCAGGATTTCCAGAAGACACAGTGATTTCTGGGGGCCAGATGTGGGTTGGTTTTGTTTCAAGAGTTGAGGTAAGACGCCTCCCCGAACTGTAAGCAGTACCTCCCAAGCTTTCCAGTTTGGAGCAAAGATGATCTGATTCCTTCCTGTTGAGAGAGATAGCACAACTGCTCTACAAAAGGCAGTCTGTTCAGACCATATGGACAACCAGAGGCCTAGAAATCATTACACAATTACTCAAATATATTTGAGATATTTAAACAAGGCGAGACATGCTAGTGTGTGACTTGGCTTGTGGTAATGTTTGATTACACTTCAGTGCCATCACAAAAAGACTGAACACTTCATTAAAAGTTAAAGTATTTGAGTAGAACAACAGCTTCCAGGGTAAATATATGGTCAGAATTCCACATTATCTGGAAGGATTGGCATCTTTAATAGGTCATGCTTTCTTAATTGCCCACATTTGAAATTTCTTTGTAAAGAGACTTACCAAATTCAGTGCCTAAAGCTGGACTGGCCTCAATTTACTGGCATTTATTCATCAAATTTAATCTGATCTATATACAGAAGCATTTTGTTGTAGAAGATTCCTCATGAATATGAGGTGCCATCAGCCATGGAATTTTAAAACAAGGTTCAAAACAAACCAACACAGAATATGGTAAGAATAAAGGTTGCTGGGACATATGGTTCTTCAATAGCACTTAGCTCCCTGACCTCTTTCCTTCTGTCACTCACGTCACATGCCCTGCAAATAGAAACTTCGAATTGAGTAGGATGCCCCAATGCCTTTCCAAAAGATGCTGGACTTGCCCAAGAACTTGCTCTGCAGCCCTGTGTCACAAGGAATAGCTCTTCCTCCCCCTGTTCCTCACCATTGCTACAAATTGCCTTTTTATTAAAATTAAGAAAGGTACTTACCTTAAAATTTATTAAGAGCCCTGTGTAAAATGGTTTCAGAACTCCTTGGAGTCATTTTGGGCAATTCAGCTCTTTGGAGAAGGAGTTTCAATGTAAACCTCTGGTATCTGGGCTAGAAGGTGAGGGCAGTTGAGGAAAGTCACACTGCAGATGGAAGGCATCCTCCCTCAGGGCTTCTAGTCTCAGTTGCTGATATAAGAGTATCTGTGCCCCTCGTGTTCTTCCTCTCCCTTCCCCAGTGTTACTTCAGTGACACGTACAGAGGACTTTGCTAGAAGGATGGGGTTCTTATGAGCACCAGCAACCCCCCCTTCAAAATATTGTCTTGCTGCTTGAGCAACAAAGGAATATGGTGGGTTCCATTCCAGCCTTCATCCATTTGTGACTATGGGCAAGTTAATTAACTTATCTAAGCTTTAGGTTTCTTTTATTTAGCAAGAATGATAGACTGGCTTTCCAGTTTTGTTATGAGAGTTATTTCTCTTACTTGTGCCTAGTATAGAACTTGACATATGCTAGACACTCACAAACTTAGAATTTCTATTACCATTTGCATGTCTTGGCCTTCAACAACTTAGAATTTCTATTACCATTTTGTATGATTTGGAGCAGCAGATCATATGTGATGTGGTGGTCTTGGGCCTCTGCAGTGATTTGTGGTTCTGATTCAAGCCTGATGAATAATCAGGAGATGACAAAAGAGCCTGGGAGATATGTGACGTTCTTCTTATTTCATTAAAATCTCTGCATTACCTGACTTCACCTTTTACATGGAGTCAGCAGGAAATGTGGATAGGGCTTGAAACCTCAACAAAGCAAAGGCTTCCAGGGACAATTGTTTTGAGAGATTCCTTCCCAAAGTCTTTGACATTATCCATAGATTTCACCCATCCATGGCCATGATTATAATGAGCCTCTTCCAAACCCAAGAGTTTGTTGTTCTGGGGGTAAAGGGGAGACATCTCCAGCTGTTACGTCTTTGGCCTGCTTTTCACATGAGGTCATGGGTGTATACGTTGGACCATATGGTGTCTGCATTTATGCTGTGTTTTTGTTGGAATCTCTCTGTATCATCTGCAACTGTTTTCTCCATAAATATTTTAAATGATTATGTCTCTGTAAACATGTTTACTTTAATCTCTTAGCTGATCTATCACTAAAAATGTCCCATTTGGGTGTCCCTCATATGTGTAGTAGTCATTAATGATTGTTGTCTGTATGTTATGGTTTTCATAATTCTGATATTTGGAGGACCTTTCAAGACTTATCTTCTAGTTTATGACTATTTTCTAGAAGAGTGGCTTGCAAAAAAGAATTTTTTTTTTTGTTTTTCCTGTGATTCTTAAGCACCTCTGAGATAATTTCTAGACTCTATCCATAAATTTCAATCCCTGATACCACATTGGGATAGTAGTAACTGGTGAAATGCCTGATCAATATTAAATATTTTCACCAAATGCAGTGAAGTGTCCTGAAGTCTTGGTTAAAAACGATGTAGCAATACAGACCTGACACCCTCAAGCCATCACAAATCTGTTCTTTTTAGTGGAAGTTGAACCACTTTCTAAACCAGTTGATTGATTGTTCGTGAACAATGAAGAAAGGTCCATATGTAAGAAAGGTTTGCCTTTTTTTTTCTTTACATGGTACTTCTTGACTTCTACAAAAATATCTGGGAGGTCCTATTTTATAATAATAGCATAGCAGAATTACCCAAAACCATTTGCAAATGTACATTCAATAGTCATTCATAGCAAAAATAGTCCATTTTTCAAGCTGCATATTCATTCAGGTAGGTTTTATCTATAGGAACGAAACATCGGTTGTTCACTGCATGATTCATCACTGTAGACTGAGACCTTCAATACTTAAAGGCAAAAATACTCTTTGGGCAATTCCAAATTTGGCTGTTTACGTGTGTTAACTTTTCCATACATCGGTACCTGCTTCCCTTCTTTTTGTGCTACTTTCACACCACTTTGGAGTTTGCCAGAGACAGTTTCTTGAAGGTTTCCAAAGTGCTCTGTCTTGCCCGGCACTATATTAGTTAATATCCGTCTGAGAATTCTGAGCAGGCATAAGCATTTTTCTCAAAACCATAGTTAAAGAAAACCACATCTCTAATCCTGTTTGGAACAGCAATTGATGCATTCAGGGCTGCACAGTATGGCAAAACGATCCCTGTTTAATAGCCCGACTGCATATTTTGTTTCCTGTTAGGAATAGCTTAACTTGCCTTCTTGAACAAACACAGCAGGGTTCAAGATCTGTTGTTCTAGGCCTGCTGTGATATTCTGTGCTGCTTAACTTGTATGAGGACTCAGGAGTGCATAAATTAGCTTCTTAAATGGAGGTCGATTTTTGGGTTTTCTTTCAGGATGGAACTGGTTTATTAATATCCCCCTCTGAGTGTCAATGGGATCCTGAATCCATTTGCATTTTCTTTGTGTCCTTGTTTATATTCTATTTAGATGGGATAAATGGAAGCATTCATTTCTGCCAAGTTTTTCTTCCCTTTTTACTTTTTTCCCTTCTTTCTCTCATTTGTCTCGTTCTTTAGGTACAAACTTGTGCAAGTAGAATCTGGCCTGTTCTTATCTCTGTGTAATCAGATTTCAGCAATCGGGGGCATCATCTATCATTCTTCGCCTCATTTAACTTCCGTACTTTGAAATGTTGAATTAACTGTCATTGAAAATAGAAAATTGAAAGTTTGCAAGGCTGCTGTTTTCATAGAACTGTAGGTCTAGTGATTTTAGTGTTTCATTATAGTTATATAACCGGCAAAATCCATGCAAATGAAGTGCAAAACTGAGAGGTGGTAACAGTTTACGGTTGGTTCTGGTTTATGACTCATTTGCTTTTACCTTTACTTGCTTTGTGTGTAAATTATTATATCTTGTTTTGATAACCCTATTTTCCCCCCTTATCATTTACTGTTTTAGAGGAACATGTACAGGCATCTTTTATATGTATTCCCAAGCTGGGGCTGGCAAGATTGACAATGCTGAGTCTGAAAGATGGTAGCACGGTGGGCTACCACTCACACTGGTAGATCCATTCTGTGAATAAGGAAAGGGAAGCAGAAACCACAGTAAGTCTTGCCACTTCCCGTATCCAGTGTGATGGAACTCTGTGGAGATCAGAGTCACAGCATATTGCTGAACCAGAAGGGTGATCACAGAACCCAGTAGTTTGTTCCCCACTGTAGTTCTGTGTGGGTTTATCTGTGGCAGTCCAGACCAGCTGAGGAAGGAGATGTACTCTGCCAGTTTCATACCCATGGGAGTCTTGGCCAACCACTCTCCCGTGGTCCTCTCCAACTCTGTGTTTGCGACTATAAATACAGGAATCCAAGATGCTCAGATTCAAAGTGCATGGCTTCCCAATGGTTGGGATGGCCAGCAGAGCAGCACACAAGAGCTCCTCCGATTGAAGTCCCATGTGGGCCAGTGGGGGACCATGGGGTCCCCCGTTCAGAAGCAGGAGGCTTATTTGCATTTCTTGTTTTAAAAAGCTAATTGGCTCATTTTAAACAACCTCATAATGTGTTTAGTTATGTATCTGGAAAAAATATTCAGGTTTCATCCCATGTTCATGTATATGAGAACTTTCATGGGAAAGTTATAGTTTATAATAAGGATAAAGCAAGGTAAGAACCAGAATTCAGTATGAAAAAATAGGTTTTTTTTTTTAGTTTTTAACTTTTACACTGTTAGGCATAAAAATTGGTTAGAAACAAAAAAGCAAAACAAGACAAAAAACCTCCAAAAATACATTGCTAGTACATATAAAGAACTTTCACACTTGCAGGCTTGGACCCAGTAATCCTCTTCTGTAGAAAGAATCTAACCTAAATTGGTCAGTGACTTGCAATTTTATCTATATTGAGGAAAAGAAGAGCCAAAATACCCAGCAATAGGAAAGTGGTGACAAAAGTTACCAAGGTTCCAAAGGATAGGTAGCCATTATAAAATTGTGCTCAAAATGAAATTTAATAATGTAAGAAACAAATTAATTTTAAAATCAGAATATAACATTTTATGTACATTATGCTGTGTGTGTGTGTGTGTGTGTGTGTGTGTGTGTGTGTAAACATACAGTTGTACAAAACATCCTTGGAAGGGTGCCTGGCTGGTTCAGTCAGTTAAGTGTCTGACTTCAGCTCAGGTCATGATCTCATGGTTTGTGAGTTGGAGTCCCGTGTCAGGCTCTTGCTGACAGCTCAGAACCTGGAGCCTGCTTCAGATTCTGTGTCTCCATCTCTCTCTCTGCCCCTCCTCTGCTCTCTCTCTCTCTGTCAAAAATAAATAAACATTAACAAAATAAAAAAAAATAATTGGAAAGAAATGCATAGGCATGTCTAATAGGGGATATTCTCTCTTGGGAGAAGAACAAGTATTTATTTTGCTTTATT
Source organism: Panthera uncia (assembly GCF_023721935.1). Classification (NCBI taxonomy): domain Eukaryota; kingdom Metazoa; phylum Chordata; class Mammalia; order Carnivora; family Felidae; genus Panthera; species Panthera uncia. The sequence continues at coordinate 22,087,703 of NC_064816.1, forward strand.
CTTGATACATTTCTGAACTTTTCAAACTCTGTGCAGTGAGCATGTATTTTTATAAGTAATTAGCTATATTTATAACAGTGAACTAAATGCATTACTCATAAATACATTAAATGGACGAATAAGGCTTAGCCTAATAATTGTTTGGTAAACCTAACTCACTCCAGAAACATATAAAAAACTGGGAAATCCAAACTCGGTTTTAAAAACACACATACAATTACATTGATTCTTGGTACAAACAGCTCTAAACAGAAGATGGACAGTTTATCAATGATGTGTTGTCTTACATGGGACAATCTAAAAAGTGCCTTTGTTTATCAAAAAACGTTCATTTTCTAACAGAAAGAAGTCATTTTTGATCTTTAGTCTAAGGCCCAGTCCATATCAGATACTTAGAGCAACACTGATCTGAGTCTGGGCAATCCAAGGAAATGCAGGTGCATGGTTGAACCCTGGGGGTTACCTACCCTCTACAAACCTCATTTGGAGGTGTTGCCTGTCCTACTCATGCTTCAGTCAGGGCTGATTCAAAGGAAAGACTCCCTTGGCTTTCAAAAGCGAAAAATGGAGCAGGTAAGGGTGATTTCTGCCCCGGTTGCTATTTGGAAAGTGCTGTTACTGCACAGTGCAGGCCTTAGTGGTGTGTGTGCATGACAGAATGGGGCCATTGCATGCTTATGGCAGAGGGAAGAGAGCCCAATTGTCCAAAGACCAGCTTCAGTGTCAGCTGAAGATGGAGGTGAGGCCCAGCCCTGTCAGTTCTGCCTGGGAACCTTGGGACCAGGACACCATCATCCTGAGCCTTGGTTTTCTCCTTGTCATGATGGGGTGAAAACATCCCCTTTGCAGGACTCTCCTGAGAAGCACATGAACGGTGCTTGCCAGGGGTATCCACACTGACTACCCAACCAGAGGGCGGGCTGGCCATGGCAGAAGCAATACTACCCATTATGCTAGTAGTATACGTTGTTTAAGAGAGACAAATTTGATACAAATAAAGCAGAAATGGCTTTGAAACCCTGATGTAATCTGGTGTTCTAAAAACGAGCAAAAAAGTAGATATTTTTGTAAAGCCAAGAACCAAGAGTTGATTCAAAAATCCCTACTATCTCGATGTTTTCTAGCCCCAGACTTCATGTTTAGTGTCTTAGGAATTCAAATTCTTCTTTAAAAAAATTCTCATGTATTTAAGGTATGTGAATGTTTTCTACTATTTATTTAAATCAAGCACAACTATAAAATAGGGCTGTCTTGAGATGTGGAAAAATACAAACTCTACTGATAGCATTACTAAGATGAAACAGCCTTTTCTTTCAAAAATTGAAGAAACATCTGAGTAAAAACAATGTAATTTAAAAAATTGTTTTCATTAGAGTTGTTCTCACCTCCTCAAGTATAGACACTCTTTTTCCTTCTACATAGAAAGGAAGGCAGATGATTGAGAAGAGCTATTTAAAAAAGCCAATGAAGGGGCGCCTGGGTGGCGTAGTCGGTTAAGCGTCCGACTTCAGCCAGGTCACGATCTCGCGGTCCGTGAGTTCGAGCCCCGCGTCAGGCTCTGGGCTGATGGCTCGGAGCCTGGAGCCTGTTTCCGATTCTGTGTCTCCCTCTCTCTCTGCCCCTCCCCCGTTCATGCTCTGTCTCTCTCTGTCCCAAAAATAAATAAAAAACGTTGAAAAAAAAATTTTTTTAAATAAAAAAATAAAAAAAAAATAAAAAAGCCAATGAAGTGGGCTATGGTGGCATTAATGTCACCATAACTGACATTATGCTTCCTCTTCAAGAGAGGATATCACAGGACACCTGATGTTCTGATTTCCTTGCTTCTAGATGCCATTCCACAGGGCATACTTATTGACCCAAAGGTGATAATGAGCTCAAAGAATTGCTGTTGTGAGGTCTCCTCTGTATTTATTGGTAGATTTAGGACAACTGTATCTATCACTTGACACACTAGATGTGTTTCTTGAAAGCAGCATATGAATGTACACTTTATAGGTCAAGGCCCTGGAAGAGAGAGTATCATTTAGGGGGCAGCTTCATGGAATACCTGAATGAAGGAAAGAATCAGCAGCCCAGAGAGTATGGACTAGATCAGAAAATCATTGATTTTCTGGTTGTGTTACTATGTTTCCATTAGTTCTATAGGAAAGAGGAAGTGAGAGAGAAGGCCCAGTAAAGAACACCATTCCAACACAGGGTTAATGAAAGTCAATACAATTCAATTATTCATCTGGAAACCAAATCTATATCAAAATGTAAATCTAAGCCAAGTCTATATGAAATCAATGCCAAATCACTGATGCTAACTTTCCTTGGTGGGTCCTCACAGGTAAGGATTTCCTGTGTGGCAGGTGTGGTACAAAAATGCCATGTATTACTTAAGAGAAAAGACACACACACACACATACACACTATACACTCATAGGCATAGCCTTCACTTTCTTTACTTTTGGGGAGCATAATGTTTTGATACCAACCATCACAATTTTTGCCTGCGGAATTTATCTACCTGTATTGTTTCTGCCCATAAAAATTGATTTTAATTTTAATTTTAATGAAACAACTGTCTTTTCAGTTTGTCTTTCTAAACTGAGTCACTTAGTTGGTCTGGTCATAGTTCAACTGCCTGATCCCTTTTCCACATTATTGGCTGGTCAGACCCCAGATTAGTGGATGTATACTCATTACAAACCCAAATGTAGCCCGGTTCCCTGAGAACTGCAGGGATGGCTCTGTGTGAGCTTTCAGATAACTCATGCCAAAGGAGTCGACTGAAATGCCCTCTGGGGTAAACTGGAGCAGTTGTGCAATCCTGCACAGCAACACGACTAGCAAGTTCACAAACAGAAAGTTAGATGTTTATCCCTTCAAATTAACTGGAAGGATTTTGGAAAACCCAACCTAGTTTCATAAAGTAGAAAAATGTCAGGCAAAGGACTAATGCCATGGTATGGATTTTCTTTTTCCAGAAATGACTCACAGAATTGAACCACTTGCTGAATCATGAACCCTTGTGCTTGGATTGGCCCCATCCATGTTTGCCCAGGCCTGGGACACAGTAGATCATTTGGAGGCTGGGTGCTTCTGAAGCATCTGTCTCCTTCTTCCCCAGCCCCTTCCTCCTGACAGTTTCCTTCCCAGTATGCTTCCTTCCTAACCTCCTTCAATGTTTACAATTACAATAACCGCCACCCCCAACAGCGTTCTGAGGCATTTTGTTTAGCTATGAAAGTCATGATGTTCTGTCATGGGACAAAGGAGGAATATTTTTCTATTGTGTTTATGCAATTGAAATGGAGAGATGGATGGAGTTCTAATTTAGTAGAGCAGTGGCTGAATTCTGAAGAAGCTAATGAACTTCTCTCCCCTAGCCAAGAATGGTCCTTAGGAGAGCATTTGTTGGATGTGCCAGGCACTGTACTGGGTGCTTTAAATCTATAATTGCACTTATTCCTCCCAAGAACTATGGAGGGTATTCCTGCTTTAGTGATGATTAGTGTGGTTGCCTCTTTTATTGCACTCCAGTCTCCTTAAGGCAAAACACAACCTTTGTCTTTGTCCTTTACAGAAAGGAAGTTGAGGGCACAGTGATTGGGACAGGGCCTCTAGCATCACCTGGGCCAAAGCCTGAATCCCCATCCTGTTGCTCTCTGTGAACTGGTGCAAGGTACTTTGTGCCTTTATTTCTTCAGCTACAAAATGGGCATGGACACTTTGCAAGGTCTATGTCAGGGTTAAATTTAAGGCTATGTAAATACAAAAACATTTAAAGCAATGTTTGGTAATAGCAATCTGTGCTTGGCTATAGATATTGATGGATGGATGGATGGATGGATGGTTGGATGGAAGGATGTATAAATAAAAATGACTCCATAAGTTTAGGTAACCTGCTCTGGGATTTAATTCCAGGTGCACCTATAGCTCATTACTCCTCTCTGTGCTGCTTTCCAAGGAAGTCATAGTGTTCAACTAAGCTGTTACCAAAAAGAAAAAAAGAAAGAAATAAAGAAAGAAAAAGAAAACAAAAAAATATTTTCTTTTATCTCTGTGGCATTGGCTGGACATCACGAACATTCCGTCCCTACCAGTAGCAGCAGCAGCATGTAAGCAGCAGCTTCTCAGAACCTTCTCATAGTCTGTCACCACACTAGCACAGGCACAGTGCACAAAGATACTGAGTGAAGGAGCCATGAGCGAGCAGTGGCCACAGAATATAAAAGGACTGTCTTGTCCACATTCTGGTACCAATTCTCTGTGACTTCTTTTCCCCCTTGGACCTCACTTATAAAATAAATAAAAGGGCAGGGTTGAAATAAATTCATTCTGGGATCATGTACGGAGCGCTTCTTATATACCATATCTGTGCTGAATGCTATGGATAAAAAGAGGAATCATTCCCAACTTCTGCCCTTGGAGTTTACAAGCTCTACCGAATTTTCAGTTTTTCTTCTAGCTACAGTGTTCAGTAACTGCTGTATTAACAGTTTGCACAAATTTGGTCCTAGATGGTATCTTAGGTTGTAGAATAAATATGATTATCTTTGTAGTGAAGTTTGAGAACATCTGGTTCCCATTTCCACTTCGTTAGGGAAGGTTTTATGGAGGAAGCGACGTTTCAGGGGGTCTTTAAACAAGAGGAAGGTTTTATCCCAGGGGCCCAAAGCTCCAAGAGTTGACTGTATTTTCAGGCATCTATTTGGGAGGTGTCTAAACCACGTTTGTGAAAATATAAATGCTCAGCTATGGGGGGGCGGGGTCAGGTATGTGTCAAAGCTTATCATGAATATTAGCCAAAACCCAGTGCCCTATGGTAATATTTATTGTCATTATTCTGGAGCATTCTTGAAATAAACGTGTTGTACCCTAATAAACAAACAAAGCGGTTTCATAGAATAGCTTTCAGATACGTTGATGTGTAATATTCTCTTGCCCATGGGTTTACTTATATATGTGTCCCTGGCCAAAGACCACATCTTCCCTCTGTTTAGATATTTACTCATAAAACATATTCCTTGCTTAATGACATATCTCAGAAATGTTGGGAAAAGAAGAAACAACATAAAAATTTTCCCAAATATAACAACTTTATTAGAAGACCATTATTTTGAGATTATCATACAGATGTTCCATCATTATCCAGCACTATCTCTCACAAAGTTGTCTTCAGGTTGTTAAAACAATAAAGAGAAGACAAACAAATTCAACAATTGAGTTCATACAAGATGCAAAGTTTAAAGAGGGAAATCTGTTGACTTTTGTATTGAGACAACTTAAAGTGCAATAAATCTCATAAGAACTCAGGGTCTCCAAATCTCAGATGCAAGGAATAATGATTCAGTAAGAAGCAGAAATGTCTCAGCTAAAAGGAAAATGTCATTGGTGGAGCATTCTTGAGGACTGAGTGACTGCACTTTACCAAGACAATCGAATGCAAAGCAAGGGGAAATGTGACTTGGAAGATTGACTTACTCTTATTTCTTTTTATTTTCCACTGCTACTTTTTTAATGCCTTATGTTATTTAGGATTCAGGCATCTTACAAAAATGTTGAAAGATGCCAGTGCAAAATGAGAATCTAAACAATGATTGGTGTTCTTAAAATTGTCTAGATTTTAAAAAGGAAGCAGTTCACATGCATAGTATCATAAAAGGCAGACAGTTCATATCGCTTACATTGAAAGAACCATTCCTTCAATTAAAAATAGTAATGCCTGCTTTTTGTAAACCTTTTACTATAAAGAACATCTAAAATACTTATAATCAAGCATAATATGTTTAACCCAGAATATAAAAACTTTATTCTCATAGGATTTTCATGTCAGTGTTACCATGGTTTGTTTAATGGAGTATTTTGATCTTTATAAAAAAGATTTGTTTGAATAGGATTATTACTATTGTTATTATTATTATTTTAAGGCACTAATATTCATTGCAAACATGCTGTTGAGTGGTTTTATTTATAAAATGCTTTATGTATATGAAAATTCTTGGGAATGTTCCTTTTATTAAAATTTTCAACCATACAAAGAAGATATTTACAGAAAAAAAGATCAAAGATACATAGGTACAGCAAGGTGATTTAGAAATCTTGGCTTTATCACAGAAACAAGCTATTCTTTCTTTCTCTTCTCATTTCAAAATGGCATTTTAGATTATTGAGCAATTGTATTTTTAAATATGTATACATGTGTAAAGCCTCTCATTTAAAACTGGTCACTATTGAAACAGCCAGTAAATTTAATGACTATAACTAACAGCTGTGGAAATCTAAATAAGAGTAACATTCACGGAGTCAGATGATGTTAACATCAGCCAAACAGGTAATGCTGATACCGTGCACCCTTTTCAGGCATAAGATGCACCAATAGGGTTTAGTTTTCATGTTTCAGTGGGTTTCACTCGTTCTTCCTCTGTAAAGTGTCTGCATCTCCAGCAGGAGGTGTGTATCCAGGACAGTAGTTAAGACCCATCATTGAGTGTGGCTCATACTAGATTTTTTTCTCCCAATCTCAGTTCAATATTAGAGATAAGGGATGCTGGGATGAGGGAAGGAGTGGGAGAATTGGGGAAGGGGCCATAGGCAGGCATTGAAAGGGTAGGTATAGAGGACTTTTTGGTCTTGGAATAAAAAGGAAGGCCCAGGGATTTGTTTCTGTGGAGGGTCTCTACATGGCCACATATTCTGCTCACATATCCTTTTCTGGATCTGTGTTTCCCCGATTCCCTCCCTGGTGCTCTCACTAATTTGTACAAAGTGTTTTTCTGGTGGTTTTCTACTATCTACCTTCCCCTTGCTATGGAGTGTAAAAACTGAGGACATAGCTGCCGTCTGTTCCCATCTTGTTCCCATTGCCCCCCATCATGTGCTACTGAAAGAGTGGCCCTTGGGGATTCCTAGGTCATTGGTAAACTTAAGCTCATGGAGAGAGGAGAGAGAAGACCTCCCCCTTCCTTCACTCCCTTGACACATTATCAGATCCTATGCACCTTAAAGAATCAATAGTTTGTCTTTTAAAATGTTTCATCTTCTATTTAAAGATGTACAAAGCTTTGTTTTTCCACCTTGGTACTATTTTTTTCCCTGTCAAGGTGGAGTTTATTAACAGAACCATGAGTTGAGACAGGCTATCTTTGCTTCCACTGGGTGGGGAACTAAGTGACATTGCCTGCCTTTTAAATACATTTTTATTGAAAGACTACCCTCTGGAAATGGCTCATCTCCCAGGACGTTGTGCCTGTAATTCACCCGGACTGCCACTAGATGGTGGCAGTGTCCCTTCATGGAGTGCAAGTTGGTGTTCATCCCAGGTGTTGGAAGGAAGACACAGCAGAAATGCAGCTGTGTACTCACAAATTATGTACACATAGATAAAATGTCTATTATTAGGGTATACGTTTATATCAGGTACTCCATTAACATAGTCAATATGTTGATTGGCTTTAATGAAAAAGAAAAACACAAACATAAGAAGGGCAAAGTATAGAAGAAATATAATCTTTGAGAAGAGTTGATGAGTTGGCTTTTGTTCTTGGCTTAGAGCCATTCTTTTCCTGAGCTGAGCTCCCCATTTCTGCACCAACTTCTCTTTGAGCCCAAGCCTTCAGGGCTGAGCAGCTATGTCAGGAGGCTGTGCTTGAAAACCACCTGGCAGCCCATTTGAGGACTGCCCTTCACTTGTTCAAATGCCTTCTAGGGCCCAATGTCCAGGTCTCCTCCTTCCTCTAGGGCTTGGCACTCACCCTCAGGGATCTCTAGCTGCAGGGGACTCAGAGTCCTGCCACTGATCCTGGCAAACTTCCTATGAGTGGAGACATGAAGAAGACAGCGTAACGGTGTCTTTCAAATGGATGCCCAGACATCCCTGGAGCCACAACTTGTCCCAGTGGAAAGGGCCCTGCCAGGGCCCAGCAGTGCCTGCAACCTGCCTCCCTTCCTGTCCTCTTTCTCAGTGGGTTCTTGCAACTCTGTCAAAGCAGACTCTGGTTCTGCAACTTCTCACGCAGGCTCTTTTCTCAAAGCAGGCAAACGTCTATTTGTTATGAAAGTTTTACACAAAATCCCAATGACAGTAGTTTTTATACCATCATAAAGAGTCATCATTTCCCCAGATGGCTACCCATTACTGCCTATTGCCATTCAGTATTTGGGTACTTTAGGGATACCTAAATTTCCTCCCTTGTGGAAAGGACACATAGCCACTCATCATATTGGGACTATCTTTCCTTTGGCCCTTTCGGCTTCTGCAATGTCTCCCTGTGTGGGTTGTACAAGGTACTTGGGACCACTTCACTGAGTATCTGTAGCTACCTAGGTTTTTCTCTAGTCAATATTGGCACTTGTGCAAGTCAGGATTCTTCTGTTATTAGAGTTACAAATCCAATGCATACTCACTTGGGCAAAAACAAAACATTGCCCCAGGGACCCCAGTAATGGAAAATAGCATGAATGGGGTTGAGCTTAGGGATGAAGGCATCCAGGGACTGGTTCCCTCTCTCCTTGTCCCTCTTCCTTGCTCCCTCTCCCTCTCTGCCTCTCCTTCTCCCCCATCACACACACACACACACACACACACACACACACACACACACCTCTCCTCCTGTCTCTAGGTTGACTTTATTTCTTTATTTTCTCAGTCCCTTCTCTATGGGGAAAGGACATGGTTGTCAGTCTTACATTCTTATAACTATCCACGAAGGGAAGTAGAGAGTTTCTCCTATTAGCTCCATGTTGGAGGAAAAAAAAAACCAGGTGGCCTGGGAGGGGTGTGTGTGTGTGTGTGTAGTATCCTGGTTGGCTCAGCCTCGGTTCCATGCCCAGTGACATGTGGGATGGGAGACATTAGTTGCCAAGAGAACCTTGTTGATGAAGGGATGTAGAGGACTTCTCTAAAGAAAGGGAGTAGTATTTGAGGGGAAAAAAAGAAAAAAAAAGTACTGGGCAGTTTTGAAAAATGTCTCCCCCTTCATTTTTCCACTGATACATATTCTTACAAAGCAACTGGATGAAACTGCTATGTAGCAGGGATTTGTGCCTGGTTTTGTTAAACTGAATTTCAGGAAGCATTCTGAATCTGTCACATAAACCCTGACAGACATCAGTAAATGCTGGACATTTTTACTTCAGTCCAGGCTAGTCCTGAAGAAGATAGCTTCTCTGCTCATGCAGTGAGACCCAGTGTGGCCACCTCAGCCAGCTCTTCTCCCACTGTCCCATTGCTTTTCTGTCTCTTCTGGAAGACTTAGGGTCCCTGGAGAGTAAGACCTCTATCTCATGCCTAGGTATCTTCCAGCACATGGCATGGAACTTGGCCCATAAGCCAATGTTCAAGGAATGTTTATCAAGGGAATCAATGAGTAGACCAGCAGCAACAGCAATAGACCAGAACTCTGGTGGTTATTCTATCTGGGGCCATACCCAAGACTTGTCTGCACTGCCAGCTAGTGCCACTGGTGGGAAACTAATCAAGCATTAGTCGTAGAAGACTGGCATCACTACATGTACCTCACACATGAATCCAAATGCATATTCATATGAGCCCACATGTATGATTAACTTGGGAAGCTGACAGGAAGCAGTCAATCTGTTGAGCAAGTTTGTGTTTTATAAACCAGATGTTCGGTATTATTATTCATCATTTCCTTTGATACCAGAACGGTCCCCATTATGTAGCATAGGAAATGAAGGATATGGAATAATATACACTTATTATACAACAGAGCACCAAAACCAAGCTTTTCAGAGGCCCGTTCAAAGCCTGGGCAAATGTAATTGAATGGGAGTTCATTTTAGGATTCCCACTTGGACTTGAGTTAATGGGATTTTTCCCAGATGGACCATGGTGACCTCTCTCTCCCGTTCCTACCCTTTGGAAAATGAATGTTGACTCTACATCTGCATTTTTCTTGGAAGCCATGTGTATGAATCATAAGCAGCTCTTGCCTCAGCAGCCACTACAGGTTAGGGGGCCACAGAAAAGCAAGGACCCCCTAGTGTGTGGGGACAGAGGGTGTCTGGCTGTGGCTGGCTGCATAACTCCTGCTTGGTGGTCTGGACAAAAAGCGTTTGCCAATGGCTGCTATTTCCTATGGCAGGACTATAGAATACCTTTCAATCATAAAGTGCTCACAGCACAAATTAACTTTCTTCTCCATGACAGTTTAAGATTCGCAGACCCCAGATCTGTGGAGACTGGAGAGATGGAGCTGGTGGGTGCAGAGGAACATCTTAGTGTCATGCATGTGATATTTTCAGGCCCCGCCAGCCTTTATGGCCACACTAGTGAGCTATATACATCAAGTAGACTACAGTTTAGGGTTCTGGCCAAGCCAGTCCAAATCTGGGCCATAACTACACCGGGGAGAGAGTACATATGCTCACAGATAGTGGCTAGACTGAGATCACTGCATTTCCTTTGTTTACCAGGGTTTGGTTAAAAAAAATGAATGGTTTTTCACATGCAACATTATGGGGATTTTTTTTAAGGTAATGACAGGCCGTAATTACTTTTAGAATTAGCCTCTGAGTGACGCTGATACTGTATTCTGACTTAATATTTTGAAGTTAGTTTCCCACGATCTTGTATTTGTGCCAGAACAATTACCAGTGATTTATAGCTGATTTTTACTGGTTGCAGGAAAAAGCTTCATTTCTCATTATTGTCAATGGTGTGTTTTGATTTCATCCATGATACATGTTGGCATCACTTGAAATTTTGATTTGAATTGCAAAGTGGAAGTTGCCCAGGGTTATGGATCAGCTCAAATCAGTTTTCTGTATAGCATTAAGGATTAATCAAGGAGGAGGAATATGGGAGATCTCTGATTCGAAGAGAGATGTTTATAGTGTGTTGGTTCTGCCTTTGAAAATGGCCTTCCATACCCCCAGTGGTGGTCGTAGATACTTTAAGTATTTTTAGCAAGATGTTGGAACCATGTTTTCACAAACTGTCATTACCATCTCATGGTCAATATTATTTAGTTAATAATATTATGATATAGTAGTAAGTTTGTTTTCTTATTCTCACACCCAAATTAGGCTGCCCCAAATAATAGATTACATGATTACCATGTGTATCAGTCAGGGGTCTCCAGAGAAATAGAACCATAGGAGATAGATAGATAGATAGATAGATAGATAGATAGTTATTTTTTCTATATGTAGGATATATATCATCTGTATGGGGGGGAGAGATTTATTGTAAGGAATTTCCTTGCACGATAGTGGGGGCTGGCATATCTGAAATCTGTAGGATGGTTGGCAGGCTGGAGATTCTGGCAGGAGGGGCTGGTGCAGTCTTGCATCAGAAGGTAGTAGGCAAGCAGAATTCTTCCTTACATGAGGGACTTGTTTTTTCTCCTAAGATCTTGACCTGATGGATGAGACATACCCACAGAATGAAGGGTAATCTGCTTTATCAGAGTTTGCTTAATCGCATCTAAAAAATGTATTCATGGCAACATTTAGACTGGTGTTTGACCAAAACAATGGGCACTGTGGACTAGCCAAGTTGACACATAAAATTAACCATCACGCCAGGAATTCCTAGTCCTTGAGTGAACATGAGATTCTTGCCTCATCTCGCAATGGAGGAATACAGGTCCCACCTTGGAGATGTAAACCCAGAACATGGCCCCATATGTCTCTGTTAGGAGCTCTTCTCTACTCCTACAGGCTTCTCTTTGGCTATCATGAGTATTGATGGTAAAAAGGATTGCCCTATAATAATGCTCCTTGAATTTTCATGTGGATACCAATTATCAAAATAAGGATTCAGATTCAGAGGGTCTGGAGTGGGGCTCAGGATTATTCATTTCTAAGACACTAATTCTGCTGATATTCTGTGAACCACACTGCAAGTACTGAGACCCTATAGCTCAAGGAATCTATTGGAAGAACAAGACTGGTGGAAGATGTATTGAGTTTAATGACCTTTTCTCCAAAGGCCAGCCAGTCCATGGAGACCTCAGTCCATGGGAACCCCTAGATTTTAGAATCTTCTCCATAAAATGCCTCTTCCCAAGAAGATTGAGGGAATAATACCTGATTTTTCTACGGAACTAAGCTGTGGAGAAGTACACATCAGAAAGCACCGTAAACTGAAGATAGTGGATTCTCGTTCACAGATTGCTTCATTTGAGGCTAGAATGGACTGCGAAACCAGAAGGGATCTTTCTCCCACCAGACTTTTCCATCCTAATTTTGGTCCCTGTCAGAACTGTCACATGCCTTGATCTCACTTTAGACTCTGCTACTTACTAGCCATGTGACCTTCAGACAGGGAAAAGAAACCAGCATCCTTCGAGCATGTCCTTATGCCAGGTACAATGCTGGGAAGTTTCACATTTTATCATCATGGCAACAATGCTGGGGAATAATTGGCATTATTTCATATGAGGACATGGAGGCTTAACAAATACAGTTAATAAAGGTTCAAAGCTGAGAATTAAAACCAGGGTCGTTTTGGACCAATGCCTACTGTGTTCCAGGACTCTGTTTCCCCATCTGTTATTAAGGCAGGGTCAGGGTTTCTGCCTGCCTCCCAACATGATGTGAAAAGCAGATGTGACGGTGGGTCTCAATCATTTGTATGCACTTCAGATGGTCACAGAAGTGTATCGTTTGCCGTATTTCAAGGGTTGTTATTTCAGGAGAAATGTTAGCCTCTTAGCAGTGATTTGAGAGATCAGATGATCAAGTTATTTTTGTGTTTTGGTTTTGTTTTGTTTTCTGTCTGGGACTGGTACACAGAGATGTGTAGAGCTACCAAAGGGCCTTGACTTGGCTACCTTGGGGGGAATAAATGATTCCAGATTCCATTGTTTCCAGCAGGGGCAACTCATAAAACCCTTATGCTCGTGTTTTCTGATCCTCAATTTTCAGATTAAGGAGAAGCATTCATATTGCACATATTGCACATAAACGTCTGCAGTATAAAAGAATAAAATCAATCTGTGGTAATAAAATGAAATGAATCACTATGATCCAAACAAGGCTTTATTTGAACCCAAATGGCTGAATACGGTAATAGATATCTGGACTGATCGATGGCGACTGACTTTGTTTCTGCAGCCATGGACTGGGATCCTTATCTCTGAGTCAGAGTAGAGAGATGTTACATTCTCTTCTAGGCTACTGGCTTGAGTGGGCACTGGTCCATTCCCAGTGGCCCCTGGTCAGGAAAGGATGAGACGGTCGAGGGCCGTGGCCTCCAGCCATCTGTGGTTTCCAGATCATTCCCAGGTAACTGGCTTTTCTCTCCACCTAGCTTGCCGATGATCAGGGCCTCGTCCTGATGACCACGGTCGCCATGCCTGTGTTTAGTAAGCAGAACGAAACCGTGAGTACAGCGGCTGTGCTCCTGCTTGATGCTAAGAGGGTTGCTATCTCAGATACCCTCTGACTCAAGCCCTGGTGACCTTTCTTTATTTGTGTTAAGGATAGGGGATATATCATTTGTCCTCACTTTTAATCAAGAATAGATGAGAGGAATTCCGGCAGGTGTCATGTTATAGGATGCAACACTTTTCCCGAAGTTAAGTGAACAATGACCAGAGGAAGGAAAAACCCAGAGAGAATCGAATGACCCCTCCCCGATTTATAGTGACCAGCCTCGTGTTGGTTTCCTTGGGCTGTGGTAACAGAGGGCCACAAATGGGTGGCTTATAACAATAGAAATTTATTCTCATCATTCTGGATTCTAGAAGCCCCCAAACAAGGCGTCGCTAGGACAACGTTTCCTTGGAAGGCTCTAAAGGAAGATCCTTCCAGCGCCTGGATATTCCTTTGCTTGTGGAAGTTCTGCCTACATCTCCATGTGACCTCCTCCTCTCGTGGGTCTCTCTGTCCTCTTATAAGGACACCAGTCACTGGATACAGGGCTCATCCTAAATCCAGGATGATTTCACCTCAGAGCAATGACACCCTATTTCTAGAAAGGGTCAAATTCTGAGGTTCCAGGTGGACTTGAACTGGGGAGAAAGAATAGACAGTAGCAATGTGTCTCTTCTTCCAGAAGGTCTTTCTGACCTGGACAGTTTCAATGCATCACACTGACTTTGGAAACGAGGACCCGTCCTGGGGGCCTGTTCCTTCACCTTGGTCCTTGGTGCCAATACACAGCTACAAATGTGAGGGTTATTATCTCTTTCCTCTGGGCACCAGATGGCAGTGTAAATTGAGAAAGCGGTTAACATGCTAAGTCTTTCCTGTAGAAACCTCCCCTAAAATAAACTGGTTAATGGTCACAGTCCTTAGTTGCTGAAACTTTTGTGCTACTTCACATTAATTTTGAATTTTCAGGAGCGAGAAGAGATGGCTATTAGGGCATCCTGGTATAGGCGTGTATTGAGAAGTATGGTAATGAGTGTTTGGCCTGAGAAGCTACCATTCTTGTCTAGCAATATGGAGTGGGGGGGTGGGGTAGAAGAGGGGCCTTGTAGAGATCTGGGTTAATCCTTGATTTCTAGAAGCTTACAGAAGGTACTAGACAGTGATCTATGGTGTGTGGCTTCTCACTAGGTTCTATTCCTTCTACCAAAGTAACTTACTATTGTTGTTATTGCTTAATGTTTGCTTTCCAACAGAGATCAAAGGGCATTCTTCTGGGTGTGGTTGGCACAGATGTCCCAGTGAAAGAGCTTCTGAAGACCATCCCCAAATACAAGGTAATGCATCACCTAATTCATAGTCAAGGGCCAAGTGTCCAAGATAATTTCACAACCTGCCATAGTGGTAATGAAACATGAAATAAGAGGCCCCTCTACTCTCTTTCTGGTAGGCTTTTTTTTTTTTTTTTTTTGGTAAGAACAGTAACAGTTCACGCAGATCTGATTAGGTCTACACATGCTACCCAGGTTTGTGTGGGTCCATGGAAGTCTATATGTTTATATGGGTCTACACGGGTCCTACATCTCTGATGGTCCTCTAAACCAGTTCTAACTCACCCTAATCTGAGACCCCTCTAAAATATGTTACTTCTTAGCAGGAACCCAATGGGGCACAAAGGAGAATGGTCTCTGACGCTTTTGCGTATGCATACCCTCTATCCTGGAAGGCGATGGTGTACATGCAAATTAATGCTCTTAATGCTAAATTAAAATCCATGGCACTAAGAAAATTATAAGTTTCTTTTTCTTGACTCTGGGGGTAACTAAGGGAGTGGAGTAGGTAATTTTGGAGCAAAGAGGACACAGCAAACCTTGGTGAGCCACTGCTTTGGGAGTGCAGACCAGCATAAGAGCATTGTAAGGCATGGGCAGTGGAGAAGGAGCTCAGATGGAAGGGACTCAGGATTGGGGTGGAAATGCCAGAACTCCACTCCACATGAGAGGCCAGCCCTGCATTGGGATGAGGGTGCGGGCCATGCTTGCCCCTTTGTCCGGCCCACACTGCACTTCCCAGCACTCTATTACAGGCACTATTTCTTCAGTTTACTTAGTGCTTCTACATTTGGGAACAGAGGGCCTCTCATGGGCCATCACAGTGCCACCCTCAGCTAGACCTACCCCTGTCTCCATGACAGGCCTCCCAGCTCTATCCAGAGTGACCTCCCAGCCATCTGCAAACCAGAGTCTGCTGTGTCTGGGGCAGGCCAGCACGGCACAAGCACCCACCCAAAGCTGGTGGACTGCACTGCCACCTGGGCTGATTGCAGAGGGCGGGCAGTCACCAAGAAGGTGACTAGTGGCAGTAGCCATCTCGGGGTCCCTGAGGATGACACCAACTGTTGCTTATGTTCCCTGGCTGCTCCAGGTATATTGCTGTGGTTAAATCAGCACGTTAGTGAAATCAGAGCAATAGACCTACCAGGGGCCTGGTTTCCGATACAGCCAGGCTCCACACCCCACTTCCTAATGTGTTTTCCTAATTCAGCCTTTGCTTGCCACTATCAAGTGGCATTGCCCTGTCCTTAAACCTCCTGCATGGGTACTGAGCAACACGGGTACTTTTTCATTAAGTGGACTTGCTGATTTTCTTAATGAGTTCCTCTGACCCCAGCCTGAACAGTCACGTGTGAAGTCGTAAGTTGAGATGTGATCATTATATTTTTCTGATACACAAGTGAGCCAGGGACTGACATGACCTTTGAAAAAGATGGCCCAGACAGTCCTTAAACCCCATATAGAAAATGCTCACTTGTTCTCTGGCGGCAGTTCTACAGAGAAGCAAATGTAAAGGTGCTGAGACGAAAGTCCCCTCAAGCCCCACCACAGCCATGCGTTTGGAACTGCCCAAGAGCTATCTCGGTGTGTGCACAGGTGTGGGAGTGCAGGAGGGGACAGAGAACGGCCCCACCCCCAGTCCTGAGAGGCGTCCCTTGGACTGACACAGTTCCCCTAACTGCACGAGGATGGAAACCACACCCGTCCCCTCTTCCCCAGCACCAAGCAGACTGGCTTGCCTGTCTCTACTTTGGCCCACTCGTAGATTGACAAGAGCTCCCTTTGCCCCAGTATGGAGGGAGGCAAGCTCCTTTGGGCCAGGAGTCTGAGATTGCTAACTGGCTAACAGGCCCCCTTCCTTACCACCTTCTTCTGACATGCTGAGCTTCTCACTAGGGTCCATTCCTAGCCTAGCCACACTTGTGAGGGGCCCAGAGATCTTCTTGGACCTCAGTAGGAGGAAGGCAGTGGTTAGTGCTCTGGAGGCAGATACACTGGGGTCCCAGCACCATCCCTGAGGAGTTCTGGGTGGACATGTCTCTCAAATCCTTAGTTCTTCTGTCCAGTGATAACAATACAACCTGTTCATAGACTTGCGTGAAGCATTGACCATTATTGTTAACTGGGAACAATGGTAACACAGTGGTCAAGGTGATGGGAATGACTCCTGGCCTCCTGGCCCTGTTTCATGTGGGATGCTGCCAGCATAGTGCTGTTCATATCTTTTCCGTGCCAGGTTCAAGCAACTATGGGCTTCACATCCATTGGACCTTTGCTAAAATGGAATGCCAACAAAATGATGGTTTAACTGAATGACGAGCTGAGCATACTCTGGGATCCTCTGCCACTTTTAACAGTGGGGTTTTCCAAGAATTTTAAAAGACCTGAGGAAAAGTTTATGATACGAGGTCATGTGCTGTAGGCAGTTGACAACAAGGACAGCCTTACCTTTTGACAGAGGGTCAGGATAAGAGCAAGCCAATGGCTCAGCCAGTCACCAGGCATCGCAGTAAACTCTTGTCCCAGAAAATCAGCTGAGCAGATGACTGCAGCCAAAATGATCATGTCATCTCTCAGAGGGTTGGATGCAAAGTGAGATATGCATAAAATGGCTGTTTAAAACACCATTTGTGGTACCAGGCAGAGAGTCTCATGGTATAATATTAGCAGATAACATTTGCCAAGTACTCAGCACTGTCCAAAGTGCATTACCCACATCGTGGCACCAGATGCCCCTCAGATGAGTGCAGTGCTGTTGTATCCATTCTTCTCATAAGGAAACTCGTGTTCATAGGGCTTCTGTTCACAGAGCTCGGGCCACCTGAGCAGGAAGTGGTGAGTGTGATTTGAACCAGGTCTGTGTCACTCCTAGACCCATGCGCTTCGGGCAGATCTAAGCCATTCATGTAATACTTCATGATTTGTTGCCTTGTTCATATACCATCTACACCATTATTTACATAACAGTCCATTTGTACATCAACTCAAAACTTTCCTCACTTAAGTAAATTGTAAAGGGAAATACCATTTAACCATTTGCAAAGAACAAAGTGTCATTGGCCAATATTAAAGAATTGTAAAAAAAAAAAAATAGGGGCCCCTGGGTGGCTCAATCGGTTGAGTGTCTGACTTTGGCTCAGGTCATGATCTCATGGTTCTTGGGCTCGAGCCCCACATTGGGCTCTGTGCTGACAGCTCAGAGCCTGGAACCTCCTTCGGATTCTGTGTCTCCTCTCTCTACCCCTCCTCTGCCTGTGCTCTGTCTCTCTCTGTCCCTCAAAAATGAATAAATGTTATAAAAATTTTTTAATTAAAAAATAGTATTAAATGATTGCTTGATAATATAGGGTTCTGAACTTGAGATCTGTTCTTTCTCTTTTAAGGTAGTATGAAAGGCAAGTGTTAAAGATATACTAAGTGGCAACTCTCTTTGATAAATTGGAATGATGGAAGAAATTTTGAAAGGGCTGGCTCTCACTAGTGATCCTGGCCTAGTAAGTTGCATACCAGCTCTACATGCCACATAAAATAAATAACCCACACTCTGGGTTTTGTTTTGTTTTTAAGAAAGCAAAATCGTGCATGGGAAGATGACAGGCAGCTGAGGAGTGAGGACCATGGGGATTTTTCAGCCTGGGACGATGGACGCCCCTGCCTCACTCCTGCCTTCTGGGTTCCTCTCAGCATGGACACCAGCACCATGGCTACCATGCATAAGCCCATGTCCTGTGCTCTCCCAGACTGGAGGGTCTGACTCTTTCCAGCACTTCCTGTCTTGTCCTTGGCACCTGCTCCATTCCTAGAAGAGGAAACTTCTTTGAACAAGGAAGTCATGTCTGTTCCCATATGCTGATGCCATTTAGCTCATAAAATTAGAAAGTCACCTTCAGGGGCGCCTGGGTGGCTCAGTTGGTTAAGCGTCCGACTTCGGCTCAGGTCACGATCTCACAGTCTGTGAGTTCGAGCCCCGCGTCGGGCTCTGGGCTGATGGCTCAGAGCCTGGAGCCTGCTTCCGATTCTGTGTCTCCCTCTCTCTCTGCCCCTCCCCCGTTCATGCTCTGTCTCTCTCTGTCTCAAAAATAAATAAACGTTAAAAAAAAAAAAAAAGTCACCTTCATAACAAGAGGAAATGAACTCTGAGCTAAAATCAGGTGTTCAGGCTCACAAAAGGGGACCTCCTTAGCAAAAGAACACTCCTGCTTGGCTTTACTGAGATGACAAAGGCCCTTTGTCCTCCTGCCACCCTGGGCCACTGACGACCAGCTTCATCCACCACCAAAGTTTTTATGGTTGGAGTTAGGTTTCCAGAGGCATGATAGGACAGCTGGTTGATCGAAACCCACATAATCAAGTGTTGAAAACTGTGTAGCTCCCCCAGAGACAGAAAGCCACAGGAATGAGGGAGGGATTTGAGGCGCTGAAAGATAGTGGACCTTACTTTTATTGAAACCCCAAAACCCAGATGCCCAGAATTTATGGCTCAGTGTTTAAGGAAGGGCATCCCACCTTTACAGAATGTTTGCAAACATTTCTTACACCTCTTTTTTTTTTATTTTTTAAGGTTTATGTATTTACTTTGAGACAGACAGAAAAAGCATGAGTGGGAGTGGGACAGAGAAAGGGAGAGAGACAGGATCCCAAGCAGGCTTCATGCTGCCAGTGCAGAGCCTGACACAGGGCTCAAACTCACAAAACCGTGAGATCGTGACCTGAGCCGAAGTCAGATGCTTAACTGACTAAGCCACCCAGGTGCCCCCTGACATCTCTTATTTCATATGAGAAGATGTAGAAACTCAAGTACAGGGCCACTGCTTGATAGATGCCCAACAATCAAGACAGTATGAACATAATAGGTAATAATGATGACCCTGTGCCTCAATTTCTCCTCACAGTTTCCTCTACCAGGCAATGTGCTGAGCTCTTTATAGCATCATCTCCCTTCTAATAGGTAGACCTTGCCATTACCCCCCTTTTATAGCTAAAGAAACTGAGGCACATAAAGCTTAAGTAGTTTGCCAAGTCTCACAGCTAGCAAGCCATGATTTTAGCCACATTGCCCTAAAACCATTAGGAACAATAAAGGGCAGTAATAATAGCAGTAGTTGAAATGATAGTTAAAATACTAAAAATAATATAATAGTTGGAATAAAATAAGACAATAAAACATTCATTGAGCCTTTTACTGTGTTTGGTATGGTGAAAGGGCTTTATATGCACTATTCCCATTGAATCCTTACTATGGTTCCCTGAAGTGGGTACCACTTGGCCCCATTGTTAGTTGAGGATACTTACAATAACTTTCTCAACGTAACTCAGCTAATTAAAGATAAATGAAATGAAATAGAACAATAGATTAGAGGAAGATCAGCTGCAGAACATTAACCACAGGGCCTGAAATACAGGTACTTCTATTTCACTCCTATTTCCCAGCCTGACCCCTGGGAATGGGAGACACAGGTACGACATGCCTTAACCTAGGTTGTCCCTTCTCTGGTTCCCACAAAGAGCCTTGGGAAAAGGAGGTACGTCAGCCAGGGACAGCCACAGCCGAACAGGCTTCTCTCATCCAAGAGAGGAGAGCTCCAGGGAGCAGAGTGTGGCTCACACCTTTTCCTCCTGATTAACACCTTGTAAAGATGAGTCAGCTCTTGGCTCTTGGGGTTTTCCCAGAAGATAGAATTCTTTCTTTTCCCTTAGCTTCATAGATTTTCCCACAAGCAATCAGACTTCCTGTAATTTTTATTAAGAATTCCAGACACCCCAGCAATAACTTCCAGACACCACAGCCTCTGTTAACATAATGAGCCATTTTATAATTGGGTTCACTTCATTAGCCCAAAGTCTGTGCTCTTGGAAGGGAAGCACCTCGCTCCCTGGGGTGCTGAACCACGAGGCTCCTGGCCTCCAGGAGAGCATGTTTCAGGACGAGGGCCCTTTGGCAGCCCCACGTACTGGAAGGCCTTGTGTCTGACTTGTTCCTGCTACTCTCTGGGACTGCACATGAGAGCGGACCGGAAGACTAGTTCTATTTCAGAGGAGACAAAAACTAGAGATTTCATCGGGATACTGATGCGTGGCCAGCAACAAAGCTTGGACATTGTCTTAACTATAAGCTTTTGGTTTTCTGAGAAGTTTATCCACAGAATGTGTTTCGAGGCTTACCTAGGATTTCTTTTCTTACATCTCCATTAGGTTATAGCCACATGCCACCCACCTGAGAAGGATTTTCACCAGATAGTTTCTGAATGTCAGGAAGACTTTCTCAGGTACAGACTTGCAAAGGACTGAACTGCACCTGCCATGGCACATCAGCTTCCCCTTTTCGGCTCATTTTTATTATCTACTTTAGTTCAAACTTTAAAGATGAACTAGATGTTTCGGTAAAGCGCTAAATGTCTTAAATACATGTGAACCTCAACTCGAGCACCTGCCATGTGCCAGATGTTATGCTAGGGGCTGTAGAAGTCCAGGATGAGTGAGATGGTCCATCCCCACAAAGGGCCCATCATAATGGGGGTCGGGGGACTGCCTTTAGAACAAGGCAGAGGAGAGAAAGAACCAGCTAGGGGCTGAGAGGCAGAAAAAGCTGGTGTCCCATATTCATGCATTAGGATGAAGGAAG
Organism: Panthera uncia; assembly: GCF_023721935.1. Taxonomy (NCBI): domain Eukaryota; kingdom Metazoa; phylum Chordata; class Mammalia; order Carnivora; family Felidae; genus Panthera; species Panthera uncia. The sequence continues at coordinate 22,108,988 of NC_064816.1, forward strand.
TAATGGGAAGATTCTCAGGGTTTATGGAAACATGGTATGGAAAGGAGGGTACAATAGGGAGAGTCAGGAGAGACTTCTTATAGGACATGATCCTGATGCTGGGCTTACAGCATGGGTGAGCATTAGCTGGGGGAGATGGGAAGGACAGGTGCTCTGGACAGCTGGCATGTACGAGCAAAGGTGTGGGTGGAAGAGAAAACTGTCAGTGCCATGCGCCCTAAGAGGCAATGAGTAGAAGGAGGTAGAGATGGGTACTTAGGTAGGGGCCCGGCCCCAAGAAGTCCTTAGTGGGTTTTACACAGGGGAGCTACAGGGTCGGTGTTACTTTTGACTTTGAGCAGTCTGGAGCATGGCTTTGTTGGGACCTCTGTTTGAGGCAGGAAGAACAGTTAGGACCATTGTGGAAGTCTGTCACATTAAACCTACATGGATGGTGGGGTAGGGAAGCAGCCCTGAATATGAGTAATTTCTACAAGAAAAATTAGTGATTACTTGGATCAAGAAGTTGGGGATGAAAGAAATAAAGAAGTCTAAGGCTGATGCTCCAGTTTCTAACTTAGGAGTCCAGGTGGATGGGTGGTGCCCCCACAGAGAGGAGCAGAAAAGAACACCGTGTTGGGCTGGGTGACTCCGAGGTACTTGGGGGATGTCCAGGTAGAGATGCCCAACACACAGTTGGACACTTGGATCTGCCAGTGGGGAGAGAGCTAAAGCAGACAAGGGGTACTGGGGTTGGAAACTTGTGGGGAAAAGAGTGCTTGAGGGTGGACAGAGGATGAGGATCCTATGAAAAGGAGGATAGCTGGGTATATGGGGCGAGGAATACAGAGTGTCGGGAGGGAGTGTGGTCAGGTCCTACAACTGGGAAGATTCAAGAGAGCTTTCTCTAGGGCAGGCCAGCAGTCGGGAGGCCACTGGCTACGGTAGAGAAGGGAGTTCTGTTCTGGTGGCATCTTGGTGGGAGGCATGGGCACCACAAAGGCAGATTCCGGTAAGTGGGCACCCACGGGCAAGGAGGAGGCAGAGAGAGCAGATGGTTGATGGGGGAGGGCCCTGGATGAGAAGGTCGGCTCTGTGTGATCTGTGCTCCAGTCAGTTCCCTTCATTGTTTCCCGCTTTCTCCTTTTCCTCTTTCTCCTTTCCCTGCTCCTCATTCCTCCATCCCAACCACCAGTTTGGCCACATGGTTTGACCTTGGCCGTCATGGAACCTGTATTCAGGTAGGGAGGCAGGCGTTAAAGAATCAAAGGTCTTGCTTGACGGATGTCTTGATTCCTTACGATCAGCCTCACAAATAATTATTGTAATTTTGATTAATACTATCCGAGAAAAGTAAAGAGCGTTAAGAGAGCACATACAAGGAGTTCTGCCTTCTTCTGAGTATCACCTCTTACAAGCAAACCGAGAACTAAAGTAACGTACGTTAAAAGGCACTGAATGTATTAGTGGACTATAAAATACCACTTGTTTGGTCGAATTTTGAATTTGAATTTCCCATCAAATACCACTTTTGCCTTTAAATGGAAAAAGTCAAACTCTCTGAGTCCTTTTTGACCCCTTCAGTCTGTATTACACTGAGACATAATAATGGTAATTAATGCAGTGTTGACTGTGTCTGACATTTTTCCAAGAGACAAGATGAAAGGGACAATATACATCTCAAAGGGTAGGAAATCTCTGGTTTATCTTTCACAGCATAATGAAATATACTTTATCATTAAAGTCTTGTAGAATCTTATTAAGACTTGCTGTGCAAGGTAACTCCAGGAGAAAATGTCTGTTGCCCTTGACTACCACGTGCATATTTGCTTTATGTAATGCAAGGGAAACTTTTAATTGTCGGTGTTAAATTCTCTGAAGTTAATTCCACATCACCTTGACGTTAAGCTAACAAGCAGACAGGGTCATTCCTGGTTTGTAAACTGTGTTGTCTGGATCGTTTAATAGTATCATATTCAAGAATGTGAGCGGCAGAGAATTTGAAAGAAAGGTAACAATGAGTGCTCAGAACTATGAAATAACTTGTCGGAAAAAAAAAATAGAGGATATTTTTTCCTCTCTCCTTTCACTGCTCTGGCAAAAGTGGGCTACGTTTTCTTTCTTCAGAGAGAGAGATCAGTATGGGTTTTATGCCAGGGGCCATTTTAATACATGAATGATTTGTAGGTAAATTTATTGTAGCCAATGGGTGCAGTCAACTGTGTAATAGGAATATTGTCAAAAAGCTGGGATTATTATTTAAATAAGTGCAGTGTTAAATTTGATTACATACTTTTTAAAGCTAATAAAACATTTCATTGCTCTCAAACTATTTCTCATAGTCCCATTTGGTCAGAAAACATAAATTAAGTGAGGCTCTGCATAGAAAATTACCCAGGCTTTGTGTCGATGGAAGCATGCATGGAAAAGCTTGGCAGCCTCGAAACTTAAAGACGAAAGGATGTAAAAGGAGTTGGCAGGCTCCTGGATAGGCTGGTGGGGACACTTTCTCCCTGAAGATTTATGGAAGAGGACTCCCTCGGGGCATGCTCGAGGTGGCCCCATGGGTGTTGACTTGTAGCAAGTCGAGATGTGCATCAGATGGGGCCTCCTCTTTCCTTTCCTTATCAAGAGGCGGAAGACGCCCAGGCTGATAAAACTCTGTTTGCTTCGACAGAGGGTCCTACCAGAAACATCAGCTACTTTCTGTACAAAAAAAAAAAAAAAAAGGAGTTATTTTTGTTTTAAATAAATCAAAGTAAGGCCTTTGGATGCCAACATGAGGATATGACATTTTAAATTGTGCTATTTGCTGAGCTTATCCTGTGACAGGTCTTCATTTCTACCAAATGTCAAGGATCAGCGCCTTGCATTCATTTTAATGAAATATTGTGCTGATAAGGGTTATGAATGCCAAGTTTAAGCTGTAAATTACTAAATGCCGGGCTGCTTTATGCTTTGTGAATTCACCAGGGAGCCAGCTAATGAAGGTTTCTTTCTCACTTCTTACAGTTAGGGATTCACGGTTATGCCTTTGCGATCACAAATAATGGATATATCCTGACGCATCCAGAACTCAGACCACTGGTAAGAGAAGTACCTATTTCTGTGTTTCTCCTCTTATGATTTTAAAAGATTTTCTTCAGTTCTACAGTGATGACACTTTGCAGTGGTGTTTACTTTAAAAGTTTAACTTATAGCACGGTCTCCTAAAGGTTGTTTTAATAGGTTATAACTAGTTTTTTTTTTTTTGTTTTTTTTAATTTTTTTTTCAACATTTTTTATTTATTTTTGGGACAGAGAGAGACAGAGCATGAACGGGGGAGGGGCAGAGAGAGAGGGAGACACAGAATCGGAAACAGGCTCCAGGCTCCGAGCCATCAGCCCAGAGCCTGACGCAGGGCTCGAACTCATGGACCGCGAGATCGTGACCTGGCTGAAGTCGGACGCTTAACCGACTGCGCCACCCAGGCGCCCCATAACTAGTTTTTTTTGACGCATAATACATTAGTAATGTGGGATAAATATATTTATGATCATTCTTTTACATATAAATAAATAAATAGATAAATAAGTGCATTTATTTATTTATTTCACACCTGCCAACACATGGAAAAAGTTTTAACTCTGGACAGCCCAAAACCCATCATAATGGATCCCTTTATATAACAAATGTTCCCTCTCACTCCAACCAGATGCACTTACTGCACGTTACATTGGACACAACAAATTAGACCCAGGATCCCTAGAAATTCATTACGGTGGGATTTGCCCCCAAATCACATGGCCTAAGCTCAGTGCCTCCTGTGTTGAAGGTATTCGACAATACCTTTTTTGTTTAATTGGAGCAGTTGAGATTTTCTCCCATTCCCTGCCTAAGCCATATCCAGTAGCATTGTTTGGTGACCTGATGTGTGAACCGTTTTCTTTCTGAAGTGAGTGAGGTCCGACCTCATCCAGCACAGCCCATGGTGTCGTTGTCCACCCTAATCCCCGGGGAGAGGCTGCCTGGAGCATTGTGTTGAGGAGGAGTCCGAAGGGCAGCCAGGCTCACCTGGTGGGAGGCCCCAGTCCATTGGCGGTATCCCCTGTGGACTCTGGAGGGGCAGTGGCAATGAGTGTGTTCGTTGTCCCTGGACCAGATGCAACGTGATGAAAGGGCAACCCTTTGGGTTTGAGTGTATTTAGCTAATTTTACAAAAGATGTAAAATCATAAAAGGCAATATTGTAAACTCTGCTTTTGAAAGATAAGAAGGTGTAGGTGGTTTTCTCCAGCAAAATACACATGCATTTGCTCGCACCCAGCCACTGCACACGTCCTTTTTTTCTTTCATCGTGCTCAGCAGATAGCGGCACTGCCTGCCATGCAAATGTTTGTCAGTGCAGCATCACGGGGATCGGTTTGTTTCTCGCGTGGATCATTGTCTGGAAAGAGCTCATATTTGAACGGCATCATCATCCAACTTTGCTCTAATCTCCCTGGTATTAATGGAGTTCTGGCCATATCATGTGGATCCCATATGCATGCTTTAAGATGGGATTTATGGTAATAAGTTCAGTAATTAAATATGATTTCAACAAACTTTTTATCAGAAAAGGATTAACTGGTCAGCTAATTCCAAATGGAACTCAGAATTACTGAAAAGTCTGATTGGGAAACTTACTAATTTAAGGATATTTAAAATATAGCTAAGTCTAAAATGCTTTGCCCGTTACCCATTTCCAAGCCACTCAGGGCTGTCTGTTGGGGTGGTAGGAGTTATGTGTTTGTGGTTGAGTATGGGCTCCTCGTGCTTATTTATTCCAATTGGAGTGGGGCAGAGTCAATAAAACAATCAAACCTGGATCCTCTGCCAGTGAATGAATTGGCTTCCTATTTATCAACTTTCTAAAAAGGGATGAAATGGAACCAGACGTCAGAAGTCACCAAGGTAACTTCTCTCTCTCTGCAGCAATGGCAATGAGCAGCTCCCATAAGCACAGTTGACTCACAATGCCTTCCTGGTCTTTTATATCCCCTGGTCATGCAGCAAACAGTTTGCCTGCGAATAGTACATCTGATGCACTTTCCAGAGCTGTGGCCACTGAGAAGGCAGCCAAAACGCTCTTAGAAACGCAGGGCAACCAGTCAGCACTGATCAGCCCGTGACAGTGCAAATGCTCACAGATACAAATCATTTCTGTTCTTGTCACTGCTGAGACACTGTATTGAATGGTTTCACCAGAAGTGATAGCCAAGGTCAAGTTCCCATAAGCAGGATGGCCCAAGCAAATGCCCCAGCATCTCACTTGTGAAAATCCAAACCAGATGAATGGTTTTGCAACTGATCCATGATGAGAACATAAGGAATGGCCAAGCCATTTATCTATCTCTGACCCTGAGGCCCTGGGATACTTAGAAGAGGTTTGGAGTAATGCCAGCCGTTGAGGATTATCTGAACTCATCCATCTGAATGTGATCGATTAGTGGATGTTGACTCTGCCTCGAGTTTTGCATTTTCTTCCTGGGCAAAAGACGGCAGTGAAGGGGGAGGAACTCAAATTTAGCAACTCTCAGGTTCCCCTTGACTCTTGTCCTGCTACATCTTAGCTGTGTGGTTTGGACTAAGTCACACAGCCTCTCTGAGCTTCATCTTCTCTTGTAATCCTGCCATAACCATAATGTATGTATCACAGCTTTGTTGTCAGAGTAAATGGGATAATGCATGCAAAAGCCTTGGGTGACAAAGCTGGCCCTGGGACATGGTGGGGACAGTGATGGTTATACCCACATCCTATTCATATTATATGGGCTCTATCGATCCGTGCTCAGCTCCTAGAAAGATTGGGAGAATGTGGTGGTGGTGGATGCTTAGGAGGATCTAAAGGACCCTTTTTGATTATTCAGTTGCTTCAGACTGTCATGAGAAACATTGGTGAGGGATCGCGCGCGCGCGCGCACACACACACACACACACACACACACACACACACACAGACTCTGTTTTCAAGGCCAGCTCCGGAAGGCAGGTAGACAACAATCTTACTATGAGGTTCTCTGTGAGCCCGACCAGGTGAGGAGACTAAGGTTCGTGGTTGTTGTTTGTTTTTAAAGTAGCAGTAAAAATAATACCAGGAGCTGTGGTAAGTGCAGAATGAGAGCTAAGCTAGCTGGGCATCCGTCTGCATGGAGGGGATGCCACTGGCTCTGGCATGAACAAGTGACCTGTCCGTCTCAGTTTTGTTTACCCCAACAAAGGAAGCAGAAAGCTTTCTCCCACCTTCTCTCTAAGCACCAGCCCACTCAGCACAAAGTAGGGACTCTGGACAGAGCCACTGTTTGTTGCCACTTATTTTGGGTCCTTCTGAAAAACGTAACTTGTGAGCTTGCCTTGGAAACCTGGTATCTGCACCAGGCCATACATCTGCCCTGCTCAGACTGCTCCCGCATGGCCAAGGACAGCCAGCTGCCAGCAGCCACCCTAGCTAGCTGGGGCAGGGAACAGACTCGTCTCTCCCCAGCCCAGCCACATAATCGAATCCTTATTCATTCTCTGTGATTCTGGCCAAGGCTGCCAGATTAGCACGGTGGGTGTGAGCGTGGGGTTGTGGCCAGCACAGGAGGATGGCGCAAGCTCACTTAAAATAACTCCGATTCCCTCTCCATCTGCCACGGGGGCTGTTTCTGCCCCTGTAGCCAGAGGAAAGAAGTGGGTTTCTCTGAAGCACAATACCAATATTTTTCTAATTTGTCCAATAAAATCTTCCCCTTGAACTTAATGCTTGGCTTGATTTTATCCAGTATTTTCTTTAATCTTGTGTGAGTTGGGTGTGAATCATGAAGCGTCTCCAAAAACAGCTCAGATATAGGAGACTTCACTCAGCAGACTTGCTTTGGTTTAATTGGCAAAACTGCTAAAATAATACTTCTCTGTTGATAACTGGGCTCTCCTTGGTCTTTCTCCAAGTGTTTCTCAGCCACTCTATCCTTGCTACCACCTTGTGATTTCTGATAGACTGGCATTCACGCAACAGATGTTACCTGCTGCCAGGTGTGCTGGGTCCCGTGTGGCAGTGGGGGCTGCTGTGTCTGTCTTCAGGTCCCTCTGGGTGGGGAGTGGGCCAACACCACAGCAAGATGGACTCAAGTTAGACCTTGGCAAATGCTGTTTGAGTAGTTCTTAGACATCTGGAAGTTTTTTTCTGGATCTTTACCACTCTTTAACATTCAGGTTAAAAATATTTTCAAAGCAGAGTTGCTGTTAGATTTAGTTTTCTTGGGGCACCTGGGTGGGCTCAAATCGGTTGAGCATCTGACTTCAGCGCAGGTCATGATCTCATGGTTTGTGGGTTTATGCCCCTTGTTGGGCTCTGTGCTAACAGCTCAGAGCCTGGAGCCTGCTTCATATTCTGTGTCTCCCTCTCTCTCTGCCCCTCTCCTGCTCTCTCTCTCTCTCTCCGTCTCTCTCTTTCAAAAATAAATAAACATTAGATTTAGTTTTCTTGTGCTTTATTTTCCAAATATTTGTGGATTTTTTTTTAACGTGGAACCCTGACTATATCTCTTTTTCTCTTGCCCAACAGGGCATTGAGGGGAATAAAATTGGGAAGGTGCCGCCTTTGACATGACCTGATTTTTGTTGAGATTTTAGCGATCCATCTGCCCCTACATTTTAGACGAAAGGGTCAACTGAGTTGATTTCCTTCCCCAAGGAGGCCTGGAATGTGGACCTGGTCAAACCACCAAAAGAACACAAATAAGGCTCCTTTCCAGCAGCCACAGCACAGGCAGGGCTCCATAGAGAAGCCTGGGGCACGCAAAATTTAGGACTCCTTTCCACGGAGACCATGTTGACATCTGCCAAAAGCTGTTTGCTCTGGGTCTGTGAGCCCAGGAGAAGGGGAAGGATGCTAGAGGGTTTCTATTCTGTAAGAAAATTTGCCAATCGCATCAGCCACTAGGTGTTGTGGTGGGTGGGACGGGAGGTGGGAATGACGGAGAGAAACCCTCAGCCGTTCCTTCGGTGTTTGCAGGCATCCACTAAGTTCTAGGCCCGAGCAAGCTGCTTGGGGTGGTTACAAAGACATGTCCCGCCTCCAGGAACTCAAAAATCTAAAAGGATGGATAAGATTGTATACTCTGGGTGGGTGAGTAAGTATAGACACTCCTAGGAAAAAGTGCATTCTTGTGTGTTTGTTATCGTTGTTGTTGGGTTTTAGTGGGTTTTTCTAACATTCGTTGATGTCTATTATTGTTCTAGTAAGTGTTCTATATGTGTTAAAGATTTCAATCATTAATTAATTTGATAGGAAACTGAGGAGTAGGTGCTGTGGAAAGGCCCAGAGGCTCACAGGGAGGGTGTCTGTGGGGACGATCCTGGGCAGGTGTATAGAGAAGGCAGCCTGGAGTCAGACTGCAGATAACTGTACGTGCCAGGCTGAGGAGCTCCAGTTCTCTGTGGAGAAGGCAGATGTCCCCATGTGATAGACAGGAAGCTGAGGCCCCAATGATAAAGTGGTAAGGTGACTAGAAAGTTCCAGAACCAGGAGCCCTAGCCCAGATCAAGTCACATGTGCTGAATTCTGCTCCATTGGTTGGATCTTTAGGAAATGGGAGACAGAGCGGTTGGAAGGTGGCAGTGACCAGGAGGCCACATGGATGAATAACATGTTCATCTTTGGACGATTATAGTTAGAATCTGTCTAGACTAGAACTATCTAGTAAAAATATAATGCAAGCCACAAACAGAAGCTTCTTATGGAATTTGAAATTTCCAGTGGCCACATCTAAAAAAAGCAAAAGAGAAACAGGTGAAATTAAGTTTAAGAACATGTTTTAGTCAACCTGATATATCTGAAATCTTATAGTTTCCATAGATAATCCATACAAAATTATTAAGGTATTATTTTCCACTGTTTTTCATGCTAGTGTTTGAAATCTGATGTGTATTGGGGCGCCTGGGTGGCTCAGTCAGTTAAGCAGCCGACTTCAGCTCAGGTCATGATCTCACGGTTGTGAGTTCGAGCCCCGCATTGGGCTCTGTGCTGACAGCTTAGAGCCTGGAGCCTGCTTTGGGTTCTGTGTCTCCCTCTCTCTCTGCCCCTCCCCCGTTCATGCTCTGTCTCTCTCTGTCTCAAAAATAAATAAACGTTAAAAAAAATTTAATTGTTGAAATCTGATGTGTATTGTACACTCTCAGAGCATCTCATGTAGACGAGCCACATTTCAGGTGCTCCAGAGCCACGTGTGACTCGAAGCTACCGTATGGGACAGCACAGGTCTGGAGTATGACCAGACATTTTGGTCCCTTCTACACAGAATGGATGGTAGATCCTCCCCTTTCCTGCAGGTGAGTTGGAACAAACTCACTACCACCACCATCTCCTATGGCTCTTCCATCCTGGGGGTCTGTGCAAACAGTGGATGGCCAGTTAGCCCCCTCCCCTTTGGCCTCAGCCCCTCCTTCCCAAGCTGCAGAGTAGAAGCAGGGAGTTGTTCAGAACTCAGGAGCATGAGGTTGGTGGCCAGGGCAGATGGGCTCCTGGCTTTGGCCATGCCGCTCTAGCAGTTGCAGCCGCGTGAGTTCACTCCTAAGCCACGCAGACTTCCTAAACCGAACTGTGAGGCACAGGCCAGTGGGCGGGGGGGGGGGCGAGCTGCATTGGCTGAGCCTGAGCTGTCAGATTTTCTAAATCAGAATACTCAGATGCCCCAACCATTTCTGTTGTTCTGTCACCTTGAAGGAGCCCAAATTGTGCAGATAGCCATGTCATCTTCCCAACCGATGACAGAAGCTTTCCATGCTCTCTGGGATTCAGTGCTGCTGTCCTAGGCACCGACTGTCCACAGCCCGAGGTCTGTCTGATCTCACCAGCCTTTCCCTTGGGTCACCCCTTGACTGTCCCACTCTCAATGTTGATCCTGCTGCTTTGTTCTTGTGGCCACCTGGGCAGTTCGTTTTTCTTTGTCCTTTTGCTATTGCACAAATAGATGGGCCCTTGCAGAAGGTCATTGAATTCGTGGATCAACATGTGGATGTGCTAATAAATAGAAACATTCTTGTACTGCAACCCTTTCCTAAAGAATCAAGTGGACATTCCTACAGGCACATGTAAATATATGTGGAATGCTAAGGAGACGGTGCATATTAAACACCAGTTTAAATAGGAGCTTAAAAGTTGGGGGTACTATTAGAACCCCTGTCCAGATCCACCTGATCTAGCACGAGCAATGGACCATGTGAAGAGATTCTGTATCATTCCAAAAAACGTTCATGCGGAGTTCAAATGTGATCTCTCTATCTTTGTGTAGATCTTCGGTTATGCAAGGGCTGACTCCCATCCCACACATCTCCTGGTTTTATTGTTGTGGATAATCCTTATACCAGAACACCTCAGTGCATTTTCCTTCATTTCTTCTGCCCAGCCACACCTACTCAGTGCAAATGCTCAGGGTTTTTTTAGTTCAACGGGTGTAGGTGTGGCCTCCCCACACCATCCCCCCCTCACATGCTGTCGGATCTGGCTCCAAAATGTGCTACAAGCCCTCCCCCTTCTCTCTGTCTGTACCCCCTGGTCAGGCCACCGTTTGTTCTGTCTCTCCCAGAGGGCTTCTGTCCCCTTTCTGCTCCACTCTGGGCACCTGGTTTTGCCCGTCCCCACAGCCTGCTCACTGTGGCATTATTCACTCTGCACGTCAGGGGCTGCTTTCAGAGACATCAGTCATGGGAGGGCTTCAGATTGGCATGCAGTGTAAAACCCTAACTCCTGGCTGTGACCGCAGCACCCTGCCAGATCTCACTCCACCTCCCCATTCTGCCTGAGCTTGTGTGGCTTCCCACAGTGCTCACCTGTGTTCTGGCCACACTCTGGCCCTTTTGTCCGTTCCTCCAACACCCCAAGCTCCTTCCTGCTCTGAACCCTTCTTGTTCCCGCTCTTCTCTCTACCTGGAATCTCATCCCAAATACACTCGTGGCTGTTCGGGCTTGTTCTCACCTTCCAGGCCTCATCTAGATGTCACCCCTGCTCCTGGACCAGAGGAGCCACACCCTTCCTTCATCACTTTTCCATCGTGTCTCCTGCTATAGTTTCTTTAGATCACTAATCACTTGTGGGAAAGGTTGATGTGTTCAGCTTTTCCCCTACTGTCCCTGTGGGTTCCTGGGATCTTTCTGCTGCATGGAAAAGATGGTCAGTAACTATTTGTTGAGTCACTTTGATGGTGTTTGAATGATGTTGGTGATTACATGTCTGGGTACCAGTTTCCCACGATCAATGAAAAGTGCAGATACCACATACTCACCCATCAGACATTTCTCGAGTCCTTCCTGCATCAGGCACAGAAATTGAATTACACGTGATTGGTCAGGCCCTCTGCTCTTTCTGTCCTTCCTTCTGCCCTCCTGCTTGCCCGTAAGCTTTCATCAGATGTTCCTAGAGTCAAGCACCGTGCTAGCTAGTAGGGGCCTAGAAATAGGTAAAAGGGTGTCTCTGCCCACAGAAGTTCACTGCACAAAGCAAGAGTTCCCCGACAGTGAGAAAGTCAAGAAGAGCTATGGGCTCACAGTGGGAGAGTCTGCTTTTCTCAAGGAAAGGTGTCCTGAAATGCAGGAGGGCTTCCCAGAGGAGGTGGTATGCACATCAACTGTATCCACAGTCCACCTGAGGGGACATTTTTACCCCACTCAGCCTGGGACCCCACACCCTCCCCAGGACCGCTGTCCTCAGGCCTGGCCAGACACACGACTTCTCTGGTCTCAGAACCATGCAGTCGCCCGTGAGGGTGTTTGAAGTGGGGGCCTAGCCTAACAAACCTTTCTCCCAAGTGCCGGAATTCCTTCTCAGCCTCCTCGCCCTCCGCTCAGGCAGCAGATGAACTGAAGGAGACTCCCCAGTAGGTGGCGCCCGGGCACCGCCTTGTGCCGGGTCCCCTCGTGGATGGCGTCCCTGCCAGCGGCACATTCTCAGAGCGCAGCCCAGGGACTCCGGCTTCCTGGTCTGAATCTATCCCGTTTAGTTTAAAAGAAAGAATTAAGGGTTGCCTAGTGAGTGTATCTGCTCAGAGGAGTGTGTTCTCTGAGAAAAAACGAACAAGGCTGTGTGACCCCCGTGTAGCAAGCCTGTTCGTTTTGAGATACATCATTTGGCCAAAGAGAAAACAGAGCCCCGCATGGCTTTCCTCTTGATGAAATTGTTGAGGGCACTGTTTGAACTGCCCTGGTCTGGATACTTGAGTGGAAGAAGTGCCGCGAGTGGGGGATGCTTCTACCTGGAGAGAACCTGGGGGTTATGCCAGGTCGTGGGGTGCCAGAATTTCTGTGGGCTGGGAGCTGCCCTCTGCTGTGCAGACCTCAAGGACTCAACAGGCTCTAGGCCCCCAAGTTCTGTGCTGGGTGTGTGTTTGGACACTCAGGGCGTAGATGGGGTTGAGCAGACAGGGACCTGGTGGTAACAATGCAGCTGTTACTTAGCGGGTCAGGACCCAGGCTCTGGGCCGAGCACCTCCGTGTGTTTTGCCTTCTTAAGTCCTCATACTGCCCTGCATGACGGTGGTACCCATCTCAAAGGGAATAACTGATGCCTAGGCCAAGGACCGTCGGTCAGACAGCAAATTTGGGTCAGTCTTCAGGGGAAAACCAAAGGATGACTATGGACAATGACATGTGCCTGGTCATTTTTCGTAAAATTAATTGTGAAGCAGCGTTATAAGGATCCCTCACAGAATGCAAATTGGGCTGGAGAGCCTCCCGGCACTCCTGCAGACACTTTCCCCCTTTGCCTCTGCTCTCAGGCCGCCCCGTACACTGCCCTGAACTGAACTCAGCGGGGGCTCTTTTGCGCTGGGCAGCGGCTGGGGTTTGGCTCCTGGGGGGCACCCACTAGAGGTAGAGACAGGCAGGTGGGGTCGGAGTGCACATTCAGCCCTGTGGCCCCGGGACTGGCCGCACCCAATCTAAAGTCACATTTGCCTCCCTGTCTCTGTGGCTTTCTCTCTCAGGACATGAACAGTGCCCTTTCCTCTGTCCCTTCAGGAAGAGTGGGAGAAGGGTCCCCGCTACTGCTGGCTTCGGGAGACTGCATCATTTCTTCTAGTTTCCCACACCCTGCCCACACCGTTACAATAGCCTCTTTATTAAACCTTCCTTAATTAGCCAGCGTGACTATGCCATGTGCTTCCTGCTGGGGCCCCAATGATACAAAGGAAAGGGTAGACTGAAGGTTTGTTTTTCTTAAGTCTTTACTCTGCCAAAGAAGGAAGAGAGAAGGAAGAAGGAAGGTTGGAAGGAGAAGGAAAAAGAAGAACAAGAGACTCTGTCAGTTCCTTGTTTATTCATTCATTCATATTCGTTTATGTATTTATCTCTCCATGCAGTGGGAGCAAAGAGCTTCCCTATACCTTCCGGTAAATTTCCCTTTTACCCAAGTGATTAAGAATTGGTATCTGGTGGGGCTCCTGGGTGGCTCAGTCGGTGAAGCATCTGACTTTGGCTCAGGTCATGATCTCACCATCTGTGAGTTCGAGCCCCTCATCGGGCTCTGTGCTGACAGCTCAGAGCCTGGAGCCTGCTTTAGAATCTGTGTCTCCCTCCCTCTCTGCCCCTCCCCCACTCTCTCTCTCTGTCTCTCTCTCTCTCTCAAAAATAAATGTTAAAAAAAAATCAGGAAAAAAAAAAAGAATGGGTATCTGTTGCTTACAGCAACAGCAGCCTAGCTGCTACAGCAGTGAAATCCCCAAGTCTGGGAGCCTCTGCTGGGTGTGGCCTGGCCTCAGCTCTCAGGGAACCCACAGTGTGCACCCCTGCCCCCCGCCACTCTCCCCAAAGAGGTCTCTCCCTGTCCAACCAGGCTTCTTGCATAGGCCTTTGAGTTTGGTCTCAGCACATTATAGAAATATCTGGACACATCCGCCCCTCGCTGCATCTGCATGACCAGCAACCTGAATGCTGATCACATTGTGTTTTGTTCACCCTTGTATATGCACGGCCCCGTGAGGTACCTCGCAGAAGAGATGGAATGGTAAATAAGTGGGGAGAGAAGACTCACATCTAGGAAACTGATGACACACTATATTATTAGGCACCAGGGTGAAAATACTGACAAGAAGTGGAATTTATAAAAGGACTTGGTGTCTAGCTGTGGAAGGGAAGGGGTGGCTGGAAAAGGCTGCGGGGAGCCGGTTTGCAGCCTATAAGCCCGAGGTCACAGTCTGTGATCCAGTCCAGCACAGCTGGGAGCAGCAAAGGGCCCTTAGACACCAGATGCATAACAAGCTCATTCTTGCACTGCTGGAGTGGTGAATCTTTCCTCCCGCCCTCCCCCGCTCTTCCCACCCTCCTCCTCCCTCCTCCTTTCCTCTCTCTCTGGGTCCTTCCCTTCCTTCCTTTCTTCTCTCTTTTCTTTTCCTCCCTCCCTCCCTGCCCTCTCTTCTTCCCCCACCTCCTTTCCCTCTCTCCCCCCTCCCTCCCATTCCTCCCTCATCTGGCCTGTATTCATTGGATGCTACTCCTGGGCCAGGCACTCTATTAGAGGCTGGGGATCTAGTGATAAAATGAGACAAACGTAATTCCCCTTCGTTACCCATTTACAATCTCATGGACATTTTTTAAAGTTCATAAGTAAACAAATAAATAAAAAGTACTACACATTTCGGATAAACTCTCCGAAAGAAACAAGGATCTGAGAAAACAGAAAGTAGGGAGAGGCACCTCCCTTGGTTGGATGGTCGGGGAGAGCCCTTCCTGGGAATGGCTTGTTACACTGAGCCCCTGAGGGAGGAAAGAGAATCACTGTGCAGAGATGTTGGAGGCTCTTTCAGGCTGAGGGAAGAGTGTCAGCAAAGACGCTGAGGTGTGGCGTGTTGAGTGTGTCGGACTCTGGAATCTTTGGGTGGATTTAGGACAGACTTCCAAAGCACAAGGGGGAGTGACTGGGTCACTGGGGAGTGATAGGGTCCTACTTGGGAAGAAGCTCAGTGAAGCACTTGCCTTTAATACTCTGCTCATGTCCCCTCAGTTACTGCCATGTCCACACATGCCAGCCTGGCTTCCTGCTGCCAGCACCTGGCTGAAGACTTCCTCTGGCTTTCAGAGTGCACTCCTCTGAGGCAGCAAGCCAGGTGTGCCAGGGAGTTAGCATACCCCCCACCAGAGACTGGTGAGCACCCCCCCTCCCCCCACCCCTCACAGGTGGGCTCTCTCGAGAAGGCTCCTCAACAGCAGCTCCCAGAGCCTGGCCATGGGATTCGGCTCTGGGTGCCCACAGTGCTCATGTGCTCGATGATGTGCCTTGTGTTGGCCACCTGCCCGTCTCTGTCTCTGGGTCACTTTGCCGCATCCCTACAGGTATTTCCTGAGAACCCCTCCCAAGTAAAAAAACCTTGCCCTTGAATCCAGGGCTCTGGGACCACTTCACAGAGAACTCAAGCCAGGATACCAGTGGACTGCTATTTCTTGGGAAAAATTGATTTGCTGTAGACTAGAGCTTCGAATGCAGTTTTGCGTGTGCCCCCATGGCCTTTTGCATTAACACGATGCCATCAGACACATTTTCCATTATATTTCGGGCTCCTGCACATGAATTCACATCACACCAGCTTACTTGCAGAATCCACATTTGTGCTTAGAAGTACCAGGGAGCCTTGGCTTTGTGCTATTACTAATCAAGGGTAGGCGAAAGGAATTTGGTTTAGAGATAACATTCTCAGCTGCTTTATTGTTTGGCAAAAGGATTTGATGAGGACAAAGCCTTTCTTTACACTGGACACACTCTGACCTTTGTTTTACTAGATTAATTTCATATCTAGAGTGCCCCATCTTGGATGATGAATTAGCAATAAAAAGCTCATCAAAATGTAATTACATGCAATGTGTTGAATAATGATCTCTTAAAAATTCCTATAGATTTGTCTGCACCTCCTTCCCCTCGTGGGGGAAATGAGCCTCAGCTGCTAGCTACTAGCCCCCCCGCTCAGGAATGCAAACCCTAGCCATATTGTGAGTCTGAGATGGGAGAGCTGGCTTCTATCATTACCCAGTGTCATCAATTGATCAATTGCTTTTCTGCATGTGATGCACATCTTTATATAATTTAAAGGACCATCTCAACGGGGGTAGGAATACACAGGAAGTGGAAGCTCAAGGCAGAGTGAAGCCCTCACCTCCTCCGTCTGCAGCAGCCTGTTGCCGGGAGGGAGTTATTAATTAAAATGTTAACTGCCCAGACAATAGCAGGCAGACCAGCATGGAGAGCGCCTGCGAAGCAAGCATTAAAGCTTTCATAACTGTAAATTCCCGGAAAGTTTGCTCCTCCTTAAAATAGGAAAACAGAACCATCTGTATCTCAGAGGAGCCTTAACTGAGCTGTTTGAGTGTTGTTAGGCTTTTCCCAAGGAGCCTGGCTGGTTTCTCTCCAGAGGGCTGGACTTGGACAGGGAGAAACCCTAGCCTTATTCCCTGCTCTTCCAGGAGTCCCTTAAACCCTACAGCTGGGCCGACAGCAGAATATTCAAATGATTCCAACAGTGAAAATACCCACACTCATTTGAATAACTGAAGAATTCAATCATTTGATGCCAATGATTATTCCTCCCGGAGTTTACATTTTAGAAAGACAGTGCATCTGAATCCCCATGAGAGCATTAAATTGCTATCTAATTAGCAGTCCCAAATTATATATATTTAAAAGATAATTAAAGGTTTGAAGGCTGTTGGAATAACTGGTTATACATTTAAATGAATCACAAGAAATTTGTTAGTAATGTGCGGAGTTTTCTTTTATTTCTTACTTCCTTCTTTGAAGTTCAGTAGACCCAACCTCTTGGGGTTAAGTTTGGTAGCGGTAAGATAAAGGCAGATGGTTTTAATTATTGCAGCTCCAACCTCCAAATAATTATAAGCAGCTGTCATTTTTACATGATCTTAAATGATAAGACCCAAAGAATGCAAATAAAACAGTTGACACCATGAGCTTTTGGGCACCATAATTTAATAATGCCCACCACCGCTGGACTGACCATCACACATCATTGTATCTCTGAACACACTTCCGGGGTGCCACTTCCACATCCTTTGTGGGTGTTTGCAGGGTGAGGGGGAACACTAATACAGTTGGGCAAGAAAGTAGTTTGGCCAAGTCAAGTAGGGCTCTTGCTTCAAACCCTTCTCAACCTCACTGCCCCTTTCTCCTTGGGATGGGATCTACTCCTGTTGTTGCCCCAGTGAGCCCCGCAGTAGATGATGGCATAGTAGAATGGCACCCAATAGTTGGAATTTCTTTAGCCCATAGCTGGGAATTTCACAAGGTTGGGTACTCACGCAGCTTGCCAGAGCCGGAAATCCCAAATGAGTGGCTAGCCTGCCAGCCTCAACCCAGGAAGCTCTGGGTTCAAGTTTGAAATGTGAGGCTTTCTGTGCCTGTTTCTCCTCCCAGAAGGGCAGAGACCCCCTGAGGAGCAAGTCAAGGAGACACTGGCCATTTCCACTTACCGTAGCCACAGAGGCTTCTCTCATTTGGACCCCGTGACTAGAAAACCAAAGTCTGACTGAGGCACATAGTTCACCCTAGGCAGACCTGCGGATGTACTTTGCCAGAGTCAAGTCTAGAACATCATCTAGAGGGAAGACACACACACTGAGTACTCCAAATCAAATCAAAAACCCAAGGAGCCAAATGCTTGATTCTCACCAAAAGTCTCACCTGGAGTTTCTAAATTTCTATCTGCATTCCGGGAGGAGGGTTTGGGAGTAAGTGGGGCAGGTGCAAGCATTTACCTGACTCCCTAGTACTGAGGCAGGCTTGAGAGTCATACAGCTGGGATGCTCCTTCCATGGAGCCCATTGCATCCAGGTTCAAATACAAGTATGAACAGTACATTCATATATATTTAATGGAAAGATTCCTTTGAGTGTTAATAATTTGTTTGAAGCTCAGCTCTGCTCCGTGTAGAATGGCAGGGAGCTGGTTGATTGTGATCCCACGTCACCTTGCCATCATCATCCTTCTGTTGTGCCATCACAGGACACATCTCAGGCAGGCACCAGACAGCAGCCTCAGGTACATGTTTGTCCGTGGGGCAGAGCTGTCTCCCTCAGCCTCATCTGCCAGCTGTGTGGCCTTGGACAAGTTGCTCAACCTCCCTGGCCTCTGTTTTCCTGTGCCGCAAAATGAGTACAAAAATAGTGCCTACTATCTGAGAGTGTTTTGAGGATTAAATGAGTTCATGTTCACAAAAGGTCTAGAACTGGCCAGACACGTACTGTGGGTTCTACCTGTGTTCATTAAGTATATTCGCTTATATTCACATACTAATTTGTTCATTGACTCTCTTCACTCATTGAAATATTCAAATATTCATGGTGAATCTCTTCTGCCAGGCACTCTCCTGGGCATTGCAGGTTCAGTCTTGAATGAGAAATAGCCTCTTTCCTGGAGATCTTGGGACCTAGTTGGGGAGATGTGATGGGTGTGGACAGAGAGACCACAGGAGGCTCAGGAGAACACAGGAAGGACCCGAACCAACTCTGCACTAGACTTCCCAGATGAGCTGATGTCTCTGTCAAGTCCTGAGGAGCCACTGGATGTTGAGTTGGGGTGAAGGCTGTTGGAAACAGAGTGGTTGATACAGAGCCTGGAGGCAAGGATGATAATGATACAGTTAGCAGTCAGCTCAGTCTAGCTGGGGAGTCATAGAGAGACAGGCAGGAAGTACAGAGAGAGAGGTCAGAGCAGCAAACAGAGTGATGGGGACTGTGGCATTCCCGAACATTGGACATCATCCTAGAGGGCATGGGGAGCCATGAGGATTCTGGGCCAAGTGGTGATTTGGGTTGCAGAAGAATCTTCCCTTCTGGCATCTGGACCCTGGAGCATGGACTAGAGAGGTAAATTCCATGCAGAAAGGCTTAGAAGACACTCACCTTCATCAAGGTGGGTGGGTATCATGGTGGTTGAAACTAAGTTGATGGCAAGAGGGATGGAGAGATATGACTCTATTTCAAAAGACAAGGAAAGATAGAAGCAATGCATATGGCAGTTTGATGAGCCCTGGTTGCTTTGCCTGGCCCACTGGCCTCTTTCTCTGATTCTACTTGCCTTTTTAGCTTCTGCCCACATCTCCATGATCACAGACAAGTGTAAGACTCAGAGGACTGAGTCAGCCTTGCGGGGGACCTTTGGTTTTCCTATGAGTCACAAGTGACATCAGAAGTCCCTTGGGCTTATTCAGACCAGCATGCATCCAGAATTAAAAAAAAAAAAGACTGTATATCAGAATCATCTGCAAAGAAAAAATCAAGCCTAAACATTTTGCTGGGTCACCAGTCTAGTGGGATATGGATGGATCAGTGATGAATGAGAACCTGTTCAGTCTGGTGATGAGAATGTGGCTGGGGCAGAGAGCAGATGGGTTGAAAAGATGGACATGTGCATGTTTATACCACAAAAACTCTTGTGTCCTCAGGGAGGCGCAAACAAGGGCCACCCCACCGGAAAAGGGAGACAGACTCTAGCTGAAGGATCAGAGAAACTTCCATGGAAGATGTGGGCACAGAGGTGGATCGCTTTATGTCTTTTCCTCCTTCACAAGTATCTTTAAAACTTTTAGCAGAAAAAGAGAAAACTATCACGCCACACAGCCCTCTAATAAAATCGTATACACACACACGTTTGGTGAAGGCTTAGCTATCTGATGTAGGTTGATATCATCGCAGGCATAAACCAGAGTCAAGGGTAATGGTAGCTGGCTTGCAAGAAAGGACTCCTTTCCCTAGTTTCTTCCTCCCTCCATTTCTTTCACTTGCAAATCATTGCCAGCTTCCTGCACTTCATGCCAGTTAGCACAGAAACCTTAACATTGAGAGAGGCCTCTCTGTTCCAAACATCATCCCTCCAAGTGGAGCCAATGGGACTGGAATATTTCTCCCAGGGACTGAGCCAGGAGAGGTGATGGGAACAGGGGTGACAGGCAAGGAAGGCCTATGTCCCTGACCACAGGCAGAAACCCCGCAGCAGAGAGCTCTCTCTGTGTGAATGGGCAGCTGCAGCACCTCTGGAAGGCAAATGTGCCACAGTTTTGTGGCACTGTTGGTTGAGGCTTGTTTTTTATTTCACTTGGGTGAATAAGAAAATGCATCGTCTCTGCAGTTTTTGGTGCCCAATTATAGTACATGTTCAAAACAGTCTGACACATTTCAATACCCAAGGGTATTTTGCTGCAGTTAAGTGCTCAGGGGAATAATGCCAAATAAAGTTCTGTAAATGCATAAAAAATTGTTTGCTTGTCAACTGTCACAGACATACTTTCAAATTATAGAGGTCCTCTTGTTATCCTAGATAGTATTTCCTAACGACCCAGCTATTTGAAAGCTTTATGTGAAATCAGCTTTGGAATATGGCACTGTCTGTGCTCGAGAACTCGGAGCAACTCTGTTTGGAACTTGGGCATTCATTCTGAAGGTTGTCCTGCATCTAACCTTTGCCCAGAAGACTGTAGTGTGGGTTTTGTCCAGAGTGTTCTAACCAATCAGTGGGGCGGTCTTCCAGGTACCCACACTCACCTTTCCTCTGCAGGTAGCATCATGGTCTTTCTTCTGTGCTCAAGGCTGGTATTTTCTTAGCAAAAGCCCTTCACCTGACTCAGACGCCTGCAGACAGCTCCCCTCTCTCTGGGTCAGAGTCCCCGCTTCCCAGTCCCTTTGCTGGCAACCAAATCTCCTCCTGCCCCAACTACTCAGCACGCTTTTCATTTTCATGACTCTCTTGCTATTACAAGGCAGACTGGCTTTCTGAGAATGGGAATTTAGATCCAGCCGCCATGTATCAGCCACACCGAAGCCTACAAAACCGCTGGTGGAGTGAGGCCACTTCCTCCCCACACACCATGGGGGTGACTCACCACGACTCAGAGGACACTGATTAAGATAAAGGTCATTGGGGTTTTCAAAGCAGCCTGTTAATTGTTGTTTTTTAAAAAAATACCAAGGCTGTTTTAGTTTTACAGCGATCAAAAGGATTTTGTAATCACACTAGGAGAGCATGTAGAACTTTTCATCTTTGAGACACTTAAAAACATTAATTAATAAGAGCAGGGTACCTGGTAGAAAAAGGAAAAGGCTTGTTGTCTCGACATGCCCTGCTGCCTCTCTCCCACCTTCCGGCTGCTTTTGGACACGCCCTCCCTGCTTCCCTCCAGTGTATCTGGGCTTCTCATCTACCCATGAACATGGAGGATTTCATCCCTACGTACAAACTCCTTGGTATTTGTCCCCTGGCATGTCTATGTCATCCGGTCATCAAATTTATCTAGAAAGGTCTGAGCCACATGGGGTGGTGCAACCAAAGGGCCAGCACCATTTTGAGGGAAATCCTAGATACCATGGTACCATCAGATGCTACAAGGCTTCTCTGAGGGTCTGAGTCAGGTGTTGGCTATTGGCCTTGTATTGTGTGCACTGGGCATGTGCCATGATCCTGGTTCCATGCACTCAGTATATTGTAGTTGTTCTCAATCTAAAACTGAATCGGTGTACCCCTGGCCGCGAAGGCCAGTTTCAGGGTAGCCTGAATGAGTTGGTGTCCAGTGGAGGCACAAGGGACTGGTGGGATTTGGCTTCCGGCATGGTTCTGCATCCATTAATACGCCTACTGCGTCCTGTGGGTGGTCGCCATCTGAGCTGAGACACCCTCGAGGGAGGCCTAGTACAAAATGTGGTGAAGACCCGAGGCTGGGCAACCAGGCAAAGATGGGGTGGAATCCCAGTTCCACTGCCAGTTAGCCATGCCACCACGTGGCCTGCATCCCCTCTCCTGGAAGAAGGGCATTCACTCTTCCTGAGGAATGCTAGGAGGTGAGGGGGAAGGTAGCTGTCAGAAAACATTTGCTTTTTTTTTTTCTTTTTTGCTAAAGGCAGTCACTTGGAAAGCAGAACAGATTGGTTGCTACATTTTATGAATTCCTTGTTGGAGAAACAATGAACTTAGAAGACTGAAAGCTGTAACTACTTCAAAGTACTTTCCCTTTGGAACAGATAGCAGAATGGTGGGTGGGGATCCCTGCATGGCTGTATCGTGATAGTGAACACAATATATTTTTTTTCAATTCCTTCACTTTTCAGTATTTTCCAAATTTTCTACAGTGAGCAGTTGTTACATGGATAATCAAGGGAGAGAGAGAAAAAAACAAAACAAAACACCTTAAAAAACAGCCAAAGCTTAAACCTTTTGGATTGTAGACAGGAGTCACTGATACTCTGTTTCCACTGAGACTCCCATTCCCTTGGGCCACCTCCTCTAAGGCTATGTGCCATGGCAACCGGAGACCTTGTGTTTGAGACCCTTGCTTTGACCTTGAGAAGAATGGACCACGATGTCAGGTTGAACTGCCTCTTTTTAAAAGGACCGTACTATTAAGAAACCTTTGATCCCATGAGCATACTTTCCAGGGCTGAGGCAGGTGCTGCCACATCTCAGGTGTCAGTAATGACCTTGGCAGTTATTGGTGTTTGCCGAGTAGGCATTTCTTGAGACTGTTTGTCAAGACATACCCCTACTCAACCATGTGTGTACCCATTTGCTTCTCATCCCAGCCCTGTGAGCTGAATGCTATTACCTGCATCCTATAGATGAGCAACATGGGCTCAGAGAAATGATGCACACCAGCCCTGGAGCACACAGTGTGTGTGTGACTAGAACCAGAGTCTGACTCTAGGGCCTTGCTCTCTACTGCTCTTCTGACCACCCTGATTAATGAGCAGTGAACCACCGCCTACAACCTGAGTGCAGGAAATGACCGTTCTCAGCTTCTCCATGCTTTACCCAGGCTCACCTGGGCCTGGCTCAGGACCTGATAAATGTTCAGTATCCAACAGTATTTTGGGGTATGTGGGTGTGTAAATGAGCAAATAAGGGAACGAATGGCTGAGGGAGTGAAGGAATGACGTGCCTGGTGGCCATCAGGCCCTGCTGTCTTGTGCATGGAGGAGAGAAGATGTGCCTCCTTTCCTTCTCCTTGAAAGGACCACTTTGGCCTCTCAGACAAGAGGAGACGCGGGCCTCGGAGGAGATGGTGAAGGTGTTCACCAGCTGAGGACCATGCTTTCCTTGGGAGAGAACATCTGCCCAGACAATGGTTGGCTCCCTGCCCTTGGCCACACCCCTGTACCAGATGGCATTAGCTTTGGGCAAGATTTCTTCCTCTCCAGTTGTGGGCCTCCCACCCCATCTCCTTCCTTCCTGTTGGCAGTGTGGAGCAGCACGTACAATTTGTCAGTTATTAGCATACACAATATTTGTTTCGCAGAGGCTGTGTGGATGTGTGTAGCTGATCTCCTCTGGCCCTTCCTCCCCCCCCCCCCCCCCCCCCCCACAACACACACACACAGAGAAAAAAAAGCAAAGACATTTTTTTTTTCAAACTCACATGAACATGGTCATCACCTCAGCCCATCCCATTATGCTTCCAAAGTCCATCTCTAGATAACCCACAAGAACACTCAGGAGCAGCCAGTTAACCCCCACCTGTCAGGTTCAGGCACATAAGGCAGCTCCTGTATGGCTCCAGCTTGCCCCTCAGATGGGTGCCCATCTTGTCCCATCCTCCTAGGCCACGGGCTGGTTTGTGTGTTCACCACATCTGGCCTTTATTTGAAACTCCACCTCAAAGTATTTCATAGCACAGAATATCTTTCCTTATTAAATTCTCCCCCACATATTTTTTTCATAAAACAGGCACCAAAAACTACAAACCTACCCGTGGCTCTCAAAGTATCTGTTTATAAACCTTTGGAAACCGTTCGCAATTCGTTAATCACATTTTCAAAGGAAGTTACAGTTTATAGATACACTAACAAATGCCATATCCGATGCCTCAGCCCCAGTAACGAGATCCTCACGCAGGGAAGCAGGGAGTGGGGCTGGTGGATCCGGGATGTGTCACAGGCTGAATCCCACGGGATAGGGGAGATCTGGCCTGGGAGTCAGATTTACTTCTCATTCTGTCACTCTTACACTGTGGCCTCCCATGTGTCCTCTCGGGGAGAAAGTAGGGGATCAGCCATGCTCAAACATAGTAGTCTATCTTGATTAACAGTGAGGTATTTTGCAAATCACATGTTCCTAAAGAGCCGTTAGGAACACTTCACTTAAAATGTACTTTAAAAGTGGTTCATTTACAAGGAAAATAATAAAGGCATTAAATATATACAAATCACAACTCCAGTGACTACTTACGTTTGAAACCCAAACCAGCTTTAAAACAACATATTTAGAAAGGGAAGGGGGTAATGTGGAGAGAATGTGTTGGTACCTGAAACATCTAAGGGCATAAAGATTTCAGTCACAGCTTGATCCAGGCACACACACCATGTTTTCAGGACTCTCTTCCTGTCTCTTCTCTGCTTTCTCTGCACTGGCTTCATTCTCAGGAAGGCTCTCTCCAAGCAGAAGCAGAGATGTTTATGAGGAGCTCAAGTTCACGTCCTACCACCTTAATGATGCTAGTGGATGCACAGCTCTTTTATCCAGATAAATCCAAGAAAGCATCCCAGATTGGGTCTCATCTGGATTGGCATGAGTTATATACCCAGCTCTGAACCAATCTCTGTGTCCTGGAGAGATGTGGGTCTCCTTACATGCTCAGGTCACTTGCCCACCTCTGAACCAGGATGGTCTTGCTTTCCCAAGAACTATATTTATGGGGCATAGGGCCCAAGATCTTCCCCTGGAAGAAAGCAAGGTGATTGCCCTGGAAAATGTGAGGGATGGGTGGGGGCAGTGCACAGCACAGATGTCTTCCTCGTGGAAGTCTAATCTCTAGCCTTCCAATGTGCTTTCTAAATGGGAGAAAAAATAAAGGTGGATCTAGGGTCATTATGCTTGAGTTTACTTACCACCCTCAATCTGTTTTGTCTTATGCAACAGCCACTGACTTTTTCTTCTCTCGCTCAGAGTAATCACTCTTCTACATTACTGCTTGATCTTTAATGGGAGACCATTAACAAAGACCCAAATGGGAAGTCTTTCAGACTGGTTTCACATACCTGGTTAAGCAGACATTGTGGTGGGGCATTCCTTTTTTTTTTTCCTTCTTTTTTTTTTTTTTTTTTAGTGTTTATTGATTTTTGAGAGAGGAGAGAGAGAGTTATTCCTAAAATGGAGTTCCAGAGCAAGTATCCCCAGTCCTGCCTGTTTCCTTCAATGAAACTAACTTATTTAGACTCACTGGCTTGTGGACCAATACACTGGGAATGCTTCTTCACCTCACGCTCTAAACTCTCCAGGTTCTCTGAATATCAAAAGTGCAATGTACTGAATTTCTTGAGTGTTTGACAGCTGGGAGTGGTCAGAAGGCCAGGCTTCTCTAAGCATTAGAAAATTGCCAAATACCATCTAAAAGGACTTGGGTTCTTTATCACAGGTATGGATTTTTCTGCTGCGAGAGTCTCAAGTCCCAGCTGAGGTATATAGTACGCAAGTCTTGGTGCTTAAGATACACACCAGGAGGAGGTGCATGACTGTAACTCTCTGACACAACCATCTTCAACAAACACCTCCTTCCTGCCTATGGTTTGCAGAGCAGGATCACTGACTGGGTCTCCTTCATTTCAAGGAAATGACATGGAAGCCAACTGTATACAACGAGACCCATGATCTTGTTGGCCAAGATGATGGGTCTCAGGAATCATGCTAGCATATTAAGGATTTATTCTGTGCCAGAAATGTGTTTGTCAATTTATACACACTATCTAGTTCATTCTCTCAATCTACCGTTGCCACGGAGGTACTATTGCTTCTCTTATTTTGCAAGTGAGAAAAGGGGAACATGAAGCCACTGGGCCCCTTGTGCAAGATCATGTGCCCAGTGAGTGGCAGAAACACTTTGTCTAACAAAAGACAAGTGGATACTTTTGGTGCTCAGGACCTCAGCAGTCTTCCTGAGTTTCTTTAGGAGTGGCTGAAATAACATGATGCTCAGACACGAAAATTTGGTCGGGGGCTGGTGGTGAGTGGGGATGTCCTGCACACTCTGGTTATATCATGTTATCTAATGTGTCATGGAATTTGTTATTGAACTTGTGATGGGCTCTTTTCCAATATGCATGGTGGGCAATACATTGACCTTCGGGGGGGGTGGAGCAGAATTAAGAGTGATGAACTGCGAGCCAGTCCTTGGAAAAGAAAGAAAGCCTATTTAGCTGGCTTTATTTATATCCTTAGTACCTGGTCCCCACTAGGGGTCCAATAAATGTATTTGAGTAAATAAATAAAGGAGAATTTTGTAATGACCAAAGGAAGTGCTTCTCACAAAAAGATGGTGTAGACCTAGTGTTACAAGGCCCAAGAAACTGTAAAGGCTTTACCCTTAGTGGCCAGAGGCTGGGCTGCATGAGCTTCTGGCGTTCCTCCTGGCTCTTAGGAGTAGGATTCTTACTGAAATGGAACATGGGGGCCGTTAGACAGTTAACAGAGGCCCAAGAGTTTCTGACTCTTGCTGCTCAAAGGGACATGTGGAGTCTTACTTAGCATCATGTGCCCCCTTCCCCATCACACCTCCTCACTGAAAGCTGTGGGTGACAACCCCATGGACCTCATTCCTGTTCCTCCCACTTGGCCCCAGTCTGACACTTGCCAGGGTCAGAGCTTCTGTGAGCACACGAACTTTCCGTAACAGGATCCAGCCATGAATCTGCTGTCATTTACAGCAGCTTTGCAGGGAACCACTTCCCTCCCTCTTCATCTGCAGTGGATCTGATGTCGTAAAACTGGCCATGAACAGCTGCTCATTGGAAAGCCTGAGAGCCGGGAGAGGAAGGGTGGTTGACCTGGGTGACCTGAGCCCACTGCCCCTTGGAGCCAATGCAGCCTTCCTGAGTGGTGCAGTGGGCACTTTCCAGAGAGGTCTCAGCGCTCCTGAAATACACTTGACAGGGAAAACAAGAGAGGAGGAAAGCCACTGGGCCCTGTTTGGCTCTACAGTGACTACCCTGTCTGGCCTCTGTTCCCTGGGTTCCACTGGGGGCCCATTTAGACCTGTTTGGTTCAACACACTGGCAGTGAGTCTCTCCTTCACACCCATGTGCCTTCAGCACCTTGTCTCTGCAGTAGACAAGCAGTGTCCAAAATGGTAACCTGTGGTTTTATGGTCTTAACACACTTACAGTGACACTGCATCTCATTTAAAATCTTACCAATTCAATCCAAAGATGACCAGTTTAGAGACAAAATCAAAAAAGAAAAAGGCTATACATACATACATATTTTTTTCTAGTATGCCATCAGCCACATCTTATGAACTTGTAAAGGGGCTGCTTATCTTTAGCCTGCAGTAGAGGGCAGACTTTCCTACATTATAAACATCCCAACAACCAGCATTAAAGGCCCTGAGGCACAGGACCATCCACACACAGGAACATCCAGTTGGTAAAATGGTAGGCTTGCAGGGTGACTAACACCAGTGATCTAGGGAGAAAAAATGAAAACCACTTCCCCAGTTATTAATGCACTCATCAGCTTTTCCAGAGAAATGCCCTAATGGCCGTTAAATCTGACAGGGATTCCCAGTACCCACATCTACTCCAGGTAAAGGAGCTGCGCTTAGCTCAGTACTGCTATAGACAGCATGATAGGAAGTAGAAGGTTCTGTGTGTCTACAAAATGGTACCAGGATGTTGAGCCCAACTGTGGAGATCAGTACTTTTGTTTCCTAGCCAAGGAATTAGGGGGTAGCTTTGGGACAGGAGGTAGGGGTGGGAGAACTATAAAACAAAGGGTTATGACTAGATGTTTGGTAAACTGTCTACAAAGCCCTTTCCTATGTCATGAAGGGGTGGTCTTTAAAACTTAGGAGTAGAGAAGGATCTCCCCCATTCCACACACATACCATCCAGGCAGAGGGGAAATTTTGCTTGGTTTCTGGCGTGTTTGGAGCCAATGAGTCCAGTAGGTAAATTCATATCAAGTAGAGTTGACTTGTTATTCCCCAGCTCAGAGCGACTGGCCTCGGCTTCCCTGCTATTAAAACCCCTAGGACTGTGCCCTGCCGGGCTTCTCATCAATATCTCTCTACTCATGGTTCCTGTCAGAGAAACGGGGCTTGGGGAGATAAAGGCTGCCCTGGCTGCTGATCTCATGGAAATATTTTGTTTTCTTTTCCTTTTCTCCCTGCCAGTACGAGGAAGGAAAAAAGCGAAGGAAACCTAACTACAGTAGCGTTGACCTCTCGGAGGTAGAGTGGGAAGACCGGGATGATGTGGTAAGTGACTGATGAGGAGGGAGCTCCACTGTACCCACTTCTGTACCTGGAGGCCATCCTAGGAGGTGGCCACTGCAGGGACATGGAGACAGTGGGCCCTTTTGATGGCATTTGGGGTTTATAACTCTCCTGCTGGTTGGAAAAACTGCAGATAGGCCTGCTTTGTGCATTTGGCCAAAACCAGCTCCTGTCTGGTCCCTTCTGCTGTGGATTAATCCAGACCCTTCCTCAGTGCCGTTTGTGGGGCGTTGCTGCCTTCAGGGGAGCCTGGCCAGACAGCAGAAGGCTCTAACCACCACAAAGTCAGGGCCACAGTGCACTTGTAGGGACACCATGGGCCAGCCCTTTTTTTTAAAGAGCAGCCCAGGGCTTAGCAGGCCCACCTCCCATTTGCACGGCTGGCAGTGCATTTCCTGGGCAGTCTCAGCCTTCCCCATCCTGGCCACACTGCCAACAGCACACACGCTTCTTTCCCGCGCGGATTCAGCCTTCGGCACTGTATCAAAAGCTTTCCTTATGCCCAAGACTTAACCCCGTCTGTCTTCTTGTTACTTCCTCAATAAATCAGATTTGTTCGACATGGCTGCCTTTGCATGAATGTAGGCAGACTGTCCTTAATTAAATTGTCACTTCCCATGAGTTCCTGCCTTGATCCTTGTTCTTTCCTTTCTCTGTGGTATCTCCGTGCAGGGCCATGGTTCTCTGCCCTCACCCTCCCTGATTTGTCCAGGGTTCTTTCTGCAGTTTCACCATTGAGACACAAATGTTTCTGTCCCTCAGTCTGTCCTATTTCCCAAAGGGTTGTTGAGGGGAACCACCTGGACTCCCCAGCTGGGTTCCCGGGCCTTTCAGAAACATGGCCAGCATCACTGTTCTCTGGCTGTCATTTTTCTTCTCTTCAAGTCCTCTACTCCCTGGACATCTCAGCTAGCATAAATCTTGGATTCTCTTCCTTGCCTATAAATTGCAAGAGGTGTATCTGTTTTAGAAATTTAGCCAATTTCCTTCTTCATCTGTACTAAGACTCTTTAAACTCAAGTTAAAACAAAATAATGGCTGATTGGTTAAAAGCTACTTCCTAACCTGCCCTCTTTTCCCAGGGGCTGGTGGCCTGATGTCAAGTCAGCTCAATGACCTGGTACGGTTTACATCTCCTTGTTCTTTTAAACGTGGTCATTGGGGTCTTTACATTGTACTGCGCCTGATGCCCATGCCCTTCCTTTTCAACCTGCTCTTCCCAAGAAGCAGGCTAGCGCAGTTGTGAGGGGCACCCCTCCAGGCATTAGCCTACCTAGGTTCAGATCCCACGTTAGTTATTTGCTGGCTATTGGTCCCAAGCCTGCAATTATCCTCTCCGTGCCTCAATTTTGTTGTTTTGTTCTTTTTTCCCAGTAAAATGAGTATGATGATAATAGTACCTACATCAGTTGTGAATCTTAAATGTGTAAATATGCCAAGTGATGAAAAGGTATTTATACCACTGTGCAGACATGGTGAGGCCCGTGAGTGGTGGCTATTCTTCATACCATTCTCATCATCATTAATCCTCAGGGAACCTTCTCGTTAATGAAGGTCCCGTGGACTTACAGCTGCTAAATTGTCTCGTGAGTGTCTGAAGGGTGCATTCCATTGTTTTCCTTCCTCTTCCATCTTTACTTTATCAGTTGCTTTATTTTGACCTCCCTGGACCTTTTTGTTTCCTTTCCCAGAAGGCTGGAACCTTGTTGTCAACATGCTTCTCCATCAATTTCCTCTCATCCATTTTGATTAACGTGGGAGGCAAACTGGAGTATGTTTGCTCTTACTTCAGAGTCCTCCCATCCAGGGAGCAGGTCCTCTGCTCCTAAGCACAGAGCTGATGATGCTCTCACTTCTCCTTTGCGTGGAAGCGATTTATTACTTGGCTCACTTTATCCATCACCTATGCTCCAGTTAATTTTCAATGAGCTAATATCTCCTCTTATTAATAGTGGTTTCCCTGCCCTATCATCTTTTTCCCAGATTCCCAGACTCCTGAGCGTGTTCTTCACCTCCATCTGACTCATAGGACTGGGCGGGGTGGGGGGGGTCCACCTTCAGAATTCCCACATCTCCTACACGTTCAGTGTTCTTAACCTGCTCACAGTGGTCTCTCGTTGTCTCCTGGTTCGGGTCCCTTGCCTCGTCTCTTTGAGGAACATGGCATACTCAAAGTGTCAATTCCTTCATCACCAGCATGTCTGGGGAAACCCAGGTCACCATTTGTCTCCTAGAGATTTGCACTTCATTGATTGGAGAATGCTGGAACCCATACAAAGCATCTTTGTGAAGTCTACACAGGATCCACCCTGCCCATATGTCCACCACTGGGGTTTGCGTGTGAGTAGCAGAGGGCAGGCTTTTGGTCAAGATCTGGGAAAGCACCTTGCAAGCAGGGCCAACTGAGGAAGAAGCAGCTTGAGTCTGCCCAGCTGCAGAGAACATCTTGGAAGGTGCATCCTACTTCTCTTGGCAGCTCGGCTCTTGTTGAATAAAATAACGGTATTTATAACATAGACCCTGTGTCCTTCCAAAAAAAGATGTGAGGTCACATAAACTATTAAAACATGTGCAAAATAGACTGGCTAAATTTAAAATTTTTTAAAGAGAAAGAAATTAGAAACCATTTAGAGGAGGATGAGCAGAACCGTTGGCCCAGGCTCCAGGTGACTTAGGCATCACATCAACAACACAGTGAGTAGAACAGACCTTCAGGGACCCGTGAGCCAAGAAGCGAGGCTGAGCCATCCATAGCCCAGCCTGAATCCCTGGTGTTGATCACCTCTGGGAAGGAAAAAATAGCTTTTAAAATGGCATTTATTCTTTGGTTATGAATTCCCAGAGAAGGTTGAAAGAAGTGAGGATATTTTTCTTACTTCTGTTACCTGTTAGTCATTCCCAAACTCTCCACAGAGAACATTATTATTCCTATAAAGAGGAAAAAAACTAATATAAATAATAGTAACTGACATATATTTGAATTCTTCCTGCAAGCCATCTCTCCTATAAGTGCTATATGTGGATGACCTGGTTTATTCTACACAATGGTCCTTTGAAGTAGGTGTTATTGCTATCCTCATTTTGCAGGTGAGGAAACTGAGACAGAGAACTGATTGGTCCACGGGCTCACAGTATGGATTCCATCCCAGGAAGTCTGGCCCCAAAGCTCTTGACCACATTGGTATGCCTTAGAGAGAGCCTTTGCGTCCAAGAGTCCTTGAAGACTGTATCAGTGCCTCAGTATTCTCATAGTATCCTCCCCTGAGTGGTGCAGCAAAGATGGGGGTCCTTGCACCCAGATGCTAAACAAAAGCTTGCCATGGGGTGTTGTTGCAATTACCAGCCTGTCAGATCCTGCCTCTGGTCCAACTGACATCCCTTTGTTGCAATGTGAGCCTTGTCTACAGTCCTGCAATCAACTCATGTTTCTCCTTACCTAGGATGATTCTGGAGGAAATGTCCTTTGTGTCTTCTTTCTAAAGCCCCATAAACCTCTTCTCCCGGGGTAAATTTCTGAGAACTGTGCCCATTTAGGTTGTTCTTTTTTATACCTACTCCAGTGTCTCTGCAGTTCATGCTTGAGCCCAGGACCCCAAACCAAGCACAGCCCACCTGAAAGAGAGAGAGAGAGAGAGAGAGAGAGAGAGAGGATTTTGATTTTGTTGTACAGATGCTCTGTGCCCGAGTCTGTTTTCATATTCTGGGTAAATGCTTACTGGAAATGATAGACCTGTTTATCTCCTGCTTCTCCTTTCCCCTTTAATCTGTTGGAGTGGCCCAGATTGCATGTCTTTGGGGGCCTGGATGTGCGTGCCACTTGTGCACCAGGAAAGGTGAGGCTCGTGTTCTGATGTGGATAACAAACCACCATTAGCAGGATAAGGTATCATTATATACTTATGCATAAAACCTAAGGTGATCAACAAATATCTGAGGGAAACTTCCTTTTTTTTAAATATAATTTATTGTCAAACTGGCTTCCATATAATACCCAGTGCTCATCCCAACAAGTGCCCTCCTCAGTGCCCATCACCTACTTTCCCCTCTCCCCCACACCCCGACAACCCTTAGTTTGTGCTCTGTATTTAAGAGTCTCTTATGGTTTGCCTCCCTCCCTTTCCATTTGTAATTTTTGTCCCCCTCCCCCATAGTCTTCTGTTAAGTTTCTCAAGATCCACATATGAGTGAAAACATACAATATCTGTCCTTCTCTGACTGACTTACTTCACTGGACATAATACCCTCCAGTTCCGTCCACGTTGCTGCAAATGGCCCGATTTCATTCTTTCTTGTTACCAAGTAGTATTCCATTGTATATATAAACCACATCTTCTTTATCCATTCATCAATCGATGGACATTTAGGCTCTTTCCATAATTTGGCTCGTGAAAGTGCTGCTGTAAACATTGGGGTACAAATGCCCCTATGCATCAGCACTCCTGTATCCATCCCTTGGGTAAATTCCTAGTAGCGCTATTGCTGGGTCATAGGGTAGATCTATTTTTAATTTTTTGAGGAACCTCCACACTGTTTTCCAGAGCATCTACATGAGGGAAACTTCCTTAGTGAGCTTTAACACAGGAGGAAGAGCTGTAGGCTCCCAATGGGACCAGAAGCATGACCACTAGCTTGAGCATGGGTGCTTTGAATGGTCAGCAAAGCTGCCTCAGCTTCAGGGTGCAGGCGAGAGAGACAGACTCACTGGGGGCTCTGGGAAACACATGTGACCTGGATAACGCAGGGGCCAGGGGAAGGAGGATGGCTCTCATCGACCGGGGAGCCTGATCACCATCACCAGAAAACTATTTTCAGCTCGGAGAGGTTTGACCTTTATTTTATCAGCTACACTATGATGAAAGCTGCTTTCATGTCCACTGCATTATCACACTTGCATCAGATAGGAAAAAAGAAAGGTATATCATTGATGCTTTAATTTGCTCTTCTTTGACACCATTAAGTGGAACATCTGCACGGGTGATTTTTTTAATGACTACATAATATGCTAACATATGGGCACACCCAGACTTGTTGGGGAACTTTCCTCCACCAGGCCATGTTCATTCCTCCAGTTGCTCATCGCTTTCGTCCAGGTAGTGGCAAATTCAAGGGCTATTTGGACAGCTCTGAGCAGCACCGTCGATCACGCCCTTCCTGGCCTGGTTGGGGTATATAACTTCCTTACCGCCCCACCACTCTGGTCTCTGCTCCGCGTATGCCTCTGCCATCCTGTCTTGTACGCTAGCTGTACTTACTGTAGGATGTGCGGGGTCAAACCTCCGTCTCCTCAGATGGAAAAGTGACATTTCTAGACCGTTTCAGCCTTACAGTGCTGTTCCCATCACTCAGTCCGTTGAAAAAGTACAAAACCCCCTTTCCTCTTGTGGCAACAAGGACAGAAACCACCTTCCTGTCAGCCCTAGTTCACAGTACCAAATGGGAGAGCCTACTGGAAAATTAAAACCTCAGACTGGTGGGGCACCTGAATGGCTTGGTTAGTTAAGCATCTGACTCTTGATTTCAGCTCAGGTCATGATCATGATCTCACTATTTGTGGGATCAAGTCCCACTGTCATCAGAGAGCCCATTTGGGATTCTCTCTCTCCTTCTCTTGGCCCTTCCCTGACTCACGTGTGCTCTCTCTGTCTCTCTCTAAATAATAATCTTTTAAAAAGCCACCTCAGACATTTCATGGTCAAGTTTAAATTAAAACTTTTCTTTGATTTAAAAAAAAAATCCAGAAATAACATACATTATTTTTATATTCATGCTCTACAGTTGTATATGAATGCTTTACATTTGTCCAAATGCTTTCTCTCCTGATTTGAGAAACAAAAATAATGACATGGGGCAGAGAGCCTGTATGACCGTAGACAAGTTTTTTTCATTTTGTGCCTCAGTTTCCCCACCTGTAAAACAGGGATAATAATTGTGCCTTATTTTGAGGGTTTTAAAACCTGTACCTGACACATAGTAAGAGCTTAGTAGACAAGTAAGTATTGTCTGGGCTTTATAAGACTGATCAACACCGTTATGCAGCACCTGATGGGATCCTGGGGTCTGGGAGGCCTCACTTAGAACACTTTTGATGGGATGAATGAAAGAGGAGTAAACGTAGCCACAGAGAGGTCACAGAACAGTGGTCTGTGTCACCAGTAAGACTTGAGTCTTGATATCGTGGGTTATTTCTTTTTACCATGGGCTGACCCTTTTTCATTCTGGGCTGACCTGCAGGTTGTAAAGAGCCATGATTTTAACACAGGAACTGGGGAGGGGGCGTGGTGCAGGGGGGGTTCCCATAATCCGTTATTTGTTCATGAGCAGCACTTCCAAGCAATGAAACCTATTAAGAGACATCAGAGTGCATCACAGAGTAAGGTGTATTTCTTATGTGGCTCACAGTCAAAGTTGGAAAGACGTCGGTTTGGAGCATGGGCATCTGTGGTCAAGCAAACTCAAGCTTGAATTCTGATTCCTTAAGCTATTGACCGGGGTCTGACATCAAAGGGAAGGGGGAGGATGGTAATGACAGTGATTGGAGGTGATGACGGTAGACAACAAACATGTGCTCGGTGCTTAGGGTGGACGAGGCTGTCTTCTAAATATCAGTGCATCTACTTCCCATGACAACTCCGTGAGTTGGGTGCTGTCGTTAGTTCCATTTTGCAGGAAAGGAAACTGAGACACAGAGAGGGTAAGCGAGTTGTCCAAGATCGTAAGCTCTGGAGTCCACTTCCTAACTATAGTGCTATTCTGCGTACAAGTAGGTGTTCAATAAGTGTAATCTGTTTTTGTTAAAATTGAAGAAAAGAAAAAGACCAGACTAATCATCCAACCATTTGCCTCCAGAGAGTATCAGTGACCTTGGCCTTGGAGCCGCCTGGGGATGATGCTGATTGTTCAGTGCTACTGGGGGTTGGGGGCGGGGTGGTAGGGACTCATGGAGAAGCTTACCTAATCTCCGACTTGCCTGGGGAATGTGAGAGGGGAGGGTCCCAAATGGCTTTAGGCAGGCACCAGAAAGAGGAAAAATGAAAACCATGTTAAAGATAAATCGAGCCGTTCTTAAAAGTTAGAAAGTAGACTTAATTAGGACCAGCTCTCCCCATCCAAAACCACAAAAGTTAAAATGGGAAAATATTTCCAGAAATGCCCATTATGTGTTGTTAAAAAATATCTAGAGTAAAATATATGTTTTATTTTATACATGCCTCCAGCTAAAAATTATGCTTTTGACTCTCTCTCACAGAAGACGGGAATGTGAACCCAAATCTAGACAGCCCCGAATCAAATTTAGGTTGCTTGCAAACATTACAGTTTTCTATCGGCCGGATCTTAGTCAAGCTCCTCAGAGGAGAGAAGAGGGGAAAGAATTAAAAAAAAAAAAAAAAAAAAAAAAAAAAAAAAAAAAAGGCCAGAAAAAAGACCCCCCCTACAGGGGGGGGCATGTTAGCATCTGCTCCTGTTCCATTAAATGGCATACCCTTCGTCTCCCATTGGTGCCCATGTCTTTCATCACTGTGTCTGCTGTCCTTCTGTGAACCCACAGAAGGGCCACACATAATTAGAAGAGGTCAGCCAGGGGCGGGAGGAGAGCATGAGGCTCACTGTTCCTAGATGGGACCTCCAGAACTCAGATACCGGGTTGCCCTGTCACTGCCCGTGAACCGTAAGCGAGACCATTAACTGGCTCAGATTTCTCCGAGAGCATTTGAAGATGCTTCATGCCATAGAAAGCGAATCGCTGTCTTCCAAATGGTTGGCTTAAAAAAATACCATGTAGGAAAATATCTTTAACTTGATTATGTTTTGAAAAACGATTTCTTCATGACAAACTAATACCCTTTTTGAAAACACAACTTGTCCCCAGAGACATTCTTGCCCTCATGAGTGTTTTCGCGGTCGTTGGGGCTCCGTTCTCTGACTCTCAGGCGTCGTCCACATAGCCCAGGCTTTTTCATTGGGGCTGCCTCGAGGTTTACACGAGCACCCCAGACTGAAGTCGAAAGTCATTTGACGCTGTTAGCCTCTCTCCCCTGGTATAGCGGCTGTTGGATGTGTACTCTGGAGAAGCCTTGTTCTAGAGCGCGGGTGCTTGGCATGCACCACCAAATGTGCTCCCTAGCTGCAGGACGCAAGATGCCCAGAGGGCATGCAACCTAGGAAAGGACTAATACCAGCTTCCTTCTGTCGTTTCAGTTAAGAAATGCCATGGTGAACCGAAAGACTGGGAAGTTCTCTATGGAGGTGAAGAAGACAGTGGACAAAGGGGTACATTTTTCTCAAACATTCTAGCCGCTTTACTTTAAAACAAACCACTGTGAAAAATTAGCTTTGAAAGCTCTATCTGGAATAAATATCTTTCGCTGAGATCATTTTTCTCTTGTCTTTACTTATCTCAAACAAGATTCATGTAGTACTGTTAACGTGATCATAGCGTGTCCATTTATTTTTATTTATTTCTGAAAACGTCACCTAGCAGACTAACCATGTTTTCTTCTCTCTACGACTTTTTTTTTTCAATCTAGAAACGGGTTTTGGTGATGACAAATGACTACTATTATACAGACATCAAGGGTACCCCTTTCAGGTAGAGCTGACCATAATACATGGACATTCCATCAGATCCATCACTTGTGTTTGTACAAAACCTGCTGACGCTCTCAGAGCTCGTCATCTGAAGATAACCAAACACCCTGCCGAAAGGCTGGAAAGAGTGAGGAAGGGGCTTTTCCCAGGCTGCTTTTGTTTCTGTTTTCCAGAAGGGGGAAGATGGTTCAGGCTCACCTAGGAAGACTCACTCAATTTGTCATGGCTTTGCATCTCATTATCGAGCAAATAAGCTTTGGGGGTTCCAACTAAGGGTGGAGAGACCAGTTCAGAGGGTTACCAGGTTCCTTAACCATCTATCTAACTTGCTGCCCAGTGAGTCCCATTTCACCTTTTATTTCCATGATCAAAAAACAGGCCTTCAAACTAGGAAATAGCATATCCATCCTTACGTGTTGTGCTTCCATTTTAATTTCTCTGAAGTGTACTTCTGTGCTTGTCTACCTTTGAATCCTGTTATTTCTCTGTAACAGTCCTGAAAAATGGCTTTGCCCCATTGCCTGCTTTCAGACATGCATGTGGCATTCTATAGTCTCCTGCTCCTGTGACCTTACTGCTGTAACACTTTTGTAGGAAGTTATTTCAGTGGGGCTGCTTCACATTCCCAAGCTGGTGCCTCCCAGAGCTAAGGAGAGAAAGAATGTACTGACTATAGATTAACCTGAAAAATAAACGATGGCATTGCTGTCATAGACTGCCAGGGA
The DNA here is from genome assembly GCF_023721935.1 of Panthera uncia. Taxonomy (NCBI): domain Eukaryota; kingdom Metazoa; phylum Chordata; class Mammalia; order Carnivora; family Felidae; genus Panthera; species Panthera uncia. The sequence goes on from NC_064816.1 coordinate 22,146,520, forward strand.
TCCCGAGTTTAATTGCAGTTGGAAGCAGAGCAGTCGAGGGAACACGGGACCGCTAAGTGGGTTTGCCAAATGAAGAGACTGTGTTTTCAAAATAGATTCTCTTACTTTAGAAAGGAGCTTAACTCAAGCTCGTGAGAGTGGGAAAAATCTATTAGACCAGGGAGAGGGTTGGGCACAGATGCCCACAATGCAATAATGTGGCCACATGCTAGTGGTAGTGGAAATTTTTATGTTCCCCCTTGGAAGGTTCCCTAGTCCTAAGCTCTAGGGTCTGGAAAGACCCATCTGTGGCTGAATGTAGGGCAGGAGTATGTAAGGTAGTGGTGAGGACCAGGGCGTATGGCTCTCTCGAGGGCATCCGAGAGAAGGGCTAGCAGTTTGCCACGCCTCTTTCAAGATGCACAAGAGCAGCCAATGGCTGCTGGCACTTCCAATCAGAAATTGCTTTGAAGCGGCTGATTGAACCTAAGAAAAACGAACACCAACTATAATCAGTGGGGTTTTGAAAGTAAACTGTTGGAAAAATTGTTTACAGAACATGGAGTGGAAATGTGAAAATGGAAAATAAAAAGTTAACCCACAAGTCTATTCCAGTCAATGCCATGGATTTCAAGGTCTGCTTTGTTTCTCTGCACAGCTTAGGTGTGGCGCTCTCCAGAGGCCATGGGAAATATTTCTTCCGAGGGAATGTAACCATTGAAGAAGGTAAGATGATGCTTTGACCCGTTTTATCTTTTAGGATGGGGGAAAGGCCCCAGACCCAGCCATTGGGTTCACAAAAGATCTTGCTCATCTGTTCAACCCTCTCTCCAATCCCTGGGCATTTGACTCAACTGATTGCTCACTTGACGTGAGCTTGCTTTCTGAACGGTGGGAATCCCCCCACTAGGGGTGGCTTTCTTTATGGTTTCATTTGTTTATATTCTGCTTTAATCCACAAACCTGTTGAGCCAACTCATAGGATCATCCACCAACTATCTTCTTCTCATGCATAAAAAATCACGACCAAGAAAAATACAAAGTAGTGTAAAAATTCAAGCCCAGGAGGAATAAAATGAAAACAACGGCATGCAAGCCTTAGTCTTCTACAGTTGAGCCACAGATTTCATTTGTGCTTCAAGGCAGCCCAGGTCCAAGGGGGAAAATATGATCATTTAAATGATATAGCTAGGTCAGAAAGAATAAGGAGCACCTTTAGATTCCCAGGTCCTCTTGTCTTCATAAAGCATAGGCGTACTCAAACTCCCAATGAATGGTAGCAGTTGTTACAGCCCTTGAAACTTTTAAACCACTGCCACACCCGTACTGCCCTTTACAACAACCCAGTAGCTCAGAGAAGTTGCCTTCCCCAGTATCACCAGTTCACAGGGAGGGGTGAGGCTGAGCCCTGAAAGTCTCCACTCCCCAAGTGGCCCTGAGTAAGTCACTCACCCGATCTGGGTGTTAGATTTTGCATCTCCACAGAGAAGGAGCAGGACCAGACCAGTGCTCTTTCTGGGTGTCCCCAGAAAGTATGGCGAAGAGCAGGAAGGTTGATTACAAGCCAGTTCTAATTGGTTCGAGCTGCTTACAAGTGCATGTGGTGAACTTCCAGAAGCTGGACGACCCTGGGGCTCTCTCCACTGATGTAGTGGAGAGTGAAGAGATTGGCGATCCCGAGATGCCAAGTTCCATAGCCAGCCTCTGGTCTACTGCCAGCTAGCATGCATTGTTTTACAGGTGTGAGTCTTTGTCTCACAAGTCATTGTGAGATCTTAAGGACTCGAAAGAAGATTGAAAGCTTTCGTTGTGCCCATTTCAGAGCTAATCAATCATATGGCCTCTTTTCCCAGAGACACATAAGACAGAGCAGACAACTTTGTTACTTGGGCAAGATACTTAAAAGGATGTGTTCTCAGAAATTGCTTTTTTTTAACTTCTAGAATTTTCTGGTTGTATGAGCCATGTGTGGCTTTGTGGATATCACTGTCCATGAAGCCAGAAAATACATGTCTAAACTATCTGAGGTGAAGCTGAGGGAACAGCTCATGGTCAGAACAATAGAGAGAGAGATTATTAATGGGTTATTTGCATCTCATGTGTCCATTTCCTCAGCCAATCCTCAGTACATGGGCCTACCTCTTTCTCTGTCTCTCTGTCTCTCTGTCTCTCTCTCTCTCTCTCTCTCTCTCTCTCACACACACACACACACACACACACACACACACACACACAGTTGTTTTGCATTGTCTTTTGGGTCATTTCTTTAGCCATCACCTCTCCCTGTATGTTCCACAGCTGTGAGGCTGAGAGGTCATAGACTTTCAGAGCTAACTGTAATCACCATGCAAGAAATTAGTTTGAACCCAAGCAAGGGGGAGACTATCTGGTTATCCACACAAATGAGGTCAGATCTTGCTTTCTTTGTTGGTTCTCTATAAATAAGAGGGCTTGCGATCCTGCCAACTTGGAGTACCCGAGCCTGAGAAAGCTACTTCCACTTGGGCCAAGTAGTAGAGGGTCCTGATCATAAGGGCCATGGCACAATTATTGTTCTGCTCTGTTCTTGGAGAAGGTAGGAGTTTCTTGGGGATGGCAACCACACTTCTGTGGGATCTTCCATAAGAAATGCTGCCCCACAGAATGTGGGAATTTTCAACATGCTTTCCCATTGTTATATGTTACAAAGGTGGTCAACAGGTAGACATTGTTCAAAATGTAAGGAGTTGCTACTGAGGCTGAAGGTATGGGTTATAGTTCCACTTGCTGAAATTGTTTCTCTTCTGAATCTCCTTGGCATGCATATATATACATATATGCCATTATATACATACACAGAGAAAGAGAACATAGTAGTTGTTCAATAAATTAGAGCTTATGTCATTATTGTCCATGTTGTCAGTCACCAGTAGATGTGGTTGTGTCAGAAGGACCCAAATCAGAGATGAGCAACTTAGAGAACAATTCAGTTTCCTTGGTGGCCTGGGAACTCATAGAGGAAACAATCAGAACAATCTTCCCATCAGAGATTTATCTATAGGTCCTATGAAATAGAGGCAGAGTGGGCTTTGTGGATGAAGGTTGATGAGAACAGAAACTATAAAAATAGAATTGACATCATTAACCCAATATTCCAGGAAGGTGAGAGCCCATCCCAGGGCTGTTGTACTGGTTATTCCTTCTGCCAGAGCACACGCTCCATTATCTACAGGCTCGGCCCCTCACCTCCTTCAGGTCGTTGCTTAAAAGTCACTTTCTCAGTGAAGCCTTCCCTGCCTATCCTACTCAAAATTGGAACTCTTTCTCTTTTACTTCTCATCTCTTGGTGCTGCCTATCCTATTCCACTCTCTTTCATAGCCCTTATCACTAACTGATATGTTATGTCTTTTAATTTCATTCTCTTTCCACCACTAGAAAACAAATACTGTGAGGGCAGTGATTTTGTTTTGTTCACTGGTATAGTCTCAGGGCCTAGAATAGTATCTGGCACAGAGTTGATGCTCAGTACATATATGGAAAGAAGGAAGGAAGGGAGCAGGGGAGGGAGAAAGGGAAGACAGGATGGATAGATGCATGCATGGCTGCATGGATTGTCCTAGGGACTCATCCCTGCCCCACTTAACCCTCTCCTGGAGTCTATGAGGTAGACTCTGTCATATACATCTTCTGACTAATAGAACTCAAAGAGTTGAAGTGACATCCCCAAGGTCATTCAACCAGTTGGTGTTGGAGCCAGGAAATGACACTTTAGTTCTGTCTGATGATATTCTGTCCAATGTATTCCCTACTTCCTGTAAAATCAAGCAGGGTGGGCAATAGTTAGATCTAGTGTTTGGCTATTTACTTCTGCATTTGTATTTGAGGAAGAAGCTGGAATCCTGAGTGCAGTAAGATACTGCTGGCCATTTGGGAAACTCTGACATCCTCAAACAGACTATAAGCATCATCTGAGTTCCTGAGGTCATCACTCACAAGTGTGTGTCTGCTGATGAGCCTTCAAAATGAACTCACATGAAGATACAATGAAAGAGTTATTTCACAGAGCTAGAGTGATCTGGAGCATTCTGTAAAAACTCCCCAATTCCCTGCAAGCCCCGGTTGTCCCAGCTACCTTTCTGGACTGATGGCACATTTTTACTTAGGATCCTGTAACAACTAGCAACTTTTGCTGGTCAAAAACAGTTGAGTATTGGGGCACCTAGGTGGCTCAGTCGGTTGAACGTACGATGACTCAGGTCATGATCTCGTGGTTCGTGAGTTCGAGCCTTGTGTCAGGCTCTGTGCTAACAGCTCAGAGCCTGGAGCCTGCTTTGGATTCTGTGTCTCCCTCTCTCTCTGCCCCTCCACCGCTCATTCTGTCTCTCTCTCTCTCTCTCAAAAATAAACATTAAAAAAATTAAAAAAAAAACAGTTGAGTATTGACAATTGCATATCATTCAACCTATCATCTCACCCTCACAACCAACCATCAGTTAGAGACTATTATTATTCCTGTTTTGCACAAGAAGAAACCGTCATTTGGAAAAGTAAAGTAACCTGCTAATGTCACACACAAGTTAAGTGGTCCAGCCCAGCTCCCTGCTCAGGCCGTGCAGGGCTCCAATGCCAGTGTTTCCACCGTCATACTAAACCTGTCCCCCGGAACTCACTGGTGTGTCGTTTATCTTCATGGAGTTCAGGCTTTCCTGGGACACTCAGCCTGGGAAGGTGGCAGTGGTGGCCTAGGGAGATGGAAGTGGGGAGAGAGATCTGCCTGGTTTCCTTTGTCCAGTGTCCCTTTTCATGGGCAGATATCTTTGGCATTGGTGCCTACCCATCACCACTCAATGGCCCTGTCCTCAAGCATTTAGAGCACATGAAAGCTGAGGGGTGTCCATGCCCCACGCAGGTGATCCTTACTCATTAACTCCTTCTCCTTGATCTCCAGGCCTGCATGACTTAGAGCACCCTGACGTATCCCTGGCAGATGAATGGTAAGAATTAAACCATCCTTCATCAGCATGGGTATTTGTTGCCATCTTTGATTTCAAATCTTCTATACTCCCCCGCTACCTCTCCTGGTTCAAAGGCAAAGGAAGGCGATGCCACAAATACTCACGTGTTCCTGTTTTGGCCCATGTCATGTTCTCAGGTCCTACTGCAACACTGACCTACACCCGGAGCACCGTCATCTATCTCAGCTAGAAGCCATCAAGCTCTACCTCAAAGGCAAAGAACCTCTGCTCCAATGTGAGTGTGCTGTGTGTGCGTGTCACCAGAGTACACAATGAACCGAAAACCGTACTTCCCCTCAGCTTTCAAGGGAAGCTTTGCTCCAGTAGAGATGATCAGTCAAATGTCTGCTTCCTAGAGGAGCAGGAGGAAGAATGTGGGCCACTGGAAACCATGCAGAAACCCCAGTCTCATTCTAGCCTTTTGCACTGGATTTGCCCCCCTACTGGACCATTTAAGTCAAGCACCTGAGTAAGATGGAAACTACCACTAGGAGGGGACTGTGACTATCTGTTCCCTTATTTTACATGAGAAACAAGGGCAGGAAACAGAACTGGCGGCATCTCAGGGCCTACTTGAGGTCTGCTTCCCTCCAGAGTGGAATCATCACGGACACATGTTGCCTCATGAGGTATATGTGCTGTTGCCCCTCCTCTTACCACGGGGCCTCTGAGGGAGCTCAGTGAGTCAGAAATGGCCCGTGGCCAGTGCAGAGGGGGCAGGGAGAGAGCAGCAGGCCTGATGCTCACCAAGTACAAGAGCAGCCCCTGGACTGGGGTCTAAGTTAGTTACAGCGACTAGTTTGGGCGAGGAGAGATTTGCCAGCAGTGAGCACAGCACCTGCCCCTACCCCCGACAGGTAGCACTTGTTCATTGATGTGAACGGTTCTTTACCTATATTATTTCCTAGACTAACCACAGCAGCCCTGTGAGAGCTGGAAGGACGTTTATCTAGCTTCTAAAGTGCATCCTCATGGAATGGATTTACTTTTGGGGACATGCTCTAGTAGAGAAAAGATCAGATGGACATCATATAAGCCTATTTTGTTTCATTTTCTTTGACTTTCTGAAGGACATATTTAAAAAACAAAGGGATAGAGATATGTTTTAAAATTTACATCTACCATCCAGCTTAATCAAATCTTAATATTTTGCCCTATTTCCTTCAGGTGCTTTCTAAGGAATGAAACATTACAGATAATGTTGAAGCCCCTGAGTCCCATGTGGTCCCGTTTCCCTCCCAGAAAAAGCTACCCTCCTGTATTTGTCACTCCTAGGCAATTATACTATCATATTATCTATATTATTACATTATTATATTATACTATTACTATATATAGTAATATATACAGATGTATATATGTGTGCATATATATGTATATACGTATATATAGGTATCCATGAATAGTATGTGCCATTATTTTCATTATTTTATATATTAAAATTTATATGTGGTATATTATATTATCTACGATATAACGTGTGTATTGTTCTATACTTGTGTTTCACTCGTTGCATTGTTGAGATTTACTTATGTTGATCATTTACCTGTGATGCATTTGTTTGAATTACTATATGGTATCCCAAGACGTAACTATGTCTCACTATGTCCATTGTCTTTTTGGTGATGAGTTATTTTTAGTTTTTGCTTTTAGAGCAAAGTGCCATTGTCTTGTTGGCCAGCATCAAGGTGAGGACTGGCCGGCTGTAGGTGACAGTTAGCCCCTCTGCAGAGTGATTGGAGGGCTCTGGGATGCCTCTGCTGCACTCATGATATCCCCCTGACTCCTTAGCCTCTTCCACAGAGCCCCAGCAAGATTCCCTCTTTGGATAGGGGCAGGTTTCCTGCTTTAAATTGGAAAAAACAAACAGTCCTACCAGATGGAAGGTGTCACAAAATAGAGGAGTCCCAGGAGTGTTTAGTTATCACATCCCTCTCTCTTCTTACAAACGACTGGGAGCAGGGCCCTGAAGAACCACAGGTAGAGGACAGAAGTGCGGATGGACCGAGCAAACTTTCTAAGACATGCCGGTCTATGGCATCAACTCCTAGATGGGAAGAGAAAGCAGAAAACCGAAGTGTGACACACCCGAGACTCTCTGTTTACTATCGTTTCATCCAGATGCTCTGGGGGGCCCTGTATTGCAGGCATATCAGCTGTCAGAACTGACCCATATTTTCAGCCGGTGGGAGGTTGTTAATGCCTAACGCGACACATCACAGGAGAGAGTGGCCTGCAGACACTGCAAATGAGCGCGGCGAGACCTCTCGTGCCCCCGTTTGGGGCCCAGCCACAGCCATCTTCTCAAGTCTGTCCCTCCCAATAGGTGATAAAGAATTGATACAAGAAGTCCTTTTTGATGCCGTGGTGAGCGCTCCCATTGAAGCATATTGGACCAGTCTTGCCCTCAACAAATCTGAGTAAGTGGTTGCACGTGTCCCCCTTTCCTGGCCATTTCCCCACAAGCCGTCCGAAATATGGTTATGGTTTAAAGAACTAAAGTGTTTGGGGAGCTTGGTGTTAAAGTGCTTTAATTTTTCCCAAAGCTCCAAACCACAAGAGCTAGAGCAGATTAGCGGCTCGGGCTTGGGTGGCAAGCTCCCGGGTTTGACATATAATTTGAGCGTTAGCATTACATGAAATTTGGTGTGCCGGGGTGGGGGGCACTGGCGAGGGAGAGGGAGGCAGAAGGAGCGCTTAGCTTCTTGCCCTGCATGGCCCCCTGTACTTCACAGTCTGGAGGGGACTTGGGATCTGGGCCAGGCCGGGTTATAAGTCGGACGGGGAAGTGAGAGCTCTGTTTCATGAGGGTGTCAGGATATAACCCTGTGGTTTTCTTTCTGTGGCAGAGGACGCAGGGAGAGGGGGCTGGGCAGTGGTAGCTGTTGTCAAAGTCTTCAGCAGCTTATCAATGTTATTATTATTTTACTAATTGAAGTAGGTTATTAAAGATTGAAAATAGAAAGAAAAAGCATTCCTTTTTCCTTATACCTTCATGTCAGACATTATTTAGTTCTCTCTCCTTTTTTGTTCTTCATTAGCTCCATTCATTCATTTACCTTGCCTTTTGTAAACCCTCTTCTCTATCCTATCATTCATTCTGTTCTCATTGTCATTCCTTTATCATTCGTTCATCCATGCATCACCGATTGCATATCTGTTGTGTGCCAGGCACTGGACTAGGTGTTGGTGAAATGGAGTAACTCAATCAAACACAGTCCTTGCCATCATGGTGCCTGTGGTGTGTAGCATCCCAGATTATTAAGAATTTGATAACTGCTTTGAAAGAAGTGTAAGGATGTACAGACTATGACAAGACCGAGAGTGGAGATGAAAGACAGAAGGCCTTTCTGAGCAGAAACTAGTTCAAGGGTTAGGGAGCATTCTAAGGAAAATGGAACAACGTGTGCAAACGTTCTGAGGTACAATAGTATTTGACACATTTGAGGAATTTAAAGAAGGCCAATGGAACTGAAATATAGAAAGTAGGCTCGAAGATGTTGGCAGATGAGGGTGCAGAGGGGCTAGATGGCTCAGGACCTTGGGAGTCAGGTGAAGGATTTCGGCTACTATACTACAAGTGTTGGAAAGCCACTGAACGATTTTAAGAACATTTTAAGATGTTAAGAAGGACATGATCATATTTGCATTTTTAAAGAATATCCTCCTCCTGCTATGTGAAGAATAGTTTAATGGGATAAGAGCAATAAGAAAGGCTTCTACAGCATTCCAAGGGATTTGCCACTCAGACCAAGGCAGTGGCTGTGGCACAGAGAGGAAAGATCCACTTGTGGCATGCTTCAGAACCACCACCACCGCCGCCGCCGAGGATTTGATGGTCCACTGAGTGAAGGGAGGGAGACTGAGCTCTCAAGGGTCATTCTCAGATTTACAACACGAATGCCTGTATAGATAGTGGTACCATTTCCTAGGACAGAAGACAATGAAAGAAGAATTGGTTTGGAACTGAACGTGTCCATAGTGCTTTTCTAGATGTTTTAAGCTTAAGTCTCCCAAGTAGACAGTTTAATACAGGAGTCTGGAGCCCCAAAGAGAGATCACCATTCTCATTATACTTGGAAGTGTCCTTAGACTGCTTACTAACATGGTTCCTATTCCCTAGGAGGTTGGGAAAGAGTCAAAACCTTTCCAGTGATTGCTTTCTCTGGTGGATGTGGAAATGTTTCTTTTAAGCTCTCATGAAACTCAAAATCCCGTGCAAAGATTCCTGGTTCACTCCTAACACATGCTAAAGATTTCCAAAATGGTAGCTTTGCTTTGTAGTCCACATCTGTAACTGATTGGGCAGCCTGGCTTTCCAATTTGGGTAGGCTGCAAGCAGAAACAAATGCATAGTGTTGGTTTTTATTCACCCCTTAAATACTTAAAGGTAGTACCAGCCACTTTGACTACCATCAAAGATCAAGTAACCAAATTATCTTATATTGAAGATGACATGGATAGTGCTTCGCATCAAATGGCTACTAGCATTGAGGGAAGGGAAGCAAACTCAAGAAACAGTATTCTCTTCATACTTTTATCACAGAATTAAATTATGTATCTGTGGAGAAAGACCACTCGCTTTTTGTGAAAGAGGTAGGCATTGCGAAAATCCTTAGCACGCTCAAACGTATACAATATTTGCCTTGAAAGTTGAAAAAAAATTCCTTCAGTGGATTTTAAAATAAGTTTCCTTTGCCAAGGCCATTCTTAGGGGTCCTATGTGTGGTATCCTGCAGGGATTTAAAGAAGCCATTTCTTTAATCATCTCTGGGGATGGTGGTAAGAAGAAGGCCTGTGCTCTGGCAGAAGTTACAAGTCAGTGACTTCAAACAGCATAGAATTCAGGTCCTAGACATTTCCAGGCTGCAGGTCACTGCAGACTTGACCCAGTGGCCCAGCTGGTACTTTCACTGATGGCAGATTCCACTAATGGTTTCAGGACCAAGAATGGACTTGGTAGATTAATGCAAAGTTCCCTGTGATGATTTTCTTCCTCTCCATAAAGCCGTTCCCATTCCTGTCTGCTCTTTCTGACTTTGCACTCAGAACCCTGAGATAAAGATGTACCTATTTAGTGTGGGGGTGCATTTGTTCATGGTGCTTTGGAGTTCTCAGAACTCAATGGAGTTCTTAGTTTTTCTTGCGAGAATTACCAAAAATGCTTTTGTAAGGGGTGAGTTTGCATTCCGTGCTTGGTGCGGGTGTGCATACGTGTGTGTGTGTGTCTGTGTGTGTGTGTGTTTCTATAATTTCTTTTAAAATTTCAGGTTTTATGAAAAACTGCTTTTTCATAAAGCAGTCCATGAGTCTTAAAATGTAAAAGCCATTCTCTCCTTACTGTCTGGACGCAACCTCCTGTTGTCTGCTGCTGTGTTTCAGGAACTCTGACAAGGGCGTGGAGGTTGCCTTCCTCGGCACTCGTACGGGCCTCTCGAGGATCAACCTGTTTGTTGGGGCTGAGCAGCTCACCAATCAGTAAGTAGGAAGGCTCCCCTGCAGGGGCCCAGGGAGCTCCTGAAATGGGAAATTCAAGGGATGCTTAAGCTTCTCGGTTCTACCAGCAGTAGAAACAAAATTCAGGCCACCCCAAGCATGCTGACATGGTTCCTCTCTGTTCTACCGCGGAGGCCCCGGCGTGTGTGCTCGCCTGCCTGTTGGCCTTTCCGCAACCCTTTCTTCTTCATGCTTGCTGGCTTCCGCCCACTGTCCTGGAGTCCTCTCCCGCGCTGGTGAGTCACCGCAGAATCTGGTGACCCAGGGGTTGCTGGGGGAGCGGCCAGAAGGAGGACTCCTGATGGATGGCTCCAGGGCATTCAGCTGCTCCGCAGCTCTGCGGAGGGATTCCTGCCTGTCCAAGAATCAGGGTTTCAAGTCTGTTGTTTATTTGTTTGTGTGCGCTTTAATAAACCTCGGTGCCTCTGCACTGTGCCTAAGGGCCTGCAGAGCCCCACACCCAGGAGTGGGCAGTCCAGTGGGACACGGGTTGGACAGTGTTTCCTTGTGTTGCCAAACAGACCCAGATGGACAATGGGGAGAGCGTCCAGTACCCAGATGTCCTTGAAATCACTGCGCAGCCTCTGTATCTTCAGAGAGCAACAGGGTCTTAACTCTTCAAATTGGTGTTGAACCAGAGCTAGTGTGGGCCTGGGAAGTCCTTTCTGGCCCGATTACTGTTTCTCAGTTTGTTTGTATGCTTGCTTGTTTTTTTCTCTGAAGTAAGAGGCATTATTAGGCGAGGGACAAATGGAGTCCGAGATTCAGACAGTTTGCCAAGTGCGTGTGAGGAGGGTTCAGACGTTACTGTGGGCCCTCAGACACCCTGATGTATGGATACCTGGGGGTGAATGACAAGGCCACAGGCTGGCAAACCCACAGAGGCAACCCCACAGAGACCTGAGGAGGGGACACTCCTGTCCCAGCAAGCCCCGGTCAGCAGCGTTCTTGCCTCTTAAGTGAGGCCCTGTCCCAATCATGTGATCTTATAACACCAAGTCTGGTAAGTGGGAAATCAATAGATTTTTAGATGGTTCATGAACTGGCCCATTTGAGGACTCTTTCTCAGCATCTCAAATTTGTCATTTAGGAAGTTGACTACAGTTGTGACTTGATTGTTCCAAGCCCTCTTCAGCCCTTTAGCCCTGCTCAATTGTCTTTCCGGAGGGCAAGTTCCTAGAAGGACTAGAAATTACAAGATACACATCACCTTCTCCTTCTGGAACCTAGAGAGAGGCAGAAGGAGATGTAGGCACTGACTTTCTCCTGCTCAAGAGGAAGGCTGTTGTTTGTATTGAGATAAAACAGACAAACCAGAAGAACAATCACAACAACAAGACAATGCACCTTGCTAGTCTGTCCTGTAGGTCACGCTCAGGATTGCTGGGATGAGGGTCTGGCCCATCCCACTGGTTGCCTTTGCTCTGTGTCCCTGGAAAGTGGCAGTGATGATCTCCCTGGGTTCTTGTGAGGATCAAAAAAATTGTGGATGTAAAACCAGTTTGAGAAGCTAAAAATATCTGCAAGTAAGGGTTAGCTCTGCTCCCTGTGACACAACTGTGACCCAGAGTGAGTAGACACTGGCTATCTGGATGATTCTTCGGTCTTCAAGAAATTCATGCCATTGACTCATATAGAGCTCAGAACCTTGAGTTCTATTTTTTTAAATGTTTTTTATTTATTTTTGAGAGAGAAAGCGTGTGGGGGAGGGGCAGAGAGAGAGAGAGAGAGAGAGAGACAGAGGATCCAAAGCAGGCTCTGTGCTGACAGCAGAGAGCCTGATGAACCTGTGAGATCATGACCTAAGCCAAAGTCAGACACTTAACTGATAAAGCCACCTAGGCACTCCAAAAGTTCCATTGTCTTAGGGTCTTGTACCTGCCTACCCTGTCCAAGAAGACGGCATTTGTTAAGGTCCAACTGTCCAGATATACTCTTGGATAGGGCTAGAAAGCTTTTCGAATTTCTGTTTTTAAATAAGGCATACAGAGAAAAGTGCCAAGCTGTGGGGAGAGTGCTAGAGAATATAAAGTCCCTGCCGCAGAACTAACTGGTACTAGCATCAGCCTGCTACACTGAGGTGCCACCTCCTGTCACCACCATCTGCTTTGGAAGCACGTGGATTCTAGTCCAAGGGCTCTGTCCCTGCCTCTGCACCCGTTAATGTCAGCAGTGAATCTTGTGCATTCCGTGTGGCCTCTTGGAACACCTGTAGCACACAAAGGCAGTGTAAGCGATGACTGCTTCACAGCTTCCATGTGACCCACAGAGAACAAAAGAAGCTCCCGAGATTTAAAAATCCCATATACTTGATGGAGCCATTTTCAGTTTACATACTGTATACATAACTCTGATAGAATCGCAGTGAGTATAAGTTTATAGATGAGTAAATGGGGTTCAGAGATTCAGTGATTGACCCAAGTAATTCACCCAAGGTCATTCGTCTGCGCCTAAAACCTAGACTGGTCTCACACAACACCACAACAGCCCCTAGTATCTACAGGTAGGCTTTCATCTTACCTAGAAAGATCTATCTTCCTGAAGAACATTTTCAGAGATTCTGTAGAACCAACTCTCTCCTTCTACTTCCTTCTGAATCACCACTTGGTAGTTATCAGGGACCTACAGGGTTTCCTGGCAACCAGACCCTCTCATGTGAACACCAAAGCCAATGGAGATCATGCCCTGCAGGCTCCTGCTCGCTGCCCTGGTGCCAGCGTGGTCTGGTCCTGGGCAGCAGCCACTGGGCACTCAGTAATGCCGTGTTCCAAGCCTGTCGCCTGCCTTCCTCAAATGTCTCCATCAGTCTAAGTGAAAACCACCTCACACCTCCTAACCAAGCTATTAGCCTCACCTTCCAGGACTGGAAAGGGGCCCCCGGTACCATTAACTGCTGCATGAGAAGGGCACCTTCCTCCCCGTAGTTATATGCATCCCACCACCAAATAGGAATGCCACAAGTGAAAATGCTTGGTTGTGCCATGGCCCAGTGTGGAATACAGCTCTTCATCCCACCGAGGACTAGATAGCAGTGTCTCCTTCACACACCTATCACAGTCAGGTTTATGAAAAATCTCGTGTCTGATGGGGGAAAAAAAAAACAAAAGGTCGCATTTCAATATTTGTGAGTCCTATTGATTTTAGGATCAGGAAACATTACCACTGAATATATCGGTGCCAGGAGGAGCTTGTCTGTGACCTCAAGCCTGGAACTCCCTACGCCCAGCACTGAATAACTCAGAGGTCCATGCATCATCAGTTGGCCTTTTGAATGACAGCAGAGAGCCTTTACATAGGAACGTGGCCATACTGATGTGGCAATTTGAAAGAATTGAGAAATACTGTTTAGAAAAGTTTCAGCAAATTGCTTTTAATACTTGAGGAGCTCTTATCTGAATATGAGATTTGATTTATCATGTGATCATTAAGCACACGCTGAGTGCCTGATGAGTGCCAGGCCCTGGAAATGTCAAGAAAAATAATGTCTCTGCCCTTAGAGAGGAATTAGAACATACTAGTGTAAGTTAGAAGGAGGTGTATTTCTATGCTGAGAACTTCAAGGGTGTCCTCCAATGGCACGGGCTTCCTCTAGGAGGTAGCTTTGCATCTTAGAAAGAGATCAAGAGATCAGTGCCTGGCCATACCCTAAAACTACAGAATGCTTTCCTGAGTTAGAAGACAATTCAAGTAGTTTCTAATAACCCAACTTGTTACAACTTAGCATATAAATTCAACCCTGCTATAACAATGGAGAATATTTGAGTATTTCTCTCCATGGTCTGTGTGATCCAACTTCACACTGCAAACTGATGGATAGAACATGGTGCCATTTCTGGTTCAATCAGTGGCCTTTTCCCTGCATACACATTGTCCCCTGATTGCTGTCCTTTCCATCCCTTGATTGCTCTCCCTTCCTGCAAGATCTCTGAAGACTGTGGACTAGCCAGGCAGTCATTTCCTCCCCCGAGTTATACTGTCTCAGCCAAGATGAGGCACTTGGGAGAGTAAACATGAGTCTTTGGAGATAAGTGAAGCAAACAAACATTCACTGGAACTTGAGGATGTGTAAGTCTCTGTGAAGGGAGCCAAAATGGGAACCAAAGCTTCTTTCCTCAGAGACTTCAGGAGGTTTGGGACGGGGACATGACAGAGCAGGTAAGACCAAGGAAGGAGAAGGCCGTGTGAGAGACCAAGGCTGTGGGGCAGGAACTTGCTAATGTCTCTGTGGATTTGTGTGGTGGGTGGGATTTGAGGCACACTGTCAAGGGAATATGATTTTGAAAGGAAGAAACGGGGAAGAGAGTGCGGGTAGGCCTCAGGAGAGAGAGAAGCACTGTGGGCAGTGGGCGCAGGAGGCTGGGCAAGGTAAGGGATTTACAGACAGCTGGAGCAGTCCTGTTGGCTGGAGAGCAGGTGGTGGAGGGAGGGAGGGAGCAAGGATATCCACAGGGCCCACTGCTACCTCTGTTATACTTTTTCTCAGAAGAGTGAAATCTACTTAATTTGATCTTTCCAAGGGTATGTGATCGTGTATGGATTGTAAGGCAAGACAGCTTTCCGACTACCCTTTCTTTGGTCTTGTGATACGATTTCTGGAGGCTTTGCTTGCTTGCGTTAGATGCTAAGATGATTCGGTCACTGGATATACTAGGAAAAATTATTTCACCCACAGACAGTCTGACTGCTGGAGTTCTACAGGGTAATTCTGAGCCATCTGGGGTGCATGATGCTACACAGATTCTCTCTGCACTGAGAAAGCCAACACTGTTTTCACCTGACAAAGGTGGTTGGGACATACCCACATCCGGCTTTTCCTTGCTGAGTGGTGCCATGATCCTTCTCCTCCCCCACCTCCTCCCTCCTCCTCCCCGTCCCCCTCTTTCTTCTTCCTTTCCAGTTTTATTGAGAAATAATTGGCGTATAATTGTATACGTTTCAGACGTACAGCATGATGATTTGGTTTACATATATTGTGAAATGATTACTGCAGTAGGTTTACTTCACATCTCTCTTCTCATATAGATACAATAAAAAGAAAAGAATAAAAATTCTCCTGGTGATGAGAACCCTTAGGAAATATTCTCTTCACAGCTTGATTGTAGGTCACACGGCAGTGTTAGCTGTAGTCCCCAGGTTGTCTTATAACCTTCTTGTCATTCCCCATCCCCCAACCCCTGCCCCTTGTAACCACAAATCTGATCTCTTTTTTTTGAGTTTGGTGGTTTTTTGGTTTTTGCTTGTTTGTCTTTGTTTCTTTGTTTGTTTTTAGCTTCCACATGTGAGATCCTATAGTGTTTGTCTTTTTCTGTCTGACTTATTTCCCTTAGCTTAATGCTTTCAAGTTCCATCCATGTTGTGGCCAATGGTAGGATTTTCTCATTTTTGTGGCTGAATAATATTCCACTGTGTGGAATGTGTGGTATATATGCCACCATTTCTTTATCCATTCATCCTTTGATAGACACTCAGGTTGTTTCCATATCTCGGCTGTTGTAAATAATGCTGCAGTGAATGGAAAATATCTTTTTGAGTTAGGGTTTTTGTTTCCATTGTATATATTCCCAGTAGAATTGCTGGATCAGATGGTAGTCTTATTTTTAATTTTTTGAGGAACCGCCATATTGTTTTCCATGGTGGCTGGCTGTACCAATTTACGAAGTGCACCAGCGTTCTCTTTTTTCCATACCCTCACCAACATTTGTTATCTCTTGTCTTCTTGGTGATAGCCATCCTAACATGTGTGAAGTGATATCTCATTTTGGTTTTGATTTGCATTTCCCTAATGACGAGTGATGCTGAGCATCTTTTCATGTTCCTGTTGGCCATTTGTATATCTTCTTTGGAAAAATGAAAAGGTACGTTGCTCACTTTTTAATTGGATTATTTGTGGTTTTTTGACATGTTCTTATTCCTTTCCATTTCCAGGGATTTTCTGAAAGCTGGAGACAAGGAGAACATTTTTAACGCAGACCATTTCCCTCTCTGGTACCGAAGAGCTGCGGAGCAGATTCCAGGGAGCTTTGTCTACTCCATCCCGTTCAGCACAGGTGGGGGTCCTTGTTAGAGTTGGGACTCTGTCTGTCTGGTCCTGCTGGCCCGGGCATTGCATGCAGAGTGTAGTGGGGGCCATCTGAATGCTGGAGGGAGCCAAGTTCTGTCTTGAGGACCAATGCTGAATATTGGCCCAGCACTGAACCATTGACCTGTTTCATAAATACAATGGCCCCAAGTAAAATGAAGCTTTTGCTTAACTGAAGTGTGAAAAGAGCATTTCACAAAGCAGGACTGGTACTTTTTACTGTGTGGAATTTGAATACAAACATCTCAGTAGATTTTTTTTTAATGTTATCATGGTCCCACTTGGAGAAAATTCATGCAGACATAACATCCTTTGCCAGAACTTTCAGTGAATCACATCACTTTGGAGGCCCACAGTCCCCCCATCAGAAACTAAATTGATTCAAATCAACATGCAGGAGTGAGAGCTGAGATTTTTGTGTAGACTTGTGATCTCCTGACAGAGGGCTGCGGTGACCCAGGAAAAGCGCATAACCTGTGATTTTTCTAGTCATAAGATTTTATATTATAAAAAAACTAAGGTTGCTTCCCTCCAAAAAAGAACTGAACACCATCTTATTTCAACCATGTTTAGAAGCAAAACACACTGAACATACTTTTCGATTGTCCTTGGCTTTTTCTTGTCTCACGCAGCTGATAGTTTTTGGTGCTCATTTTGTGGAAGGCTCTGACTGTGCCTTGTAGCAACTTCAGAGATGAATAAGACCTAGTTCTATAAACTTGGATTGCTTTAGACAGTTCAGTCTATACTTATGTTTTATATTAGAGCCACCATATTAGTCTTTTTCAAGCATTCTGAAATCAGCCCTAGTGGCGGTTTTCTGGTGCTTAGTGTCAAAGCCCCTTCCTTGGTTCTTAGCACTTGCTCATTTCCATGAATGAAAACGTCTTCAGAAAGAGTGCTTTCAAAATTTGCAGAAGACACGTTGGCAAGAGTTATCTAATAACTAGTTGCATGGACTCGTTAGGAAGAGAGTCTCTCATTCATGAAGATATTCAAGGAAAGGCCAAATGTTACTGTAGAAATTCCCTGAGCAGGTAGAATTTTAGAGGAGATTATTAATTAGTTTCCTTCCAGGAAAAACTGAAATTCTCGGAGTCTGTACTCCTTTGCACCCATGGCCACACACACGTGTGTTCTCAGATACAAATGTCCGGGTGACTAAGACTCTTTCTTTATGTTTGTTTGTATGACACTTTATTGCTGAAAATACCAACCGAGAGAACAGTGAACTTTCTCATTCTGCTGCAAACCTGTCAACGTCTTCTCTTATCATGCAATCTCATGCTCCTTTCTTTGTCTTGGTATTCTAAGAAAAAAAAGAACTTAGCTTGCTAGATTTGGACTGGAAGCAAGCATGAAGTTCTTCTTTTCCGGCAGGGTGGATTTTGCTCAAAACTGGACAAAGAAAAGGAGCAGTCAGAAAAAAGAGCAATCCCCGAAGTGTTCTGTGTGTGTGTGCTTATGAATGATGGCCCCTTGTATGGGTTTCTTCTTTTACTCTTCACCATTTTCCCTACAGAGACTTATGTCTGGGAAAAAACAAATTCTGGCTAATTGAGGCTGTTGTAGAATTGGTTTTTGGCAAGCGGGCTTGTCAAAGGAATTTACCTTGTTCGTGATAAAGTTAAGGATGACTTCACATCTTAGGAGATTTCATTCTT
The DNA here is from genome assembly GCF_023721935.1 of Panthera uncia. Taxonomy (NCBI): domain Eukaryota; kingdom Metazoa; phylum Chordata; class Mammalia; order Carnivora; family Felidae; genus Panthera; species Panthera uncia. The sequence continues at coordinate 22,164,733 of NC_064816.1, forward strand.
CCTTTTGGTTCGGAGAATGTAACATCACCAAGTACAAGTGTTATGATGAAGCTGTCTTATTGTTTCTACCATGTGTTGATTACCTGCACATATTGGAAAACAAGCTGGTTTTCATTACTGCTTAGGCTTGAGCCAGGAGAAGGTTCTCAGTTGCTTCAGTCATAAGCGTATTCAAATTCAGGTCTGCCCTCTCCATTTCCCAGTTCATATTGGATTCCATTCATGGAACACCTTTTATAAGGCAAGCATTGTGCTAACAATTATCAACCAAGGGGGGAGGCGGTTGAAACCTGTGCTCAGGGTCTTTTAATTTATGGATATTGGAGCCATTGTTAGTAATTGAAAATGTCTTCATACTAATGCCTTATTGTTACCACATTAATAAGAGTTTGGAGTAAGGATTAAATTCCAAGTCTATCCCTGATTGGAATGGTTTTGCTAAGAAAAATTGGTTTTGAAATTAGAATTTTATAAATCAGTAAAGTTGTAACGAACAAACCAAAACTAAAGTTCCCAACTTGTAAAACAGTTTCAAAACTTTATCTCATGTAGCTCTCCACAGCCGTATTTAGAGAGGCAGTGTAAATATGATCACTAACACAAGTAAACACTGTAATTAGTAACCACAAATCACAAGAGAAATGTGGTCCCTCCAGTGGTGCTTAATAATTTTGATGTGAAGAGGCCGGATACCCCCCTCCCCCGCCCCCAGTGTGGCAGTCATAACTCAGTGCACTGATTCCTTCAGCTGACAGGACTGTCTACACAGCACCTGTGGCCTAACAGAGTTGGCCAACTCTGAGTCTGGGAACCATGCACTAACACAATCTGCAGAATTGGTGGCCATGGGCCAGTATGATTACTCTCTTAACCTGGGCACACAACCATCTCCATTTTTGTTGTGATGGTTTTTCTTCTTTCAGGAATAGTCAACAAAAGCAATGTGGTGACAGCGAGTACCTCCATTCAGCTCCTCGATGAACGGAAATCTCCTGTGGTAGCAGGTAAAGGATGGATTTCAGTCAATTAATGGAAATAAGCATGGCATCCATTTATCTGGCCAATGAACTGCTTCTGTGCAGCATGTTTATTCTTCACAAAATAAGTTTTGAAAGGAACCAAAAGCTAACACGTACTTCTTCCTTAGCTTGGTGTTATCTTCACCAATTCAGGATTCTGACTGGCTGTGTTTGTTGTGACAACAGAAATCTTTCCCAGTACTCTTATGCTCAAACTAGTAAGAAATTGTTGGTGCGTGCAGAGGAGAATTTCTTGAAAGTTGGCAGTGTGCTCATTTAAAGTAAGCTCCATATCTCCCACTGCTACATCATTAGGATAACAGTGGGCATACTAGGCAATTGTGGGTTTGTTTTAGGGACACACGAGCCGAAATGTGCCTTCTCTGTAGAGCCTGAGATTTTTACCTCTCTCATCCTGCTGAGGAATTGAAGTTAGATGTATCTGTAGGTGCCGGGTTTGGGACCAGGTGAACGCCAAACCATTTCATGATGGAGGGTCTTAAATTGTCAAAGAAACCCTGGCTCTGGCTTTTGCCATCTCTCTCACTCTCAAGAATGTCGGTAGACATCTGTGGCCGGCGATGGGCTTTCATTGGTGGTGTTTGGCCTAAAGGGCTGGAAACTGCCACAGGCGCTCCTCTGGGGACAGCTGCTGACAAAAATGGAGTCTACAAGCTTGTCTGGCATGTCGTCTATTTCTGACATTGTCGTATCCATTGGCGGAGGGTGGATGAGACCCTCCAAATTCCATCCTGATATTGGCTAGGTTTACCAAAGGGAGTTGTTCTGCTTCCAGACAACCTCTCTCAGTAAGTTGTACTGTAGGGGGACTTTGAACATCAACTGCTGTGTCTGTACACCGTGAATATTTGTGGGAAGGATTGCAAATGGAGCAGATAGTTTTGAGTGTGGTTGTTCTCTGGCTGGAAAACACCAGGCTTCTTTCCCCACTTTATTTCTGACTTAGTCTATGTGTCATCATTGTATTAGCAGGGATTGAAAGACCTGGGGGCAATTTCCCTGGTTATTCCTGGCTTTTTGGCTATGGCAAGGAAGACTGTCTTATGTATCTGACCTGTAGATCATCTTGAACTAGGCAGACCTGTAACTAATCAGCCAGGAGATAAGGGCTCTGAGGATTCACAGCTTCTGTCTTTAAATTTTGTCACTTAGCATCTCATGTTCCTTGAAGAAAGTAGGAGACAGGATCATGTAACTTAGCAGGGTTTATTTTTGCTCAAAGGAAGTCAGCCTTCCTTACCTCTAGGGTGACCCAGCCAGCTAGTTCTAGAGGCATGTTATCTCCCTGGAACAGGGCCACGTGCAGCAGCTGTCAAAGATGTGGCCTGACCAAAGCGACTGTCCAACTGTTTGGAAGTTTCTTAAAACCTTTTCATGGGGTGCCTGGGTGGCTCAGTTGGTTAAGCATCTGACTTTGGCTCCGGTCATGATCGTGGTCTGTGAGTTTGAGCCTCGCATCGGGCTCCGTGCTGTCAGCTCAGAGCCTGGAGCCTGCTTCGGATTCTGTGTCTCCCTCTCTCTCTGCCTTTCCCCCACTCATACTCTGTTTCTCTCTGTCTCTCAAAAATGAATAAATGTTAAAAAAAATTAAAAAAATAAAAAACCTTTTCCTTAGCTTTCTCATTCAGTCATCATGAGGGATGCTCTGTGTCAGCCCTAAGGTGGTGGTGCCCATCCCAGCCACTTTTGTCTAAGCTTGCAAACTAAGCTCAAATGTTTCCAAATGCCTATTGTTTTGTAAATGTCTGTTTGGCTCAGTATGGATGAAATGTGGACTCAGCCTGGGTACCGTGTATCCAGTCTGGAGAAGAACGTGAGTTTTCCAAAATGGTTCATTTGTCTATGCTGGTCTACTGTTGAGTTACACAGATGGCCAGAGAACACAGGCAGCTCACAAGACACGGTTTGTCCAGCTGTGAGTGGGTGGAAGAGACATCCTCCTGTTTACTGCTACTCAGTGTGTGTCACCTGGTCCCTGTCTTCACAAGATAATTACAGAGCAAGACGAAGAAGCAAGGTTATCGAAGGAGCTGTATTTAGTACTTACCTTTTAAAACTGGTAGTTATTAACCTTCTTTTTAAAAGTGTGTTTGGTAGGTGTAAGATAAAACAGATTTGCTCAGTTTGATCTTGAAGGCTGCCATGGAGGAGGCACCATGAAGGCAATGACCTCAAGAGGACCTTTCTGTCGCCAAAAGCAGAGTGGCCTCCTCAGCACTTCCCACAGATTGCATTGACTCTGACTCACCCATCCTGTCACTGTGTGATTAGTTTCGGTAACTTTCTTCTGTGTGTTTTCCTCAAATTAAGTAGACATTGTTTACTACTCTAAAGTAAAAAAAGGTCATTTTAATTGGGGAAGAAACCTTGTTTTGGCAAGTTAGGATGAATATGTGAGCAGGCCTGCTTCCCCACCAATGTGCCTCCAACTGCAGATGGAATACGGCCAACTGGCAGTAATTTGGGGTCTCAATGAAATCCTTGTGTTCAATTGAAAAGTATATGGAAGGAAAGGTGTACAACTTTGCAAATGATTATCAAGGATACCTTTGAAAGGCCAGCTCTCAAGCCTGTTCGGGTGTTCTCATGTTCACTGGCTCTCAGTGTCTGTTTGGGACAGAAAGAGTTTCTTGTTTTGTTTTGTTTTTGCTTTATTCTCTTTCTTTCTTTCTTTTGTCGTGTTTTCTTTTTTAAACAAAAACATTTAGATACTCATCTGTCAATGACATCTTTGCAGAAAGGGCAGTCAAACTGGGAAGGATTCCATTTATACATCAGCCTGGTGCATAAATGGGCCCCATCCATCTTTTTGGCCCATGACATTGCTTACAGTCCTTCTCTGGAGGGATCTGCCAGCTTTCCAGCTGCCACTAGTGTGCTGAATTTTCTTACTTGCTTTCCCACTGCAAAGGAAGAAATGGTAGGACTTTCTCTTTGGCTTACCAAGTCTCTCCAGAGCCCTGGAGCCTCCTGTGTATGACAGACCTCTCCTCCATTTTTCTGTTCTTATTAGCAATGCAAACCTTGGACTGTAAAGTCCACATAGGTTTGTCACTCACTCTGTAACTTACTAAATATGTGGTCTTGGGTCTCCGAAGGTCTATCTCAAATAACATTGGGATCATTACCTCTTTCACCTTACTCTGGCTTGATTTGGGGGTAAAATGAGAAAACAAAATACTGGACTATGAAGAAGTATAAAAAATGCTAGAATTCGGGGGAACCTATTTTTACCTTCAAGCTTATTCATTCATTCAGTCATTTATTCACTGAGTATTTCCTGACCTCCTTCCTTTACCAAGCACTCTAGATATACATGAATAAGATCCAGGCTCCATAATGACATTCTCTTCTTCCCTCCAAACACATGTAAAATAGCAGTTATTTTTAAAGCCATGTCCACACAGGACAGGTGAAGAGAAAAGCTGGATAATTACCTAGAAGGTCCTGGAGGTAAAAAATTTTGTTCTTTTCACCTCCTGTTCCTCAGAACAGAACCCCTGTTCTGAAGTATAGTAGATTAATCCTCAATAAGAATTCTATAAATTGAGTTGAACTTGTAGAAACCTGTTTTGCCCTCATTTTGTTATTACTGACTTGAATTCCATAAATTACTTAGATCATGGTGTTAATTCCCTACGCTGTTCTTCGTGGGACACTGGGCCATATCGGCCAACAGTCACAGGCACCGATTCTACCATTAGAGGATGGAAATGACATAGAGAAAGAAACGCACAGAGGGAAGAATTGAGCCATCAGGGAAGGTGTAACTATGCAGGGAACTTCTTCCCTCCTTGGACAGTTTGTCTGATCCCCTCCACCCCCCATTGTCCTTCTGGACTCTGACAATACACAGTACATAATCTCAGTTTTTCTAAATAAGTTCAGGATTGGGGATTTTTTAAATAACAGAAAATAAATTCTGATTTTTTTTTGCATTTGCTTTAAAATGTAAATTTTAGCACATCAAACTCTAAAACCTCTTCTACAAATGTGCCAGTTTGATTTCTTAACTGAAATGAAAAACCTCTCCAAAGGCAAGGACTGCCCCAATTACCTTTTTATCCCCAGCGCTGAGCACAAAGGAGGTTGACATGTGGTAAATGTGTCAAAACAGTAGATGAATCAAGGAAAATGGGCTTCATTTTCATCTGCTCTGTGTAGGTCCATAAGTTTACGAGTTTTACCATCCACATGATGGGAACACAGTATTTGACTGAAACTCTAAGAGAAGTAGGCAGCAGCTAAAACTCCAATCCATGCCCTGGTGATATGATGCAGACCATGATGGATATTTTAAGAAATAGAAAAACTGTGTAGTACTCCATCCTAATGGCAGCTGTGCTGGCCCAGTAGTTAATCTCTATGTCAGTAAATGTCTTTTCTGAGGTCTGAGCATTAAAGTGATGTTTATAATAGCCAATCTGATCATCAACATAAAGAAAAATAGATTAGAGACCACAGAGGCATTGTTTTCCTACAGAAACAGTTTTTAAAACAGATTTCAAGTGTAAAATTGGATTATTTTTAGTAAATAAATGAGTGGGAACAGGGCTCTGACCTCCTGGTCTGCTTCTCTGCAAGAAACACAGGTCATGTTAAATTCATTCATTGGGGGAAATTTGAAAATGTGGGTTATGTGATCTAATTTGCATAATTCTAGACAGTATAATAAGGGGAATGCTTGATATTAGGACAGATGATCTCATTTTAACCAGCTAATTAGGAAAGAGATGAAATTCCCATTGACCACTAGCTATTGTCAGGTATATGATATTTAAACTGCACGGACTATTTCATATGTACTCTTCATTAGAACTGGATGAATAATGTTGGCAAAATGTTATAGGTAGATACTTAGTTTAACAACATTCCTTTGATGGGATTTCACATATTTGATATAAATGAGTTATCTAGTGTGGGAGGAATTGAGTCAAGTCTACGTAGATAAGCCTCTAGTTTGTCAGATCTGAGCAAAGGGAGTGTTTTATCTCGGCAGACATTTAGTACTTACTGATTAAACCAGTAGTTCTCAACCAGGGGCACTTCCCTCAAACCCATGGGGCAGTTGATTGCATGCAGAGACATTTTTGTCACAACTGGCTAAAGGGGGGTGCTACCAGCCTCTAGTGGGTCCAGGTCAGGAATGCTGCTATGTATCCTCTGAGGTTCATGACAGCCCCTCCAAACAACAAGGAATTATCTGGTCCAAAATGTCAGGAGGGGAGAGATTGAGAAATGACAGGCAAACGTCAACTTTTAGTGCTTTCTTTTTTTTTTTTTTTAATTTTTTTTTTCAACGTTTTTTATTTATTTTTGGGACAGACAGAGACAGAGCATGAACGGGGGAGGGGCAGAGAGAGAGGGAGACACAGAATCGGAAACAGGCTCCAGGCTCCGAGCCATCAGTCCAGAGCCTGACGCGGGGCTCGAACTCACGGACCGCGAGATCGTGACCTGGCTGAAGTCGGACGCTTAACCGACTGCGCCACCCAGGCGCCCCACAACTTTTAGTGCTTTCAAATTCACTGCTTTCCCTTCTTGGGCTCCTTTATAAATGATTTTGTTTTATTTTTTTATTGTGTAATTAAATTATTCAGTAAATGTGTATCTAGCATCTACTGTGTATGTTTTGCTGGGGATACAGCTGTGAACAGCCACCCTAGACATCACTGTGGAGTGTATTGAGGGACTGTTGGTTGATACGATAGGAGGGCACCGTCGGCATGCTGTACCCGGAGGCCGGGGGACAGCTGCCTGAGGAAGAATCCTTCCACCCAGATGACACAGCACTCCCTGAAGACACTGAGACAAACCAAGTTGCTGCCAATGGAGAGCTTCCATATGTGTAGGAGATATAGACCACAGACAAGTATTGCATGAATGGAGGGAAGGAGGGGGGAAGGAGCCAGGCAGACTGGTAGTGGTAAATGCTCTATAGAGAATAGACCAGGATAAAGAGATGAGGTGAGGCTGGCAGTGGCAAAGGCAGGGATGTGTGCCCATCTTCACACATGTACGTTTGGCTGTGTGGTAGGGGCAGTGCTTCTCCAGATCAGGGGGTAGGGTAGGTCAGGGAAGGACCAACATGAGCAGAGTCCTAAATGGTGAGATGCAGCCATCTGCAAAGATCTGTGGGCAGGGCGTTCCAGGCAGACAGAACAAACTTGTCCAGGAATCTTGAATGAGATCCCTCACACATGTTGTAGCCACGTTCCAGGTGGGTACTCTGAGACACAGACAAGCCTCTCAGGTTTCAGGGGTATTTGCTGGGATCTTAAAGCAGGACTGATGGGCAGGTGGGCAGATGACCCAGGGAGAGGTGGGGAACCCAAGGCAGGTCTTCATTCTAAATATTAGCTATAAGATAGGGTTTTTCTATGTGTTTGGCATTTGGTTCTCTCTCTCTCTCTCTCTCTCTCTCTCTCTCTGTCTCTTTCCTTTTTTAAGCTGACAAACAGGAGCAATGCAGGGGCAAAAAGAGGTCTAAGCCAGTATGACTGACAACGGCAAACCTCATAGAAATGGATTAATGATGTAGCTACTAATTATGCCATAGATCAAGTCTGCCACAGAGAACAGCTGCCCCGCATGCCACGGTAGCCAGGGATGGGGGCGCGGTAAGGACTTCTGCTCCAGGAATAAAAATAGCCCAGAAATTTGAGAAACTGGATCCCATGTGCTAACTCTCCAGGACACTCACTGCCAAGAGTCACCGTCCTTTTATAAACCTTATCAAAAGCTCCAACATGTCCTCCACCCAAAAATCAGCAGCAGAACTTTCGGATAACAGGTTCTCTCCCCTGCTTGTGTGTGTTCTGAACCAGCAAGCAAAGACCCTTCTTTTTGAGGTCATGGTGTGATTTGGGCATTAAAGCCAATGTGAACCGAGGGTTTGGCAGTGAGCCCAGGGCTGTTTCACCCCTCTTGTAAAATGAGGTTGACTGGTGCTTCAGCTGGATTTCTAACAGCCTAGTTTTTAAAGATGGGGATTTGTTTCATCATCACAGAAAAGGAAAGAACTGACTGATAATGGAGAATTACTTACACCCAGATGCTGTCTTGGGGGACCTCTGGGGTTCTTGTTGAGAGAAATAAATTTGCTTATAAATAAATACACGTACAGTGTTTGGCAAATGCCTCCAGTGAGTGCTCAATCATGAGTAGCTGCTAAACTGTCATTACTATTGCTTCTGTTGTTAGAATGATGGTTGGCTACACCCGCCACTACTCACTAGCCAGGGCTTATTGTCATGTGCTGTTCTCTGTGAGAACTTGCATAGGAAATACCATTACAGTATCTTGACATGTTTCACAAAACTTTGAAACTCATACTTTCATGTCCCCATGTACCCAGAGGTTGGCCAGCTGCAGCCCATGGGACCAAATCTAGGCTGCAGTCTGTTTTGTTTGGTTTTCTTATAGCTTCATTGAGATATATTTCACATACTGTAAAAACTCACCCACATAAAGTATACAGTCTATTGGATTTTAGTGTATTGACAGAGTTGTGCAACCATCGCCGCAATCTAATTTTAGAACAATTTCAACATCCCACAAAGAACCCCTTGTACACACACAGTCTCATTCTTGATATCTTATTCCCTACCCCAGCCACAGGATACCACAAATCTACTTTATGTCTCTATGGATTTGCCTTTTCTGGACTTTGCAGATAAATGGAATCACAACAGTACGTGGCCTTGTGTGATCAGCTACTTTTACTTAGCTTAAGTTTTCAAGGTCAATCCATATTGTAGCATGTGTCAATACTTTGGGGTTTTTTTTGTATTGCCAAATGATATTCTATTGTTTGTACATACACCATTTTATTTATCCATTCATCAGTTTATGGACATTTGGGCTCCCACCTTTTAGCTATTTATAATGTTGATATGAACACTCATGGACAGTGGACATGGACACGTTTTTGTGTTGATACATATTTCCGTTTGCCTTGTGTAGACACCTAAGAGTGGAATTTTGGCATCATATGGTAATTCTATGTTTGATATTTTGAAGAGCTATCAAGCTGTTTTCCAGAGTGGCTCCACCATTTTACGGTCTCACCAGCAACGTATGAGGGTTCCAATTTTTCCACATCTTGCTCAACACTTGCTATTGTCTGTCTTCTTTATTTTAGCCATCCTGGTGGGTGTGAAATGATTTGCATTTCCCTAATAACTAATTATGCTGAGCATCTTTTCATGTGCTACTTGAATTTGCTCATAAGAGAAATTTATTTTCAGATCCTTTGCCCATATTTAAGTTACATTATGTGTCTTTTTATTATTGAGATATGAGTTCCTTACATATTCTGGATATAAGTACTTTGTCTGATGTCTACCAGCTGTTTTTGTAAATGACATTTTATTGAAATACAGCCATGCCCTTATTGTCTATGGATACCTTTCTGCTAAAATGGCAGACCTCAGTAGTTGGATAGAGACCATATGGACTATAAAGCCAAGAATATTTAAAAAATTTTTAATGTGTATTTATTCATTTTTTGAGAGACAGAGTGTGAGTGGGGAAGGGGCAGAGAGAGGGAAACAGAGAATCCGAAACAGGTGCCAGGCTCTGAGCTCTCAGAACAGAGCCAGACACGGGGCTCGAACTCACAAACCATGAGATCATTACCTGAGCCGAAGTCAGACGCTTAACCAACCGAGCCACCCTTTTTTTTTTTTTTTAATGTGTATTTTAAAGCCAAGAATATTTAATACCTGGCTATTTATAGACAAAAGTTGCCAACTCTTGCTTTGGAAAAAAATATGTCACAATCTATTTTTTTTTTAAAAAAACATAAAACACTGATTTGTTCCTTCATTTATTTAACATCTTTTTATTTTATAAAAATGAAGTGGGTATTTAAATCAGAGGCTATGTAAGTAAATGTTGAAGACCGAGCTTCATGTATCAGAAGGTGCCCATCAGTTGTGCCTAATGTTTTTGTATATGTGGTTACACAGAAATCCCAATCAAAGATCCTAAGCTTTCTAAAAATATATGCTCTCATTGTCAGTCAAGACAGTGATTTACTTAATCTTCGCTCTAGTTTATAAACCTCTGAACAGTGTAATCAGCATAATGCTCGGTAGAGCATTGGAAATGCCCTCACATGCTTTGGTGGAAAACAGTTTATGGGATTTTTTCCCCCCCAGCATGGATCATGAGAGATTTGGGGATTTATTTAGTTGCCTTTATCCAGGAAAATCTCCTAGTGACCTTGTTGGGATCTTGATCTTATTTAAGACTAGAATATGTGACTCATGCTAAGTGAAGTGCCCACAGAGGAAAAGTGAGCTGACCTGAATCTCCCCTCCTGGAGGAGAAGGACGGACATCAGCAGAGTCTGCAGTAGGAGCATAAATGCTCTGCCAGTCAGTCTGAGGACTCTCTTACTCATGGAAAATGCTTTGGCTGGTTGGTGGTGGGAAAGGGGGACAATGCGGATCAGAGACTTGCACCCACCAAGAGCTCCTAGGTTCTATTCTGGATGAAAATTTCTGCATGAGACCAGGATAAGTGTCTAATTGTCATTCCTACTTTAAGAACAAATTATATGTGAACAGGGTGAGGCCGATGGGAGTGTATGATTGTCTTTAAACAAAAAAAGAAAATTTTGGAATGAAACCATAGTTTGTGGTCATTTTCCATGCTTTTGCTTCACTAGCCTACTCCTACCAACTTCCAGATTTGTGCTGATATAGTCAGGTTTTTAAGCCAAAATTATTTTTGTTATTGAATTATTTTGTGTCATGCATTTCTTGGTCTCTTATGCCATAGGATTTTTCCACATGTCCCCTCCTTCATTCTCTCCAGAACCCACCCCAGACAAGTTTCATCCGCAGTGAAGCACTTCTCAAGGTCACCTATAACCTCCACATTATGGAATCCAGCTACAAATATGTATTATCTAATAGTTTCCACGAGTCAGGGATCTGGGTGAAGCTTAACTGGGTCATCAGGCCCAGGGTCTCTCACAAAGGCTGCAGTCAAGGTACTGGCCCAGGGTCTTTCATGAGGGTGCAGCGAAAATGTTGTTGGGGCTGTGGTCTTATCTGAAGGCTCAGCAAACAGAGGAAATGCTTCTGCAGTCACTCATGAGAAGCTTAGCAGCTGGTTGTTGGTCAGCCACCATCCTGACATCCTCGCCATGTGACTGTCTCCACAGGCGTTGACTTTCCTCAGAACAAGCAGGAGAGAATGAGCACAATGGGAGCCAGAGTTTTTTTGTTACTTAGTCCTGGAAGTGATATTCTATGATGTGTACCTCATATTCTTTTTGCTAGAACAAGTCACTGTGTATTCCAGCCCACCCTCAAGGGGAGGCAGTTCAAAAAGGGCATGAGTACCTTCAAGAATCATCTGAAAAGCTGCCACAACCCACAGGGTCCTACATGATTGGACTCCTCGTTACCCTCTAACCTCAGCTCCTTCTGCCTCGACTTTTGTTCACTTGGCCACATTACCTTTACATTATTCTTCAAACACATTAAATGTGCTCATATGTCAGGGCCTTTGGACCTGTTGTGCCTTCTCCCTGGGACAGTTTCCCTCCAGATATCTTCACCACTGGTTCCATCTTCTCCTTCCGGTTTCTGCTCAACTATTTTCTGAGGGGATTTCGTGATCACCAAGTATAAAACAGAAACTCTTCCTCTCCCATATCCTCAGTACTCTGTGCCCGTCATACCTACTTCTCCACCACTTGATGTACATAGATTTTATGTCATTATCTTCTCCTTCTGGGAGATGTTAAGTTCCATGGGGCATATGCTTTATATCTCTTATTCCCACCTTCATCTCTGATACTTAGAAAATTGCCTGGCATGCAGAAGGTGCTTAGAAATTTATCAAATTATTTGACTTTGCATTGTTTTGTAACCATATTAACTAAACCAGACATACCCCTGACTTTAACTGATTTGGTGCTTATTGCTGGCACTTGAATGGCAGGACTCCACATTTTTCAGTTCTTCTCACATTTCTCCTCCCCCTTCCCCTTCCCCTTGTTTTTATAATTCATCCCTTGATCAATTAAAGTAGGTCTTGAGTCATTTTTCTTCAAAAACAATGCATGGATGGCATGCTCCCTAAACGGTTGCGTATCTGAGAATTGCAAGCTCAGTCTGGTTCCTTGTTAAGTGTCGTTTTTTTGTTTGGTTTCTAGACTTTGGAATATTTAATTTTTTCTTTAAATTTTGAAAATTTTACCAGAATCCGTTTGTTTCATTTATGTGTTTTTTCTCTAATTTATACTGATTGAGACTTTCATGTACCAGGCAATAAGCTAGACTAACTTTTAATATTTTTTTCCATTTATCTCTCTTATAGGAAGCCCTTCTCAATCTATATAATTGGAGTTTTTCTTTAGCTCAGGAAAGATGTCTTCTCAGATTTTCTTTCCTTCTGTTTGGCAGGTTCTAATCTGTTTATTGGGAAAACCAAGTATCCATATTTTAGTTCTTTACCATTTCTCCTTCATTTCTATCATCTTCTGTTGCTTTCATCCCTATTTTTTCTTTTGAATTCCAGGAGTGAATATGCCTGTAATAGTGGTCTATATCACTGATTCAATATGTCCTAATGTTTCTTCTGTACCTCTGATGGTGACTATGGAAGATTTTATTCATTTATTATTTACTATTATTAGCCATTATTATTTTATTATTTGTCATTATTTTATGATTGTTTGCAATTATTTACTCCTTCCTTTCTTTTTTTTAAAGTTTATTTATTTTGAGAGAGAGTACATATGTGCACACAGACAGGGGAGGGGCAGAGAGAGAGGGGGAGAGAAAGAATCCCAAGCAGGCTTCTGTCAGCAAGGAACCCGACATGGAGCTTGAACCCACAAACTGTGAAATCATGACCTGAGCTGAAATGAAGAGTCAGATGCTTAACCGACAGAGCCACCCAAGAGCCCCCCTCCTTCTTTTCTTATAAGGGGACTGAATATCCTTGCCTATTGCTAGGTCACTCCCTGTGCCATCCTACTGGACACTGTATGATTCTGTGCTCCTTAAGTCTGAACTTAGCCATATGACATCTTGTTGCCAATGGAATGTGAGTGGGTATAATGTACACCAAATCCAACCAGAAACTTTAAAAATTGTGCTAGGATATTTTTTGAAATAGATCTCTCATGCTTCTTCTGCATCTTGTGGGCAATGCTGCCTTTGTTCCTTTTTAAAAAATATCTTTCAGGAGGTTCTGTTTAGGTTTCTTTGTTAATTTTAATCACCATTAAAATATGGGATGTTTGCGGGATGCCTGGTTGGCTCAGTCAGTTGAGCATCCAACTTTGGCTCAGGTCATGATCTCACGGTTTGTGAGTTCAAGCCCTGCATCGAGCTCTATGCTGACAGCTTAGAGCCTGGAGTCTGCTTCAGATTCTGTGTCTCCCTCTCTCTCTTCCCCTTCTAGGCTCACACTCTGTCTCTCTCTCCCAAGAATGAATAAACATTTAAAAAAATTTTTTTTTAAATATGGGATGTTTGCTGATGGACAGAGTGAATGACTTCCCCTTAGGGGTCCCTTATTGTTGACTTCAAATCACACCTTGGAGACTAAGATAGAAGGCTAGTTGATAGGCACAGCCCCTAAATAAATGTCCAGTGTCTAGGTGTCCTCCATCTAGAGTGGCATTGCAGGACCAGTGAGAAACGCCATGTCCTACTGCCTGGTGATCTGTCTACTTAGGTAAACCAAAGTCATCTGTAGTTTTCATTCCTTGTAAGAAACAATAGATAAAAGCTGTAGCCCCTACATTGTGCTTATCTTATTGTACTCTCTTTATTTTATCATCCCATTATATGCTACACTGTTGAGATTCTTCATCTCTAGTGGAGGAAGACAGCAAGGTCTTAATGGCAGGTGTTGTAGGACTTAAATGTTCTCAGACATCTTATATGGGAGGAAGTGGTTTCCGTCTGGTTTGTGAAGTCCATGTCTCAGAGAAAGATACCAGAATAAGGATAGGTGGTACATAGACTGTCTTCCTTTGCATCCCTCTCATCTATCTGATGGGCCATATCTCTGCTTTGGATGTTGGGCATCCCTCCTGGAGGCTTGGATCTCATTGACCTGTATTCTCAGTTTCTAGATCCTCATAACTTTTTTTCATCTTTGTATTCATGAGTATTTCAATGGGCAACACTTCTTATTAGGCAGCGTCTAATTTCATCATTTTCTCAAGTAGCTGCGAGTGAGTGTGGCTGAATTTCTACATTCCCATTCTAAGAACATCTTTTCCAGCTCAGCAGAGTCATGGGTGATATAAGGATCTTCATTTTCCTCAGCCTTTTCATCTGATTTACTGGGTCTTGGTGAGACCAGAGTTCTGGCAGTGACACACTGGCTGGTGGATCCGTTTCTTTTCTCTGCCATATTTTAAGGTCAGTGCTAGCAGTGCCAGGAAAGCATCTCAACTGTGACTTCTTCAAACCAGTCACATCCCAGAAAGTGTCCAGATCCTGCATCCAAATTCCTACTCCACTACTTACTAATGGTGTGAACTTGAACAAATAATCCAAATCCAGTGATTTTGTTTCTTTATCTGTAATGTAGCAGTAAAATGTCCACATTTTTAAAGTTTATTTATTTTTGAGAGAGAGAGAGAGAGAGAGAGAGAGAGAGAGAGAGAGAGAAGTTACAGAGAGAGGGGGAAACAGAGGCTCCAAAGTAGGCTCTGCACTGAAAGAGAGCAGAGATCTCAATGCAGGGCTCAAACTCACGAACCATGAGATCATGACCTGAACCTAAGTCAGATGCTCAACTGACTGAGCCACCCAGGCGCCCCAAATGCCTACATGATGTTTTGGTCAATACGAGGCTTAGGGAAAATGAAAGCATTACACTTGGGAAACAACTGGCACAAATTGGGTGCTCAATAAAAGTTGAGTGCAGGACTATAATTAATATCATAATGCCGTAGTCTGTTATTGTGGTTCACACTGATATTTGATATCAGTTCATATTGATACTGTGGTTCACACAGAATGCATGAAGAATAATGGGGGTTTGGTCGTATAATCCATGTTAACCCCATGCTCCTGCACCTGCATTTGTCAAGCCAATAATTAATTATCTGTGTGACTTTGGAAAAGTCCCATTCCTTTTCCATGCTTCTAGTTCCCATTTGTAAACTAAGGACACAGAACTATATCAGGGTAGAAAACAGGTTTAATCTTTATTGTTAACTCTATGTAATCAGTACTGGGGACTGAAAATACAGATTTAAAAGGATTCTGAGGCAGTGGCTGGGCTCAGGAGATAAATTTTCCGTGATCTATTCTCAATGCCTAACATGGGTAGGGAGGCTGGTCACAGCTATCCCAAATTTGTCAGGTCTAAACTAAATGTTCTCTAGGGATTGTCTCAACTCCCAATCCTCTAGTTCCTTTTCTGGGTCTTCTTGATGGGCCTTTGTAATTGGTGACATCCTGATAATAAATGGATATTTACTATCAGTGGAGTGAAAAGTTAAGAATCTGAAAGGAGAGTGGTAGACAATGAAGCCACTTCTCCAAATGGAAATAGAGTTTCTTTGAGACTTCATTGCAATTAGAGCAATAAGAAAGGAAGAAAGAAAGAAAGAAAGAAAGAAAGAAAGAAAGAAAGAAAGCAAGCAAGCAAGCAAGCTTGCCTGGGATTCTCACTCTCCCTCTCCCTCTGCCCCTTCCCTGCTCATGAGCATGCACCCTCTCTTGATAGTTCCCTAAAGTTATGCATATAAACCACATCCCAGTGATGCCATGTAGGGTTTGGAACATCATTTGCTTGTAGGTTTCTGTCCATTAACAGTAGGTTTAACCAAACCAGAAAGAGTTATTTCCTGATTTCCAGTTAAAAGTTATAGGTTTCTAGCAGTCATATAATTATATTAATGTGTACTACACATAGATTATTTTAGAAATTGATTTATCTACTTCCTTTGATATTTAGGATCTAAGACAAGAGTGTCTTATTTCTGGGGTAACTTGGTTAACTCGGGTAATGGGACTGGACTTTTATGAATCTTCAGGAGGAAATCATGTGAATCACTTTTCAGTCTTGGAATTTTGTGAGGAAGAATAAAACACCCAGTTGTCCATTGGACAGTTTATCCATTGTAAGCACAACATTCTCCCTGCAAGTCAGGGGTATTTGCCTTAATTTTAAAAGCTGTTCAGGTATCAGTTTCCCACGAGGTCTTCTCTCTCTACAGTTTCTATTTGCAGGCAGGGTCTATTCTTTATACTTCCTTTTTATATGCCTCACTTCAGACAGCCATAGCATCCGTTGGGTCCTGCTATTGTAAATTTATGATCTCAGGCAAGACAAAAATCACCAGTCTGTAGTCATACTGTTCCACTCAGTATGATGAAAAACAATATTTTAGACGGTTTTCTCAGAATCCATCCATACCATGCATGAATTTTGTCCACAACGTGCCTTTATCAAGGCCCTATGATAGAAGGGCATTTGTATAGGGGGATTTATGAATATGACAGCAGCAATAAGCAGCTGAAAATAATCTATGAGGCGTTTTCAAATTACCCCTCATGAGCTGTAGTCATTGTGAAAGATAATTTGTGGTTCTCACAGAATACCCTGCAAATTGGGTCTTTCATCTGTGATGTTTTTTGTAGTTGAAACATTTCATTTCTCATATTAGCAAGTGATAACTCTGCATTTGTTAATCTAAACAATTTGATTTATATTTTTCTGTGCTGAGAGGCTGTTGACATTTCAGGGTAAGTAATTATTTTCATTGCCAACTGCTGTTTGTGGTGACTGTAGGCAAAAGATCAAAATCTGAATATACATAGGCATTGTTTTAATCATTTGCCTTAAAGACTATTCATAAAACAGGAATCTGTTTGCCTGAGTTATCGTCTGTACTTAGAAATCTAGTAGGACATGGGTGTTGATGAGTGAGGATTCTAGCCACATTCAGGGTTTTCTGCAGCGTATTGGAAGCTCTCTCATGTAACCACTGTGGGTGGGGGATCGGGGTTGACCTGCAGTGTCACCAAACCTCCGGCAGAACACTGTGCACTCGCGATCTTAAGTCACAGTGGTGAGAAGAAGCACGTGTTACTGGCCTGGGTACCACCCAGCTTTTGTAACACTTGTTGAAGTATCTCGGAGCTGGTTGCCAGGATTACATGACCGATGCTCACAAAAACACCTCTCACCGTGCCTGGTACCTAGTGCAAGCTCTGGAAAGGTTTGGTGAAATTGGGACAACATATGAAAAGATCTTCTAAATTTCCTTTCTTGTGTTGCCTTCTTGGCCAAGGACTTACAGCCCAGGACAAGGGCAAGAATGAGTTTTTTCACCTGGAAATAACCACTGTGTCCTTAGACTGGATGCTTAGCCTTGCCCACTGAAGTGCCTCCCAAGGCAGAGCAGAAAAGAGGCCCCAGGGCTTGGGATGGAGTTGTTAGAACAGCCAGCTTTCTCTGGGGTCTGTTTTTGATCTTAAAATCCATGATGAGTTTTCAATCTACTTTCAACATATCGAGGTTTATTTTAACATTCAGAAAAAAATTAACATCAAAGTTGATACGTCCCCCCCCCCACTCCCCCCAGAAAATCATTTAGCAAAATTGCTCCTCTAAGAAGATGGTCCATCTTTAGCTTGTGGTATGTGGGGCCCACACTAGTTGTGAGTCTCTGTGGGCAGGTGTAGATGGCCTCTGTGATGATTAGGGGTGCATAGGTGTGTGTCCTGCAGGGTGGGCTGTGGTAGGTTCATCCGTATTTCCCTTGGCCTCTTTATACTATTGGCCAAGGCTCTGGCTGCATCAGACAGGGAGAAAATAACTCCTGCCTGTGTGGACCTCCCATTCACATTCCAGGTAGGGAATGGACTACTAATTTAGGATCCAAACTGAGTTTTACATGGCCTGAAGGAGTGAATGTAGAGCCAGTGCCCTGAATGGCAAATGTGTTTTATCCTTTGAACCAATTCCAATTGATTAGTTCTGGTTGCCTACAGTGCTGTCTTAAGAAGGCATCTGTGTTGCATCAAGGCTCAGCTGGGAGGAGTGCTGGGATTGATTAGCGATGTCTGTCAAGGCCTCTGGAGGGACAGCTGACCCTATATTTGCCATTCTCTGCTTTTGACATGTCCTTAACTCCTCTCTGTAAAATGATTTTAATACTAACAGGTGACTCTAAGTGTGAGATACGGATTCATGAGAGAGAGCAGGTAGATGACATTTTAAGAAAACCTAACATGAGAAAATGCAAATTTACAAAATACATAAATCTGGAGCCAATTATTGCCATTACAGAAAGATTCCATGAAAGGTTCCTTTAAATAGCGAGCTCCCCTACTGCATTAAAATGATGATTTAATTTACAAAAATTCACTTTGCATGCAACTCTTCAGGACTGTGTCCATGGAGTAAAGCAGGCCACACCTGATTTTTTTAAACCTAGGCCCAAACAATATTCAGGATGGCTGCTGCCACCTAACTTGAGTCTCTTGATGATTTCCACTCTCCCCAGACTTCCTTCCTACTTCCTACCCCAGAGTGTTGAGTAGACAATCTGGGTGGTGGTCAACAGCTGCTGGCTTCCACCCTGCCACGGCTGCATTTCATTAGTGGGTAAACTGATTGCTCCGAGTATGTTTATGTGTGGGTGTGGTTGTACAAGTCTGTGCACTCGGTGCACTATGTATGTAGATACAGATACACACAAGCCATTATCTTGCTCTCAGCCCACCCTAAATTTGTTCCTGCTGTAAGAGTTATAAATGGAAGGTTCCAATCGCCTGGTGGATACAGCCTTCTGGTAACATGTGCCCTGGATTCCAGCTCCCCATCCTCTTAGTGTTTGTTTATATGTTATTTACCCTTGCATCAGAAAACTTCCCCAGACCCTGAGCCTGAGTCCCATTATCCAGACATGGAACCCTCCTCTTCCTCTGTGGCCTCGAAAGCCCCAAATGGTTTTCTGATTTAGAAAATTAAATATAATCTGACTCTTGTGGCAAGCTATGCAATTCCCAACCAACAGACTCTCCCATTAAATATATAACATGCAGAACATCTAAAAGTATCACTGATCTCACATGAATTTGAATTATAGAGGCATTCAGTGCCCCTCGGGTAAGATAGCCAGCTTCTTCCCAGGCACTCAAAATTGGGCAGTTTTCCAGTGGACCATAAAGCTCCCGGGAATGAGGACTAGTGCGTGTGTTTGAATTTCTGATGCTCTTTAAAGCCACGTAAGTCAGGGAAGAGTACCTGAGAGGTAGATCTTCCCTTTCGCAGGGTACGGCCTTCCCCCACACAGAGTAACTGCAGTAACTTCTCAGACGCAGAGCACAAGTATTGTCTCTGTTTCAACATGGTATTTTTTAAATCTCAACATAATTTTTCCCTGGGGATGTTTTTTGTTTTCCTTTTGAAAAAAGCAAAATGAGACCGTCACAGTGAACGCATCAGCCCGACTCCACACTCTCTTCTGGCCTAACGTGATTCTTCCTCTTTGAGGTGGAGGCTTTCAGGCTTGTGCGAGGTCATGCGGCCCTTTCCCTTCCATCTTCACAGGCTCGTCCGTCTGAGCCAAGCGCCCCCCATTGTACTGCGCTGTGACAGCCGCATAGGTACAGCCGTAGATGGCGGCCGCCAGCATCATGAGACACACGATCCCACACACAACCCCGGTGATGACGACGGTGGCCACCGCGTGACGCAGGTTAACCGGCCTCGGCTTGGGTTTGAGCTCACATTCCGAGTGGTCTCGCTGCCCCGTGCTGGGGCTCTCAGGAGACCCGGGGCCCGGCCGGTGGGCAGAACCCAGCTGCTGCACCCCCCATGTCCCCACACCCAGAGAAGGGAAAGGGCAGGGCTGGTACATCTCATGAGGGATCTTCAGGAGGTCCTTCCCCTTCCAGGTGTCGGGTGACACACAGGTGACACTGTCTGTTATTCCTCCTTTAAAAAACAAAAGCAAAGGCTGACAACAGAGTCTGGTAGGACTGAATTCCAAAATCCTCAGCCTGCAAAAGCTTAGGCAGATATGATTTATAAAGCACCTTTTTCCCCATCTTTGGAGTCAAAGGACTTTATGACTTTAGGATTTCTAAGTTGGCTAAATGCTAGAAACGTTACACACTAAATGGGCAATTATGTATGACCAAGAATTCGTTAGAATCCAAGTCACTGCTACCTGATAAATGCTGAGGGAAAAGCCCTGTAGAAGCTGACAAGAAGGGGAACTGGAGGCCAACCTGAGGCACAATATGCCTGCCACTCATCACCACCACCCCCCAAAGAACCCCGCCCCACGAGACAGGTACTGTACCAAATTCCCACCAGAAATCTGAAACAACAGGTAAATGAAATAAATGTCCTTTGCTGTGATGTTATGTGTTAATTACAAAGACCCCATGTGTCTACCACCTGTCTTCAGTGATGCCAAAAGGGAAGGTCAATGGCCTTTTGAGTGTTTGTGTGTCTTTGACAGTAATATTAGTTTAATTCATGGGATTAAGTACAATTAATGTGTCTCCTCGGGCCTTGGAACATTCAGTAATTTGAGTACCGAACTTTCCAGCGCGTTATTAGAGCCAGTTTCCATTCTCTGTAAGGTGATTGATTTCCTCAGGTATGTAGACTAGTGTTGTTCAGGGGTGGGGGGTGGATTTGGGTGCCCAGTAATTGTTTTCTAGAAAGAGCACTGAGCTAACAGATTTCATTCTGGCCACATATGACCACTGATTTACTGTTTGACCTCTGGCAAATTGATTTCTCTGGTTAGATCTTTTGCCATTAAAACACCGTATTTGTATCTGATTCGATAGTTTACAAAGTGCTGCTAGAGAAGTCCTCACAACTGTGCTCTAATGGGTAATTCTTGTCCAAGGTCACCCAGGCCATAAGTGGGTGGATCAGCACTCAAACCCTGCCCTTCCTCTTGATCCCAGTTTTCCCACTGCACTCACAGCCTCTCTCCACCTCCTCCTCCCTTTTCTCCCTCTCCTCTGGAGCCTCCTGAGGTCAGTGGAGTAAACACAATGACCTTCAGTTAGGCCCTTTGACCAGTCAGAACTTGGCTTGCATGACCTCAGCTCCCCCAGCTTAGCTCCCCCAGCTGCCATGAACTCCTCCCCCAGGATGGCTGTGAAGCCTGGCACCACTCTTGGCCAAGTTAGGTTCTTTGTACACACCACAGGTGGATTATGGAATTATGCAAGAAAAATCACATGCAGGAGATGGTCACTTCAATGTAATTATAACCTGTTGCACAGCTTCCGTCCACTGTCTGGGTCTCATAAGCAGAGTCCTACAAGGCCCTGTGAGTAGATGGGGCCATTTTGTAGTGCAAGCATTATCATGGCCCAGGTCACACTGGGATTAGTGGCTATGGCAAAATTCAACCCATACTTTTTGGTCACCACTGCTTGAAACTGAATGGCCTATGACTAGTGTCTCTTAGGTCCCTCCTGGCTTCTTCAGTAATCCCCTGAGGCAAGAGCCCCAACTCTAGAGCAAAAAGGTATCAGAAGTATTTCTTCCTTTCCTGAGCTCATATGCAGGAGGCAAGAGGTACAGGGTGGTTGCTCCTGATGAACCCTGGGTGTCCTTAGGCTATGCTGAGACTATAGATCCCTGCCTCATGGACCATTTCATGCCTCTGCCCAGCAACTTGTTATAAGACAGAAGGCCACAGAAACTGAAATGAAGTCTAAGAAGAAGTAATGACATTTAAACTGGCCAAAGAACACTGAGACGCCCCCCAGGGAAAGAAAGGCTGCCAGCCATGGGACCAGCAATTCTACCAGCTGACCCATTCTTAGACTGGGGTGGTCCACCCCATCACTCCAGGCTTACACAGTATCTTCTCCAGTTTAAAGCTTCCTTATGATCAATATTAGGGTGGGACTCATGGCCTTGGGACCCAGAGTGCTGAGGAAATACACAGGCTGGAGCCAGGGACATCCTGGAAGTCAGAGGCTATGGCTGCCAAGAGCTCCCTGGCCACCTGTGCATCTGTGTCCTTGGGATTCACCTCCCAGCCTTCCACTACCATCTCCTCAGCCATGACCCCAAAAGGCAAATCTGCTGATGACAGCTTGAGCGTCATCAAGGGAAAGGCCCCCTCCCTTCTAGATTCATAGCAGCTGATAATGCAAGAAGCTGCAGCTTGCCGAGCCCTCATTATCCCCTATCTGGCCACCGGTAACTCTTAACCAGTGTCTTGGAAGAAATTGGATTCAGATTTTGAGTCTGTGACTTAGCTGTGCCACCATAAGCAAGTACTTGGTCATTCTTTGCCTCTGCTTGCTCATCTGGAAAGTGGGAGGGGAGGGTAATGGTGAAATTCATCTCACAAGATCACTCTGAGGTTCAGTTGGGTGAAGTATGTCAAGTATTTAACACAATACCTAACTGTAAATGTTACAGTTAGCTATTGACAAGAAGATGATTTGAATACTCTTGAATGGAGAGAGAGGAATACAGATTACAAAATCTATGTGCCTCCTTTTGTGAAGGAGATGTTTAGTAGGTATTCATGAAAGCACATTTTTTGGCTCTTGAGCCCACAGGAAGGCAAAATTTCCCCGCCCATTGTAGTCAGGTTGGGGACTTAGTTCTGGCCCATGGAAATAATGAATGCCACTTTCAGGCCACAAAACCACCTGCTTAATCCTCCATGTGATCTATTCCCACTTGATGGTGACCTTAGAGGCCACGTGGTAAAGTGGCACCATCAGAATCTGGAAGGGGCTTATGTCCATGAATGACTGCATGGGACCCAGCCCCACCTCGCCCCTTGGTTCTAACGAGAGTAAGCAACAGACTTTAATTGTGCTCATCACTGATACGGGTGTCATATCCACCAGCCTGTCCTAATACTGTTAGTGTTTGTATTTATTTATGTAGCCTTTAAAAAATAAGGTCTTGACCAATATCTGTTTTGCCTTATTCAGTATCTATTGTTCATGATGCAATCTGAGAATCAGAATGTGCTCCAGGAACTTTCTGGCTTAACTCTGTCAGCTTCCACCTGGTGATGCTGAGAGGTTGGGAGGGACATTAATGTGCCCAGAGGTCAAAGTTTGTGAGTTTGTGGCAGAGTAGGGGAGCTTTCTTCTAGCCCATGCTGCTTCTAGTATCCTGGACCTGGCAACTATCTTTTGTCAAGAAATGTTCTTTGATGAAAACTTTCTTTCTGTGATGGTTTAGTGTATGCTTAGAATTTAGTCAGAACACAATTGCTAAAGCCACTTTGCCTCTAGGTGTGAAAAGTTTTAATTGCAGCCTTTTATTAGAATGACTTTTGCCACATTGCATGCCCCCTGTTGTAGGTCAACTTGAAGATTATTTGGCTAGTGATAGGCTATTTGCTGTTATATTGTTGAGAGGGATTCTTAGTTCAGTATCAGTATTGTATGTCTGAACTCCTATTGTGTTCTATCCCCCTTCCCTCTATGTGACAGCTACAACCATCCAGACTTTTCTGATCCCCTAATTCATGTCTATAGCTCTGATAGCTTCCTGAGTTAGAGGCTCAAACATACAGCCACCAACTCAACAGCACCCACAATATATATGGGTATATATTGGATATATAATGGGCATCCTGAACTTGACTCGCCCCAAATTCAACTCTCGATTTATGGTCTCCCCCATATACTAGCCCACTTGCCAAAGAAGGCAGCATCAAGACCTGCACTGCAACCTGTTCTAACTCAATGCTAGCCTATAATCAATGGGAAGTGGAGGTCTGTCCCTTATCAGCCCCTGGCGTCACTATTTATGTGGTCAATCTTACAGGACAATACAAATTGATTTTCCCATAATAAACTCTCTTTTCTTCATTTCCCATTCCAGTCCATTTGCAATTTCTATCTGTTCAGTATTCCAAGTATCTCCCAAAGTTGGTCATTTCTCATAACACTGGTCTGAGCTACCATCTTCTTTTCCCTGGGTGACTGAAATCAGTTTCTCCCCTAATCCCCTTGCTGCTGCTTCTGCAGCCTGTTGTCTGTTCTCCCTAGAGTCACCAGAGTCACCTTTTGACATGTAATTAGATATTGTTCCCTTGACTAGAATTCTTTAAGGGATTTCCATTTCATCTAAAATAAAATCCAAATGACTCAGCCCGCTCTGCACATTCCTACCTGACCTGGCCCCTGAGTACTTGTGTTGCCTCATCTCTCTGCTCTCTCAGCCCCTTCCTCTGTTCTAGCCACTTTTTGTCCCTCTTTTGTCTCTCAGTCAAGCCAAGCTTACTCCCCTGTCAGACCTTTTGCACTTTCTATCCTTTTTCCCAATTATCTCATGGCTCATTTCTCCTCCTTGTTCAGGTTCTGCTCACCCATGTCACCTCCTTGGAGAGGTCTTTCCTGTCCTTCCTGTCTGCAGTGGGACCCCCATCCTATCACTGTCTCTCCCCTCACCCTGCCTCATTGTTTTCCCAGTGCCAAGTGCTGTCTGAACTTAGATATTTATTGGCCATCTTATTTAACATCTGTTTCTGTTATCAGCTTGTAACCTCCATGATAGTAGAGATTTTCTTGTTCACATTTTCTCATTGCCTAGAAAAGTGCCTGGCACATAAGTGGCACTCAAGTATAGGAATGAAGGAATGAATGAATGAATGATGCTTGAAGGTTAAGAGGAAAGAAGCATTGTGCTATAGAGGAAAGAATGTATGGCCAAGACCCAACAGTCATTCATGCTATTCTTATCTGTGCTTCTACTCCGTCATTTTGGAGAAGTCACTGATCATCTCTGGGCCTCCATTTCCCATTGATTATAGGCTAGCATTGAGTTAGAAGGGATTGGAAAACTTTTCTATAAAGAGCCAAATAGTTAATATTTTAAGCTTTGCCAAATAGTCTCTGTCACAACTATTCAGCTTTGCCTTTATAGTGCAAAACAGCTAAGGACATGATAAATCAGCCTGGATGTCTCCCAATAAATATTTACGAAAACAGGAGTGGGGCTGGATTTTGCCCTTGGGCTGTAGTTTGGTGACCCTCTGGGTGATTTCCAGAGCCCCCATCTTTAATATTTTAGATTCTTTTTCCTTGATTTTATCATCTGGTGAAGAAATAGTAAACAACTTTAGAGAGGGGTCCCTATTGCATCCAATTTCAATAACAGTGGTATTTGCTAAAGCAGAAGGGATAATCTTAGGGAAGATTTGTAGCTATCAAATTGGTAGATGCATACACAGGGGGAAATTCCCAAGGAGAGACCAGGCTGGATCACACTTGAAAATTAGAGTTTGGTGCCACTTTGGAGCTGAGCAGTTATTGAGGGGGTGATTGAATTTCCCTCCTTCTTAGGGGCCTGCAGCTCTCAGATAAGTAATGTTGTTAATCAAAAAGTGGAAAGTTGTCTCCGTGAATCATGTTTGTAGATGCATTTAAATCCTGAATTTAAACAGTCTCTAATGACTCACTGCCTCTCTTGCCATACCATGAAATGACATCAGTGTGAAAAAGCTTACACTGGCCCCTCACACACTCCTCGATGTTCCTTCTAATGCAGACAACAGATGAGGTTCATCCTAAGCCAGTAACACACAGATGAGAGGTTCCAGATAGACGTTACTGACCTTTATAGATAAATTTCTCCAGCCAGAGTTTAAGACTGAGCAGGTGGCAATTGCATTTCCAGAGGTTGTCCTTGAGAAATAAAAGCCTCACGTTGGGCATGGATTCTAGGAGCTCTCGATCAAGCTGCTGAAGCTGGTTTTGTTGAATTGCAAATACCGTCAGGTTCTCCCAAGGCTTACCCAGGGATATGGGAAGGTGGCTTATGTTGTTTGATGACAAATCAAGCTCCCGCAGCTGTGGGAGGGAATGGAAAAGTCTGCTTTCCAGAGAATGCAGGGAGTTCTGGGTTAGGTTTAAGACCTGCAAGTGCTGAAGTCCATGGAAGACTCCAGGGGCCAGATCTGAAAGGGAATTGTTGTACAAGTTCAGGGTCCTGAGGTGTGGCACCGACCTGAATGCAAAAGCAGGGAGCTGGTGTATCTGGTTATCTTGCAAGTGCAGCGTTAGGGTCTGAGGAGGCAAATCGGGAGGGATTTCAGCCAGACCCTGCCGGCTGCAGTCTACAGACAGTGAGGGTGAGTGACAGCGGCACCTCGTGGGGCAGCCACACACCACCCGGAGCAGGAAGATTACACTGGAAAGCAGAAGCAGTTCACCTGCAAGCAACAAAAAGAAATTGAGATCAGAACCAATCTGCAAGTGATGTCAGTGTTTGTCCCCCCTTTGAAATCACAAGGACGGTGACTCGGAGCCAGCTAACATCTACAACCTGTACGAGACATTCTGTCACTCCCCATACTTAGGAAAGTCGGGCTGGGCTGGGTTCCTCCCCAGCGTGGTCAGCTGTTGCACACCCTGTGTTAACTATGGTCAGAGGCCTCGGGAAAAATACTTTCTTGGTGGCTCAGTAATAGGGAGATGGAAGGCTGTCAAATAGAAAGGTGAAAAAAGTCTTGGGGGGCACATGCCTGTTGTAGGGTGCAGCAGAATTATATGAGGACAGAAGTTTAGAAAAATAGCAGGTCAGTCAGATATTCATATTTCCAAAAGGTATGCTCCAGATCGGTGCCATCCAATGGAACTTTCTGTGGTGATGGAAATGCTCTGTATTTGCTGTCTAGTATGGTGGTTGTTAGCTGCATGTGGCTACTAAGCTCTTGTGGCTACTGCAACCAAGGAACTGAATTTTTATTTGTATTTAATTTTAACTAATTTAAATTTATTAAAAAAATTTTTTTACATTTATTCATTTTTGAGAAAAAGAGACAGAGCATGAACAGGGGAGGGCCAGAGAGAGAGAGAGAGAGAGAATCCAAAGCAGGCTCCAGGCTCCAAGCTGTGAGCACAGAGCCCGGCGCAGGGCTGGAACTTAGAAACCGTGAGATCATGACCTGAGCTGCAGTTGGATGCTTAACCAACTGAGCCACACAGGCGCCCCATTAGTTAATTTAAATTTAAATAGCCACATGGTGGCAGTGGTTACCATATTGGATAGGGTAGGTTTACAGTATTCCTATATATTGATGTCGTGTTTGCAGGTATAATTCCATGAATGATTATCATGTCTACTTTTTATTCAAGAGATTTTAAAAATACAGAAAAGCATGTAACAAACACCCATATTCCTATAACAAAGTTCTGTCAATCATTCATAGTTTGTTATATTTTTCACCTCTTTTTTCTTTTAACTTAAAGAAACAAAGCATTACTGAAATCCCTTTGATTAGCACCCAAGTGATGTTTTCCAGCATGAACCCTCCTCACCCCTACCATCACCAATATATCCCTCTAGGCCTTTAACAAACAATACTTCATAACAACAACAATAGCAAACAGTCATGTATCCCATGTTTTGAGCCAGGCACCATTATAAGTGCATTATATATATAATCTTATACATTTAATCCTCATGACCTTGTAAATCTGGTTTCATTATTATCCCCATTATAAAGGTGAGGAAACTGAGGCACAGAGAAGCTAAATCATTTGTCCAAGGTCACGTAGACAATGAGTAGCAGAATCGTGATTTGAACCCAGTCTGCTTCCAGAGTCTGCCAGGATCCTTATCTGCTATGTTTTACCACCTGTAAAACTTTTATACGCCCCCCCACACACACGCTACATGATGTTTTATATAGTGTGTTTTAAGACTACATAAATATAGTCCTTGGCACATCTCATTCTGCAATTTACTCTGTTCACTCAAAGCTGACCTATCCATGCAGATATCTAGAGAGTTTGTTCATTCCTTTTAAGTGCTATAGACAATTCCGTGGTGACACCATGCCAGATTTAATATTTAGCCATTCCCTTACTGGTGGGCATTTGAGTTTCTGCTGCTTGCCTTCACTACAGATGATGCTGCAGAGAGCGGCCTTGCACGGGACAACCTGACCATGCAGAAATTACAAAGAGGGTCTCTGGAATCAACAGGAGCTTCCTCAGAAAGTTCAGAGAGGATGCTGGATTGACATTTTTTTAGATACTGCTAGATCATTGTCCAGAGTAGCTATAATTCTTCCTGTTTTGTTCCAGAGATTTGAATTTCAAAATATGGCAAGGACATTTTGTTAAATTGGCAGAGGAATTCACAAGGCCACACAATAATATTTAAAACTCAAGATGTTTTCTACGTATAGAGAGAGCTCTTAGAAGAGGTCGTTTGTTTGTTTGCTTTGGGCCTTGAGTAGGGAAATAGACAATGTGGCTGTCCAATGCACTGGGCCTCTGAATTCTCTACTGATATGAACAGTGCCTAGGGCAACAGGGAAGATATGTGGAGAGTCTTCTGAAAATTCTGCTTCATTTAGTTTAGCTCAAGGGATATAGAACATCAGAGTCCCCTTCCCTGTTCCAAAATATAAAAGAGCAAAATCCTTGTTTCCCTTTCTGTAATTTTGCAAATAATCTAAATGACTCTTTTCAAAGCCAGCACATCTTCCTGGGAGAGGGCTATGGGGCTCAGGCATCAATTAGTTGCACAAAATCTAATCTGAAGCCAGAGAACAGGTTTTCCACAGAGTCCACTAATCTATTAATGAAAGCCTTGTCCTTCTGAGCTTGTATCCAGCTTGTTCCTTCTTCCTTAGGTCCCATTCCCCCACCTGCCCAAGGGGATGATATGTGAACTCCAACTTGAAGCGCTGTATTTTCTATGAAATGGCCTGCAGCATGCCGACTGCATATCCAACGATAGCTGAGCACATTTGTCCCCACACCCTTCTTTGGACCCAATGTGGCACAAATATACATTCCCCACTAGAGACATTTTCTCAATCTGTTTGGTCTTTAGGGAAATACAACCTGGAAGTAGGCTTCCCACAGATACCTTGCAGAAGGGACCCCTTTCCTCTCATGGACAGAGAACTTTTCTAAAGCAGGAGGGGATACATCATGGCTCACCTTTCATGACTGAATCTCCGCAAGCTTCCTTGCTGAACCCGTGGCCCACCTCTATTAATCTGCAGATCAACAAACCGAGGGCATGGCAAACCCAGAGCCCAGCTTGTCATTCACTTTTTCTGAATCCCGCTTGTGCTTTATCTTCAATGCAGCAAAGGGTTGTGGCTTCCAGGAGACTGCTTATTGAAGCAATGCTTCCACCGTCTCCATCTGGCTGGGATTGTTTTCCATAAGAGGATCTTTTGATTGGGCCCCTCTTCTTTCTTAAAGTGTCGGCCTCCCCAAGATCACCCTTGCTTTTCCCATTCAGATGGCGAGCCCCAGAGAGAATGTTTGTCAAACCTCAGTGAACAGCTGTAGCATTCAAACATGACCTCGATGGCTCAGCCTTTTTGATTATTTAATCTGCTTGAAGTCCAGGGCACTGAAATAAAACTGCCTTCTTAATCCGGTGGTGGCTTCTGAATTCTGTTGACTTATTAACCATGCTGTGTCAACCCCCGTCGGGTTGGGGGACGCTCGCCGTGGCTCCTCGATCTGGGGGTCTAGCAACAGAGCCAGCAGAGTGTGTAATATGAGGACAAATTGGCCTGCTGGAGGCTGACACAGTCTCCACAGTGCACTCGTTTCGTCTTATTCAGCCAACATCCGTAGGGATTAGCTTGTGTTGACAGGGTCTTGATGCTCTGAAATTCATAGTCATGGCTTCCTTTAGTGGACATCACAGTCTCTTCTCACTGGTGCCACAAATACTTCTCAGCTGCTCCTTTGCTTTCTCCCCCCGAACTGACCTTTCGGTTCGCCTGACTTTGGAAATACTTCTCAGTCTTTCATCATTTCCCTGATGCTGAGGTTCTGGCCCTTCCCTCATTTTTCACGTCTGAAACAATAAAGCTGCCCCATGAGCACCAGGTGTCCATGAACTGTGGCTGTTCCCTAGTTGAAGCTGCTGGGAGCTTTCCCACTGGGGACTGGAACGTTCTTTGAATGTGCAAATCCCCCCGTCATTTGCTGAGGTGGGGTTTCAGTGTCTGAGGCTTCTCCTCAGCGAGGCCAAAATGCTCCCACGCCCAAGGCGACTGCAAGGAAGGTGAAAACCGTGCTTTTACTGATGTAGCATGAAGTGGCAGTGTAATAGAGCAGTTGAGTGTGGGATTGGGAATTAGATGGGTCTGGATTTGGATTCAGCTTCACCATTCACCAGCCCGATGTCTCTGGGCGAGTGAGTCTCCCTCTGGGATCCTAATAGCCTCATCTTTAACACAGGGATAGTGATATTTTTGGCTTCACAAGATTGCTCCAAGGATTCAATTAAAGCAAGCAATGCGTGTCATGGCCCTGAATGCTTTAGTAAATGTTCACGGTTACCCATGAGAATGCCTGGCAGGACCTCTATGCTGCTAGCGTCCAAAGCACAGCCTTGACTCGACAGGGAGGAGGAAGACGCTGACCAAAGACCAGGATATCTGGGCCCTCATGCCACGCTGGTGGGACCGAGGGAGGAGGACCCTTGTGAATGAAGTTGAAAAACCGGATTGTGACCATCCTTAAGAGCCTGCACTTTGGGAATCCCTTGCCTCCTTTGGCCATGCCCCTTCCAGTCTCACAGAACCCAATATAACCATCCTGCCCCCTCCCTGAAAAGTCCACTTTACCCAGCCTGCTATCTTTTGTCCTTTTCTGCAACGTTCTTGGAATACCGGTGATACCATGGAGGAAAGTCAGGTGTAGGTAACAGAGAGCCATTTAAATCTTAATAAGGGCTAAATCCTTCCTTCCTCCCTCCTTCCCCTCCTTCCTATGTATTTTCAGGTGCACAGAATTTAATAATAATCATTCCTAGATGATCTGTGACCAGTGTAGCATTCAGTCATTGATGCATCATCATATAACACACACCTATGAACCTAACTCTCACTCTAAGAACTAGAAAGTTACCAGTAATTTGCATCAACCTGTGTGTCTCTGTCTTTCCCTGGAGTCAGCAAACATTTTTGTGTAAAGGGCCAGATAGTAAACATTTTAGACATTGAGGGCCATACAGTCTCCATACGGTCCCTGTCACAACTGCTCAACCCTGATGTAGTGCAGAGCCAGCCATAGACAGTCTGTAAAAAAAAAAAAAAAAAAAAAAAAAAAAAAAAAAAAAAAAAAAAAAAAGATGTGCCTGTGCTCCAATAAAACTTTATTTACAAAACCAGGTGGAGCACTGGATTGGCACACAGGTCATAGTTTGCAAGCCCTGCTCGAACCCATCCCCTAGCCACTGCCGTCACTCTCCTCCACCACCAAGGTTACCCACTCAGCTGCACATACCCGCCAGCCTGTCTCCTCATCTACAAACTGAGAGGGCTGGAAAGGATGATCTTTAGGGCATTCTCATGTCTGAAACCTTGTCATTCTCATCAGAATGCTTGAGTGGACTTGAAAGAGTCTGTAGTTAAAGATGTTAGGGGTCCTGGACAGACAAAGAGTTTGACTGACTCTTTGGGTTACAGCAGAGCTGTTTAGCTGTGTCTTGCAGGGTCCAACTAGGGTCCCAGTCTCGTGGACTCCAGGGGCCTGGGAAAGATGAATCCACTGCCAGCACAGCTGAGCATAGGGGGCCAGGACACCTGCAGAGAAACTGGAGACAGTCCTGAAACCTGCAGGTAAAGCCAGGGTGTGTAGCTAAGCGAGGAAGCACAGTTTCATGCTGCTTCTACTCTGGAGCTGGGTGACCTTGGGCAAACCACAGGTTCTCTCTGACCCTGAGCTTCCTCATCTGTAGAAGGCAGATAGTGGCTACCTCATATGACACAAGAAGGATCGAGTGATACATGTTAAGTGCACAGCACAGGTCTGGCAGAGCAAAATGAGCAAAAGTGGCATCTCCTACTAGCCCCACAGAGTTTGGACTGGCTGCTCTCACCTAAAATGTCAATACCCTGGGAACACACAGAGAACCCACACAGCTGATGGGTTCTTAGGAGCAGAGGCTGACCACCCAAAGGGGCTCCTTGGTTCTTTTTTGCTCCTGCTGACTCTAACAAGCGGTTAAAAGATGGGCAGGGCACACTTCGAGGGGAAGCCTCTCGGACATTGAAGGACTTGGATGCGGAGTCTGATTGATTTATTCCGTCTGACCTCAGCCCAGAGAACAAAGGGAGGGAGGGTGACTGGCATGCTAATGCCTGCAGGGCCTTCTCTCCCTTGGGGAGCCAGATCTGAGAGGTGGCAAGACAACTGTGCGTGCAGAAGACTAACAGAGATGCCAGATGTCAGGTCAGGCCAGGCTGCTCTGCAGAGGGGAGGGCTCCACCAGCAGGGTTCCTGGTACCAAGACACCCAGTCGAGAGCCCAGTTTCCTACGCAGGAACTTGCTTCAGACACACCCTCGGAATAATATTCTCATTACTGCTGCACTGAGATGTCAAGAATTTCTTAGCTTTATATAAATAAAAATATATAAATATAAATTTATACGTTTATTATACATTATATATAAATTTATACATTCACATTTATATAAAGCTAAGATATACATATATTTATATGCTTAGCCCGTTGTAAGTCAGAACATTTCCTAATATAGTTAGGAATTTAATGATTTAAAGACCATATGATATAAATTTGTCTTTTTAACATTTCACCTTCCTCCAAAAAAAAAAAAAACAACAACAATTATTAACATTTGGAATTAGTGATGTCTTGAAATCCAGCAAATGGGTAACAGCTCTTTCTCCCAGGTAATATACAACTATTTGTTAGAAATAAGTTAAAGCTAAATATACTCACCCAGGAGGGTATTCGTAATAAATTGTTAGGTTAAATAAAGCAATTTGAACAGGAATATGCATTATGTAATGCTATTTATATTGCAAAAAAAGAAAAAAAGTCAGAGGTGCAGAGGTGGAAAGATTAACCCTAAAGATGTACATTGATTGTCTGAAGAAAGAATAAGTGGGGGAAGGACAGACACCAAACTAATAATATGAATTGCCCAGAAGGTGGGGATAATTAAGAAGAGAGGAAAATTAACTTTTTCTGTTTATACCTCTGCGTATTCAACTTGCTACAACAAACATGTTATATCTGTGATTTTAAAAATACAAAGGAGAAGAGCTGACTTTTGTTAAGCAGAAAGTACAGGGGCATCTTGTTTCCTGGAATATTTGAGATGGCTGTTCTCAGTGACCAGCTGAGTTCTGTGTGCTAGTGAGGTGTCCCTAGATCTCCCTTTGCCTCACTCCATGAGAATTAGCCCCAAAAGTGATACGTGTCTTTCTCTGCTAAGTGATTGCCACAAGTGAACAGACCTTATAACACAAGGAATATTTCTCGCAGTTTTAATGTCTGCTTTGGTAAAAGTTGTGGCAAATTACTCCCCCGTCCCCATCAGTGGGCCCCCATCCAAAGCAGGTGCTGCAGTGATCTGGCGCGGGGGAGGCCCCCGGGCCAGTGACAGCTGCTTCCCAGTATAGCTCAGAGAAAGACCTTGGCACCGTAAATTCACACAGAAATTTCATTTGGTTGGGGAAGAAATTTGGCATTTGGAAATATTTCCCTAGGGTTGTAGATGACCAAATGGCACCCATGTATAAAATTTATACAGATCTATATAAAAGACCTCAGTATTATTTCCTTCCTTCCTTGTTTCTTTCTTTTTTTTCTTTTTCTCTTTGGTCTTATAAAACATTTAGCAAGTGAACTAGGAATATATTTTTAAATGGCCATCATATTATTTATTTAGTGCTTACAATGGGCCAGATGTTGCTGAAGATTTGCACTGATTAAATACAAATCCTTAATGTAACGCAGCTACTATAATGAGTAAACTTCTAGATCTCAGTGGCTTAACACGACTCATTTATTGCTCTTATCACAGTCTAGTGCTGAGGTTACCAGGGAGCCAGGCTTTATGCAGTTATGCAGCCTCCTTCTGTCTTGGTCTTGTCACTGTGCATTCCTTTTAGTTGTCAGTACCCTCTCCATCAGCTGGCTGACCATGGAAAAAGAAAAGAATCAGGCACGGGCCCTGCCTAGAAACGGTACTTCTCACCAGGCTTGCCCTCCATTGGCCAGAATGAAATCACATGACCATATCTAACAGCAAGGGAGATTGGGTAATGTAGTCTCACTGTGTGCCTTGGAAGAAGAGGCATCCTAGAGCATTAGCAATCTCTGCCTCTACACTTTATTTGCAATATCTCACTTAAAGGTGACAACAGCTCACTAGCCTGTAAGCTTAAGATGGTTTCTTTGATTTCTTCCCATAGTTTCTACAATACCATTCATTAAATATAATGAATTCATTAAATATAATGAATTCATTAAATAAATGTTGAATGTTGAAGGAACAAATGATAAAACTAGGGCACAGAAAAGTAGGGGCACCTGAGTGGCTCAGTCAGTTAAGCGTCCAGCTTTGGTTCAGGTCATGATCTCATGGTTTGTGGGTTTGAACCCTACATCGGGCCCGCACTAACATTGCAGAGCCTGCGTGGAATTCGCTCTCTCCCTCTCTCTGCCCTTCCCCGACTAGCACTTTCACTCTCTCTCTAAGTAAATAAATAAAAGAAAAAAAACAACGAAGGCTCATAAAAGTAACTTGCTCAAGGTGTCCAACATATTTATTGCAAATATGCAGATTGTGAGTGGCCGTGTTAAGTAAAATAATCAGGGAACTTAAACTTTTATGTATTTACTGCCTTGAGTTAATTTTCATACAGTCCATTTTTTCTGACAGTAAGCTACAAATTTAATTATCCGGAAGCCCTACCTAACTCAGAAAATAAGAACAAAATCAAGGCTGTTACATTGTTTCTCTAGTGTAAAGGTGGGAAGGATACGTATACCTCTTCATTCTGTCTTGCCTTTTGATAAAGTAAAAATTCCTACATAGGGCTACCTAGGGTCATTCAGCATATGTGCCTATCCATAGAGTTTAAACTCTCTTTACCTGGCCTTGACATATTTGATAATATTGGTGGAGTAGTAGACATGAAATGTGTACCTTCAACCTCTCTAAAACTAAGGAAGACAACGGCCAAGTGTATGAGACTGCTTTCCAGTGTCCACTTGTCCACAGAACCCAGGTCTGAGCTAAGGTGCCATGGGAACTAGAAAAGACATAGCACGTTGACCCTTGGCCTTCAAAGAACTTACCTGTTTGTGGGGTGCTATTGAGCAATCTTTATTTATTATATCAGAGTCAATGCTAATCATCTCATCACCTTGAATCTGTTACCCTTGAGAAGACTGCACATGACTTTATTGGACCCTAACACCGTCCAGGTCTCCAGGAACCACATCTCAGAAGTCATTTGGCTAGTAGCAGAGGCAGACCTAGATGATGTTTTGGTTTAGTTTGGTTTGGCTTGATTTGGTTTTGGCCCATCAACTCTGCATTGCCAAGGTTAGAGGAAGATCAGACTTCACATTTCAGTGTCTTGCAAACCTCAGCCTTCCAGCACTCAGTTTGCCTGCATTTGGGACGTATGCAAAGATAAAGATGCATCTGAGATAAGTATGATTAAAGGTAATTAGTGAGCTCATGTGGCTGGTGGAATAAACACAGACAGATGCTGGTTGATAGAAAGCTAACAAAGAAACAAAAAGACCAAGAAACATGGCAGCTTAGGAAGGTTGGCCAAAGCCTCGCACTGACACACTGTTTTACTTAGATCTTTTGATGGGCCGCTTTTGTCTCTGCCCCAGGAATATAAATTGGAATCAAATTTATGTTCATGTTAGATTGTTTACTCACGTTATACACATAAAATGAGTGTTCTGTGCAGTTCTTCTTGGTGAATTTATATTTGCTTTTGTACTTCTATGATAACATGATAGTCCAGGTTCTGAAATAGATGGCAATGTGTTTTCATATTTTCAAGTTACAGTTTAGTGTGTGTACATTATGATACAATAATGAGTCTGTGTTTTGCCTTTTTCTAAGATTCGCTCTATGTTAACTGTTGGATACCTGTTGCTTGGAAATGTTCTAGAAAACACAATTGTCTCAGGCAGGACTTACATCGTAACCCGCTAGTTCTAGATCTGGGACTGTTCAGAACTCCTTTTCCTTATTCCAGACTTCACCTGCCCCATTATTTCATTTTAGAACAGTGTCCCTATTAGAAGCATGGACTATGGAATGAAACCATCCAGGTTCAAAGGCTGCCTCCAACATTTACTGGCTCTGAGAACTTAAAGAAGTCATATAACCTCTCTGATCTTCAATTTCATCATCTGTACAAAGGAACCCAACTGGCAGGTTCACAGGGAAGGTTAAATAATACTTTTATGTAAGAATGTGAGAGAAAAAAAAGGCTTTGCACATAGCAATAGACATTAGCTATTATCTTCTCTGTTATTCTGTCTGTATGGCATGTACCAACTAGACA
This sequence comes from Panthera uncia, assembly GCF_023721935.1. Classification (NCBI taxonomy): domain Eukaryota; kingdom Metazoa; phylum Chordata; class Mammalia; order Carnivora; family Felidae; genus Panthera; species Panthera uncia. Next base: position 22,201,084 of record NC_064816.1, read on the forward strand.
CTCAGGCTGCAAGCACTTAACACTTATCTATTTGGAATAAAAATGAGGAAGTTAAGGCAAAGGAGCATTTTGTGTGACAGAGTTCACCATCTTCTTGGATTATGAAGCACGCATATGTATGTGTTATCTGACTAGAATCAGTTCAATCTAAATGAGTTTGTGCTGGACATATCTCATTGTCCTCAATATAGCCCCACAGACAAAAGGAAGTCGGTTCTTGATGTCACGTGACTGCACCTTCAGGAAGGACGTTCGTTTGCAAAATAAAGGTCCTGTGTTGACATCCGTGCAGCTTCCAACCACATTTATAATGGGCAGGGCAACTCCCCATTCTGGTGCAAGAGTGATGTTCTTCTCCTTTCACTTCATTCAAGAAGCCCACTCGGGCCACCTGCTATATGCTTGTGCTGTTGCTTTTTCAGGGGTTTGTCCACTGATCTTTCCTCTAGCCAGTGCCCCTCCACCCCGCCCTGTAGGAGGCCCCTAACCCCATCCCTGCGTAATTAGAGAAAGCATGCAGTCAGCTCCCCAGAGCCGCTTAGCTTTCATCAGGAAGCAGGACTATCGGAGTTTCGAGGTTGATAGGAGTGGAAACATTTGTGTTCAACAAGCAGGCTCCTTCATGTGTTGTCAACATCTCATTTGTGATTCTAATGAGGGCGGAGGAGAAAATAAACTCCGCATACCGCTCTCCACTGCTACAGCTGATGTTTGTAAGTTTCTAGCCATGGCCTTGAGTTGCGTCTATCAGGAAGGCATTTGGAAAAGCAGCTGTGTGCCACTGCTGGGTGTGAGCGAGAGCTAAGATGGTTAAATCGACGGAGGCAGTCCTGAGAATGGGAAGTGTACACGTTTACTTCTCAGAGACTGGAATTTCTATTCCTATTGGTGCTTTAAATGTCTCCAAAAGGTGAAAGCACTCTTACGTTAAAAGCAGGGTGTATTAGAGGTACTCTCATTCTTGACCCCTGGCTCGTCTCATCTCTGAAAGTCTGCCGCCGATTTCGTGTCCAGCGTATCTGCTGAGTGCTCCTTACCTATTAAGTTCCACATTGAGGGATTTTCTAGGCCTGAAAATAAGACACAAAATAAGTAGACCTGCAACCCAATGCCCCTCTGGTCCAGCGAGGAGACAGACATCCGTGACACAGCCACACAAATATCCGAGAAACCACAGCCCTGCAAAGGGCCGGGAAGAGGAGATACATGGTGCTGTCATAGAACAGAGTCAGGGGATCTGATTGGGGATCGGGGGGCACCACCCTTTGTATGTTATAACCCGGCTGCAATCTGAAGGGTGGAGAAGGGAAGGGACCAGGGCCGTTCCGGGTAAAGACACGGCCTCAGGCCGACAGACCAGAGAGAAGGCCCAGAGCCTGAGGAGATCCTGGATGCCAGTGTGGCCACAGCAGAGAGGGGGAGGGGAGGGCCTCCGGCGAACAAACGCTGGAGGAGGGGTGAAGAGCTGGTGTTGAGCCCCTCGCCTCACCTTCCACTGGGTTTTTTAATAAGACTGAAAAGCTGTGCCTCAGACACACGTGCCTCTGTGGGAACGCTGCTGCCCAGGGTCGGGGGCGAGATTAGGGCCCTGCACTACACACTGTGATGACTTGGGGAGGCGCTGTCCCCTCCCACGCAGGGTCCTTGACAGCTATACCACTTTACCGAAACTCAAAACTCGACAGACGCATCCCGCCGTCCTCAGAATGCTTCTTGGAGGAGGTAGAGAGGGCCTGGGTTTTGTAAGCATTACGAAATCTCAGTACAAGTTCATCAAATCCTGAGCCGTTACTTACAGTTTGGGATCGTGGCAAGTCTGTTCCACATGTGCCAGAGAGGCGGCAGAATGGAACGGCCATCCCCGCCCCCCCACCCCACCCCCCGCCCCGGTTCCTGAGTCCAGGGTGATCGAGGACGAGCCAGCCCTGCTGACACTCACAGGCTACATTTGGTGCAACAGAACTTCCTCTCCTGAGCTTCGTGTGTATGTCACTGTGGATGTAATACCCAACAGACCAGGGGTGGTAAATAAGTGCCACAGTTACCTGCTTTATAGGCCCCAGTGGCCCCACCAGCAGCCCCATGGGGCCCAGCATCACCTCAGAATCCTTTTCAGCCCAGGGTCAAAGGCGGACAGCAGCAGGCAGTGGGTGGCATCATGCTAACATAATCCTAGCTGCCGTTCCTGAAGTAGAGCCTTGCCCTCTGCAAACTTGGCTAATAAGTCTGGCACACAATGCCAAGGGCCACTTTGCTGAGGAGAACACTTACAGCGTGTCCTAGGAAGCTACGGACCCAGCCCACTACCCCCAGACTTCTACATCCTGTGTAAACTTGCTGCTTTCTCCTTGTCCTTGTGAACATGGTAATTTTTCTACAGTGATAAAAATAAATGTTTTATTATTATTTTTTTAATGGCCTTGCAAAAACAGAAACACAATTTTAGGACGTATCTGGAAGGAGTTAAGTTGTGGCCTGTGCATTTGCACAGGAAAACGATGGTGTGCACTAGAAATGGGATTTCAGAAAAGTCGGGGGCCAGTGTGGCGGGGTGGCACAGGCTTTTTGTGTTCCTGCATTTGGACACGAGTAACCCCCGGGTAAAGCTCCCTGTGACTGCAGGGCGGGTGGGGGGTGGGTGGGTTGTGGGAGCGGCAGGCCAGCAGTGGCCTCATACAGGGTGTCTCATGAAACGCTCTAGCAGAGCATGCCCACAGGCTCAAGAAGACGATATCTGGTCCAGAGGAAGTCCATCAGAAAGAGTAACAAATGCAGACGGCAGTCTGGGATTAGCAGGAAGTTGACTCTGCCTCCCCATTTTGTCCTTCCGCTTCTGTCACATGGGCGGTGACGGGCGCTGTTACTTAGCAGCTTATTCTTTGTTTAGTTCTTTCTATGTCTAGAAGTTGCTTGCTCTGACAGACATAGGAAGTCCCTAAAAAGAAAGAGTCTCCAACTCAGGGTGCTTACCTGGAGATGATCATGAGTTCCTCCACCAATCCAGGAGTGGAACTGTGATCTTCTACATCTGACTGTGGAAAAACTCGAGTCTTAGGAGGGGTGAGTCACTTGCCAGAGATGAGTTTGTGTGTTGTAGAGCTGACACTTGAACCCCCAACATGCCCGCTTTCAAAGCCTTTCAACTCCTGTGCCCTTTGATCTGGACTCATTTTTCCCAGACCCCTCCCTTCACCAGGGGACAAGCCAAGGAAAAGCCCTAAAAGAGACAGCCCATGCAAAACAGACTGGGTAGAAAGAATGCATCCACCCCGCCAGGGAAGATGGCCTCCCTTGTAGTTCCCCACTGCCCCATGCTTCTCAAGGCCACTGAAAGAAAGGGCGAGCCTGCCGCCTCTCTGCTGTGACCATGGGTTGGGGAAAGCATTCTGGGGCAGAGGTGAGGAAAGCAGGCTACTTTGTGCATGGAGTTAGCACTAATCTGGTCCATCCCCAGAACACTGCTATCAGTCAGATCTCGGGCATATTCGTCATGGCTGCTCCCCTGTTCAGAAGCTGCCCCCACAGGCCCACCCTCTGTTCATCCTGGGCAGGAAGGGGAGAGTTTTCTTTGATCTGTAGACCGGTAGCAGGAGAAGCATGGCAGTTCATGGACCCCCCCCCCCCCCCTTGCCCCTCCACCCAGGCGAGTGTTTGGACAGCCATGCAAACAAAGCCCCTTGGCCATGCTTGCTTTAGAACAGCTAGACTGAAGACAGAGCATGGAACAAAGTGGAAGGTAGAATAGCAGCCCCCTTCATACTGAGGACTTGTAGGTCACAGTGCAGAGGAGAGGATGCTGGGACTCAGATAAACAGTTCAGAAAGAGGGCAGAAGACAGATGAGAGGGACCCAACCCACTGGGTGGCTGGACTCCTGTGATCAGGAAGGAAACACACACTCACCATGCTGGTTTCTGGTCTGTCTGAAACCGCATGCCCTGAATAAAAGGCATCAGCCTGGAAACAGATCAGCTAGCTTTGGAGATATATCCATAGTTTAAAAAGTAAGACAGGTAGCTCTTGGGAGACCGTAACTGTTTTCTACTTATCCTCCTTTAGAAAGCAAAGTTTTTGAGTCAAGTAATTCTGAGTAGGGAATGTATGTCTTTTAAAAATATATTCAGCTTCCCTATAGTATAGTATACTTTGATGTATTGAAATAGAGCTTGCCCCACTCAAATTACTGCCTCAGTGCCTAATGCTGTAAAATTAAACTATTCCTTGCTGATATTTTATTAAGCTTCACCAGCATTTCAGACTCAGACATCTCATGGAGCTTCGGGCCATATGTTTTATATGCTGTCAGGGTGAACTCTGACTTCGGTCCACAAAGCTCCCTTCCCCCATGTCTTTATATAGTACTGGATTTCCAAAAACTTTCCTACAGGCCATTTCCAAATTGTGGACTGTTGGAAGTAAATGTCTCTGGTCATATGGGTGTCAATGTCTAAAAAGACAAGAAAAAAAGAAAGAAGGAAAGGAAAATAAGTTGTATTATGAAAAGTTCTTGCTTCCTGGACATTATTTTTGCATTTCTTCTGTGCGTGATACTCTTATTTTTCTCACCATTGTGGGTGTGGGGGGCGGGGTGGGGGAGGATTCGGGGAGTGTAGAATGTTTCTGAAATCCATATGCAGAAAAGGGTATGCGTTCATACACAATGAGTTCACCTCTCTAGCAGGGAGCCAAAGGTACCTGTATGTTTGCATTTGGGGAAATAAATGGATACCGCCATAAATGGCGATCCTCTTAACAAGACTAACTTTGTCACTTAATAAGGGAGATTATTTCATAGATTTAAAACCAGTTAACACATTTAAAACTTGATAAGACAAGGCAATCCTGGTATGTTTCCTGTTCTCCAGTGATTAAAGCAAATCGAACGCTGGACCAGAAGAGGTTTTCCATGGTACAAGTAATGCTGTGAATGTTTCTCCTGGTAATGCAATTAGGAAATATTGGCCCCAGTTAATGAAACTTAAACAAAACATGTTGCCCTCGTCAAACTTGTTCAAGTTGTTAAACAGGCAAAGCCTTGTCCAAAAAGTTAAAAAACAGGGGCATATAGTGTCTCCATGGAAACTCTGTTAAAATACTGATTTGTGGATATGATCATAATCAGCCCCATAATCTAATATGACTGAATTAAATGAAAAAGAATCTCAGTTATGAAGTAAGCCCCCTGTGTAAGAGTATTCTTACACATGCAGAAAACATATGGATCCTGACGGACACTATTTTCAAACTACTTATTGGCACAGAGATGAAGCTTTAAGACTTGGGTTCTGTCTGTCTGTTTTTCCCCCCTCCATTCATTGTTCATCGGTTTTATAATGCTGGGATTATGTGGGTGAGCAGCAAATAAAGTCTTGATGACATTTGGATTTTTCAATATGTATCATTGCTCCCCACACAACACCCCATATTGTTCTCATTGTCTTTTGTGACAAGAGAAGGTAACCCATAATATTTAACGGTTTGTGGGACGTTACAAGATTAAGTTTTATTAAGGTCATAATTTCTTCCTGCTAATGGGATCTTGGTAGAATTCTAACTATGAGGTTTCCCATGGATGCCTTTGACCTCTTGAGGGAAGGGCACAAAGGCGAGGCGCTGGGTCGAGCATTCCCGGGACCCTGGGCAGGGGCTTCAGGGCCACGCACCAGTCTCCCCACCCCACAGTTCCACAGCTCAGCTTGCACCTGCCTGGGCGGTGGTAAAAATGGAAACTGCTCACCATGGTATACACTTCAGCCCGGTGGGACAGCAAGGACAGCTGTCTGTCAGCAAACTTCTTGATTCATTTGGAAACCATTCCACCCAAAAAAGAGCAGATGTGCTCTTCATGGGCTCAGTTTCCTTCTCGCAAGAATATGTCCTCAGTCGTGTACGAACATCAGATGGGGGTTACCGCATAGTTCTTAGCAAGAGTCTGGCAATTACTCACACCTTAGTCATGGCATCCCAGAGCATCTGTAGAAAGACTTGTGTGACGGGACAGTGATAGGCAAACGTGCCCCTGCCCAGGTGCATCTACACATCTCCTGCCAGCATGGTCCCTGGATATGTGGTCTGTGGGTCCTAAGGTCACAGAGTGTCTGTGACTCACTTTCCAGACAGAGATATGCTACGTGGGGTCAGGCAAAGCTCAGAGATTGGACCCTGGCCCAAAGAGGGAGCAGGACTTGACTTCTCCCTGTGTTCTTCCATCCAGCTCCCAGAGCGGCTATGCCCTCCGGCTACACACGCCTTATTTGGGCACAGAGAGGAATATACTCAAGACACAGAGGTTCAGGCCTGAGTCTGGCGCCAGGAGCTTAAATCTGCTGGATTATTTACTCCCCTTAACACTTCACTTTCTAATCAACTTAGTTTTATATCCAAGTAATCTATGAACACAAATTTTAAAAATTAAATAGTATTATAAAAGTTTGCAAAGAATAAAAAGAGGCCCCGACCCTCCACCACCCCCTACTCCCAGCCCCTAGTCCCGCTACCTAGAAGCAAAAGCTTCTGCCTCTCTTAGCATCTCTATTTCTCATTAGCAAGTTGAGATTGCTGGGTTTTATTGAATTTCAGACATTACTTATTTACTTCCTTTCATATGTGGTACTTTGGACTTCTTACATCATCTCCTCTTGCCTTGTCCATAGTCCACAGCTGCATACCTATCTCATAGCTTTTTATCAATTAGATAGTGATTATATCACGAGGACTACCTGTGTGTATCCCCTACTGTGATAAATAGTGTGCTACTGTGTGTTTCCTTTTTTACAGTATTTTTTCCCTGGATCAAAAAATCCCCATGTCCTTTTATTTGCTTTGTTTTCCTTTTACCCATGTATTTTTTTCCTCTTTTTTTTTTTTTAATTTTTTTTTAATGTTTATTTATTTTTGAGACAGAGAGAGACAGAGCATGAATGGGGGAGGGGCAGAGAGAGAGGGAGACACAGAATCGGAAGCAGGCTCCAGGCTCTGAGCTGTCAGCACAGAGCCCGACGTGGGGCTCAAACTCACGGACCACGGGATCGTGACCTGAGCTGAAGTCGGCCGCTTAACCGACTGAGCCACCCAGGCGCCCCTTTTTTTTCCTCTTTGTATTTCATCAACCATCTTAGGTGCCAGTTACTACTATTTGCTAACTATCCACCAGTATTTGGGGAGAATTTGCTCCTGGCACCCTCCACCATCCTGTTCCAATCCGGAGGGTCCTGTTCCAATCCAGCTGCTGGGCTCCTGTGATTTCTCCTCTCCACGTTCCTCTATTGTCGTCCTCTTTCTTTCTCCTAGACCCATGCCTTCCTTTCCCTTGACTGAACGCCTCCTTTTGCTCACAAACATTCTTAGCTCATTTTCTAAGAAAGGGAGGTAAAATGTTTTCAGTCCTCGTAGCTCTGAAAATGCCTTAATTCTGCTCCTACACGTAACAATCGCCTGGCTGGATATAGAATTCCAGGGTGGGATCATTTTCCCTCAGAATGGCCAAGGCATTGCTGTCTTTTCTTCTGCCTTCCAGTGTTAACCTGTTAAAAACTCCGATGCCATTCTAATTCCAGACCTTTTGCTATGATCAGGCTTGCCCAGCCTTCATCCCAGAAGCTTTTAGAACGTACGTTTTGTCTCTAGTGTCCTGAGACTCCTTGATTCGGTTTCTTCTCCTCCTCATTTATTGTGCAGGACATTTTACAAGCGCTTTTGTATTAGAAATGCATACCCTTCAGTTCTAGGAAATCTTCCCATGTTATTTTTCCAAGTCTTTTTGTTTTATTTCCTGAGAGATTTTCTCCTTCTAACTTGTTTCTACTCTTAAATTTATGTGTTTATTTTGATGCTTTTTTTTTTTTCAAATTTCCAACAGTTCTTTTTTAGAGCAGCATGGTCTTTTTCCAAGGATACACTGTGGTCTTTGGTCTTTGATCTCTCTGAATATATTGGTTGTAGTTAAAGTTATTGTTTTTTTCTTGCTGTCTGTGCTGCTAACTCTAAGTCATTTAATTTTTCTGACGGCTTTTTGTCTTTCTTTTTCATGGCGAAGGCCCTTCACACATAGGTGTGCCTTAGTTCTTATTTAAAAGTGAGGCTCTTAATATCTAAAGCTAAAATCCTATTGGAAAATTTCCCCACAAATGGGTTTTACTGTTGGGTGAATCAGTGGGATTCAGTGCAGGTTTTCATTTTTCCGGTTCAGCTCCTCACCCCTACGTCATCTGGACACTAGCAGTTTTCAGGACCATATAAGACCATACTAGTGACGTGTGAAATAGAATATGTATGTTGGTAACTACTAGCATTGTGCCCTCCAGCCTATCCATGGCAGTGCATGGATTAAAACTGCTAGTGCATCTGGCTCTCTAAGTGTTACTCCACAGTCTTGGCCTTGAAAGTGACCAAGTGGGACCAATTACCCATACTCAGATGCCATCCTTTCTCTGGGCCCCTCTCTTCTGCACCCAGTTCAGGAGTATATCTCTCTTTCTTCCAGGAGCCTGTGAACATCTACAGAACATGGACAATGACATGGGTATATAGTGATAGAGAACAGAGGCCACTCCATGCTCTTCCATTTATTAGCACCGTGACCTGGGGCAACTTATCTATCATTTCCAAACTTTGGTGCCATTAACTTGTAGCCCAGTCCAGTGGATCTCAAGCATGTCCAGCTTAGCCACTCCCTCCTCCTCAAGTATAGTTGTGAAAAGCTTCCTTGTCACTTCTCCATCAGACATCTGTCTAAAGCCTCTCTTCCCTTTTCTCAAGATTTTAGGTGCCCTAGTGTATTGTGAGGATGTGAGGAAGCAGATGAGGACCAGGGGAGGATTGCAGCATGGAGAGAAGTTGCCCCTTAGCAGTCAGTGGGCAGTGCAGCAAGCTGGGGTGTCCTTGGGAGGTGGTCCTCCTTATTGGAATGAAGGAGCGGCCAGACCCCACGTTGCAGCTCTTCCTCCTCCCAGAGGTCCCGCCCCACTCCCTTTCACCGGCTCTTTCCAAATAACAGGAGAATTTTTACCCTGCCTCATTATCACATTCCCTTGATTCTAAGTTGCCATGAATAAAAGTGGGAGCCTCTACACGAATAAAAAGCGATACACATTGATGAGCGTGTACTGAGAGTCTCTCACTTCTTCAGACTTCCACCTCGGGATCTCAGCCTCAAATGTTCCTCCCTTTCACTTCTCTTTGCCTGTTATTGCCTACCCCCCACCCACTCCAGGCTGCAGACTGAAAGTCCTCTCTCCCATGACCCCCAGCACTTGGCGGGGCACCCCCTTTTATCCTCCTGTATCATTCCGCACGTGTCTTTCAAACCACCCACAATGGTCACTGGTTGTGTGATAATCGTATAGCTTTGGAAGTTACTGTAAACCCTGAGAACACAAGGGCTGAGCAAGTCATACCCTTCGCTCTATTCCCCCAGCACAGGGGATACTCAGTTACTATTTATTGAAGGAAAAGAGGTACAGAAGGGGGAGAAGGTGTAAGGTAGAGGCGATGTGAGCTACCATTAACAGCAGAAAAGATGAAGCCTTTTACAAATAAGGTTTCCGGTGCATATGAAAAATTTAAAGTCTGATCTAACAAAGAGGCAAAGCAGGTTCACCTGCCCCGATGCCTTTTGCAGAACACCAAGGACAGGGGCCACAAACTTTCATGGGAACCCGCTCCAAACCTAGGGGGAGTAAGGGTTCTTCCCAATACTGGAAAAGCATGTTACTTTTTGCCTCTGCTCCACCGAATGAAAAAGGTCCAATTCTTTCCTAAATGTGAAACAAAGAGATAAAAGGTAAGAAATGCAACTTTGGAAGCAGGTGCAGTTTATAAAAAAAAGAAAAAACAAGTCCCTGGGACCAGTTAGTCCCCAGTTGAGATTACTGTTAAGGCACGGAGCTCTGGTGTGAGTGATCTTTAGCTGTAAATGTAATACTCTGTTGATAAAAATAGCCAAGCGTTGTGAGAAATCCATCTGCCTGTGACCAGGGGGCATTTAAGATTACCTGGAGAGCCTTAGGCAGAGAATCGGCGGCTCTCTGCTGCTGCTGGCTCTAAGCGGCATCAGTTCGAGGAGGATTTCACTGTTTTGTTCCGGAAGCAGTTGGTGACAGAGAAGTGAGGTAGTAAGACGGTTCCGAGGGGACTTTGTGGGTCTGATAGCCTGTTGCTCGGGAGAGGACAGTAAATTGCCAACTCTGGCTGGGAGAAGGGTCATGATTAACCCTTTCTGGAACCCCATAAGGAAAATGGTCTTCTTTTTAGGGCAATAGTATAAGCTAGCAATTACTGAGCTCTCACTGTGTGCCGGATGCCATGCTAGATCGAACTTTACATCACAGCTTTTATGACTGAGCCGAGAGAAGTTAGGTGCTGGATTCTAATCCTGAGCCCACCATTACTCTGTGTTGCCTCTCAACTTTCCCACTGGACTAAGGAACAGAAAATGGATGGAGTAATCTTCCAAGCAGTGCTAAGAAACAGAAAAACAATGGACACCAGAGACTCTAGCTAGGACTGGCTGGACAGGGAGGAAGGAAGGAGTCCCAGAGTCAGGCTGGGGGTACCAGTGCAGGATAGAGCTTTGCAGGAGTCGCTGGGGCATTTCCTCAAAGACCTGCAGGATGCCGTTGTGTCTGTGGGAGAGCAGCATGGATCCAAGGCATCCTGAGTGCTGGCTGGCCCCCCAGGGCACCTGGAGCCTGCTGACAACGTAGAGGTGGCAGACATTTAGCAGTGTGCACAAGGAGTCTCTCTGCTGGCTATCCCCCTGAAAATAGGACGTCTGACTCTATCAGCCAGGACGTGGTCCTGCAAACAAACACAAGCTAGTCGAGGTTTTGCAAGTATTAAGGGCTTGAATACAGGGAACCAGAAGCTTTCACAGTCACTGAAGGGTGAGGAGATGCGGGTCACGAAGCACTGATTCGGATGTTTCCCAAGAGCTCATGTTGTGAGCTGCCCACTGCACATCTTGTCTGTGGCTGCCTCCAGGTCATCGTGGCCTCCGTCTCGTTGCTGCCTCCCGCATCTGGCTCTGGCCCTCTCTTGGCAAACTCTCACCTGGAACTGAGCGTGGGGGACGTTCTGGGAAATGCAGTTCTAGCATCTCTTCCTGGATGCAGGACAGGCCTAAGGAGGAAGTGGTGATGTCCGGTTGAGGATCACCCATCGGCGCCCTGGAACTTCATGTGACATTGGTACACTGTCATCCAGTCTGCTGTCCCCGCTCCCACTTTTCCCTTGTCGTTTGGATGAGGGGGTGAGACAGGGAAACTTTTTACCTGGTAAAGTTTCAGAACGGTGTGAGGTGAAGGGCCATTTCAGGCGACTCAGTGTCTCATTGTCCCACCCTGCCTCAGGAAAAACTGCAAGATTCTTGATAAATTGTCAATGGGAAGAAATGAAAATACTCCCCCAAAATTGGCAATGAGGCCCTTCATGGAGACACATGTGTTTGCCTTCTTCATCGCCCACAGTGTGGTTACTAAGAGCCGTTAAAGGGCCCACGTGTGTCCACCTGGTCTGGGAAAAGGTACCACGTCTCCCGCAAGGAATCTGTCATGAGCACCATTGTGGTCATGCCGACCTGGCTGCGCTGAATGGTGGCCGTGGTTGCCTGGGGAGCTGCGTGGGGTGTGTTGTGAGCGTCCTTAGGAAGGAGTTAGCAGGATTCATTAGGGATGCCTGACATGAAATCAGGAAGGACAACAGGATGATACAGGTTTGCTCTCCACACCAGTGCTGCTGTCAGCTGTGGTAGTTGACAGTCTGTGTGGAAGTGCTCATGGGATAGATCTCTGTACCTAAAGATTGGTTGCCCACCTCCTATCAGAAGGAGCCACCAACCTGGACTACAGCTGCATTCGTCAGGATGCCATCCATGGCAAGCAAAACAAAAAACACAACTCAAGGCGGCTTAAGCAAAATCAGTTAGTTAAAGGAAGTTAATCGTTTGGTTGGTTGGGATAGGTGGAAATTCATGGGCTCGTAACTGAAATGTCTAGAGCTATATCTGGCTTCAGGTGCAGTTGGATCTAGGGCTCAGTTGAACTCACCAGGGTTCTCAGTCTCTCGTTTCCCTTGTCTTTGTGTCAGCCCTGTTCTCAAGCAGACCCTCCTCACATGGTGCCCCTGACTCTCTCATTTGCCCCGCTTGGCAAACTCAATGGAAAGAAGCCTCCTTTTTCCTGAGAGTGTCCTTTCAAAGTCCTGGGGAGCTGGCTGTCATAGTCAGGGCCCACCTGACTATGGAAGAGGAGGGGAGGATGCGTTCCTGTGCTCGTGCACTAGGGGGCAAACCCTACACAAATCCCACGGACTGACACTGGAGGCAGGACAGCTCCCTAAAGAAAATGGTGTGGGTGTGGGGGGAGGGGAGGGTTCTGCCAGCCATCAGAGGGGACGTGGATGCTCAGCTGACAAAAGCAACAGCTGTTATTCCAGCCCAGCTGGAGTCGGGATCAGTCTGGGCCATCTCTGAATCATCTCAGGCAAGTTGCTAACTTCTTTGGACCTCTAGTTACTCATTTGTGTAATGAGTAGGTTTGGTTCAATGGTTCACTCTGCCATTCCAGCTCTAAACTTGTACAAATCTACCCATAATCCACAACCAGATGGACCACACTGGGAGCAGGGTCCATTAGCAACAGTCCCAACAAGTGGATCAGTTACTTATTTCAGGCCTAATTGTGCTGTAAAGCACCAACAGGCAGCCTGAGAAATCTCCCAACACTGTTAGGGTCTCAGAAAAATGCAGAACTGGTTTTGAAGGGACATACTCCACAGAAGTGACTGTGGTCTCTGCCCCAGACAAAGACACCCTGTTGGATCCTCAGTGGAAGATCCCTTCTGCCTGCAATTCTCTTGGAAACAGGGCCTCCGCCAAGCTCATCTGGTGCACTCTGCTCTGGGTAGAGGTAATTATTTTTACGAGGCATTATTCACGTCTAGTCTACCTGAGGGCCACCCCAAATAACGCTTCTCTAGCTATTAAAGGCTTTATCAGGCATGCAGAGTCTCTGGTAGTTTCCTTCAGGGGAAAAGAGAAAGATTCCTCTTGAAGTTTACCACCTCCCGCAGCAATTTGCTGCCCATTTCAGGGCCACGTGAAGTGGTTGGCACCTGAAAAAAGCACAGTCTTTCTCTTTTAAGTGCAGCCGGAAAATGGGAGTCATAAGTGAAAGTAGGGAACCGGGAGAAGCATTTCCATGCAGCCAAGGTAGCTTTCTTGTTTTGTTGTGAGCTGGCAGACTTCGACATGCTGAAGCAATGTTTTGTCAAATTTCTTAAATGCTGAATGTGGCACTGGCCCAAATGAATGTAGATGTTATTTTAGTGCTAGGAGAGATTTATTTTAATGTACAGTCGTAGCCACTACAAAGGCCCCTTTTCATCTACTGGGGGCTCGATTCCTTGCTCATTCACTCTGCAACCCCCTCCTTGTTCTAGGGTACTGGTGTATGCCGTGAAATTGCCGAGTATTCCCTCCTTCCCTCTTCGTCTCCTAAGGCAGAGACATAAGTGCTGACAATAATTATAATTAAGATGCCTTGTGCCCGAAAAAGCAGTGTGCAGGGCTCCGTTCCTTTGCACGGCCTGCCTGGAATTCACAGACAGTGCTGCTTGATACAGAGGATGAACCAGCCGCAGAGCTGACCTGCCCAGCTCCAGACTCTGGCAAAGCGACCCCCAGAGAAGCTTTCCCTTGTCTAGGACCTCGATTCTCTAAGCATGGAAGGAGCTATTCCTTCACGGCTCACCTCAGAGGTGGGAAATCCATCTGAACTGAGCCTCAGATATCAGTATCTTGCACCTTGATGGAGGCCAAAATAAAAGGAAGGGAAACAATAGAGGAAGCTCTGGCGACATGTGAGGTTTTAGCCCAGCCAAGTCTGTGCTTTCAAGGCAAGATGAGGGGAGGGGAGCCACAGACAGAATGGTCGTGGGGGCCTGGGGTGAGGGGGAGGAAGGGGGAATCATCACCAGACCCAGTGGTAGAAGGGAAACTGAAGCCAGGACAGCTCTCAAATCTATCCCATCCATCCAAGGCCCCCTTTTACTAATAATCTGTAATATCCCTTTTACTATCCCAAAATGAGATGCATAGAAAATAGAACCTGTTTCCCCACATGCTGCCGAATGAAACAAACAAAAATTAAAGCACGCTCCAACACTAGTATCAAGAAATGAAAGAACCGTAGTTTATAATATGATAGTATATACTTTAGTATGTAAATGTTTGGGCATAATTACAGGAAGAGACAGAACGAAGTAGTCAAGAGCTTGCATGGGATCTTTGTAGGTAAATGCAAGGGCTGCTGTAGGGACATCTCAGCCCCAAACCCTGCCTCACTGGTGATGGGGAGGGGGGGGGTGGTCTCTGAAATAGTAAAGTCGTAGGCAAAACAAAATGCACTCATCTCTCTCTTTCACAGAACTGTAGTTACATTTCTAGAAAATTCCACATGGAAGACAGTCTTCGTATTTAGATGTAAAGCGGAATCCAGTTCAAGGCCCAGATATGGATTATGCTTTCCAAGCGCATCAATCACAGTACAGCACTTGCAAGCACTGGGGTGGGGGGTGGAGGCCTGTCCCGTGAATTGTGGGCCTTCCAGTTATTGACAAACTACAAACCTCCGAAACAGACCCCTCGGGGCAGGGAGGGGTGGGTGCAGCCCAATTCAGAACTAAGGGGAAACGGCTGAAGGCTTCAGGTCAGGTGTGTGGGCTTGAATCCTGGGTCCACCCAGTCCTAGCAGTTGTGTAGCCCTGGTTAAGTCACTTAACTGCCTGCATCTTATCTTTAAAATGGACAGAACAGCCCGTCCCTTAAGAAATTGCTGGAAAAGTTAAGGCGGATAATGCTAGTGGGGTTTCAAGTCATTTCAGGCAATTCTCTCCGGTTCATTCATTTTAGGGATTTGTCTTCTACCTTGAAGTCAGGAGAATGGGAGTTCAAATCCAAGTTCCCCCACGGAGTCCCTCCCAGCTTCCAAAGTGGAACTGTCTATTATGAATCATTCAGTTTGGCTACTCAGAAACCTCTGTGCCCTCAGCTATAAAACAGAAGGTGACAAGGACAGTATCTGCCTGGGAGGATTTTATCAAATCTTCAGATGTTAGAAGCTCTCAGCAGAGTTGAAAATGTTCTAGGTAGTTGTGATTATACCAGGTCCCCTTAACTTACTTTTAGCCGTAAAGATAAAACATCACATGGGGAGTTGAAGCTCTGTGTCCCTGTACGTAACATGGGACCTGCAAGGGGTCCAGGCCAGCAAATGGGATGAACGGGGGCCTCTGCTAGAGCGGCCAGAACTCCTCGACGTATTGTCAAGTGACAGCAGTGTGTCAGTCCTGGAAGACCTATGGGGAGGCTGAGCTCCAGGGCAATAATGCAGGATATTTACTATATTAAATATCACGCATATTGAATCTACACAGCTCTTACTGTATGTCATGTAGTTACATGACACTTACTGAGTAGTCACTGTGTGCCTGGTATTGTGCTAGGCTCATGACACGCATGAGCACATGTAAGTCTTACAACAATCCTGTGAAGGGTGTACGACTGCTGTCCCATTGTGCAGACTGGAGGAGGGAGCACCCCACCAGGCAGGACTCAGACCCAAGTTCATCTGACATTTTCCAACCCAGATATGAGTATAAGGAAACAGACACAGATGGCAACTAAGAAATCAGTTGGAACTACCAGAATGATGGGCCTAATTACATTGCTGAGGCTTCTCCCCTGCAGAGGTGGGACTCATAAGCTACCCCAGCGCTAATCTACACAGGAGGGGACCGGGGCCCTGGGGCAGCGCTGAGCCCTCAGCACACGGTGGACACATGGACCACAGTGGAGAGAGAAGAGGTACTGGCCATTACCGTGGGGCCCTCAGAGGACCCTGTTCCCCCAAAGCCACTTCTTGTAGAAGGAACATCCATAATCCCTTCAGTTAAAGACTGGGGTCCACGTTGAAAGGTCCAGCATCCACAGAGCAAGGGAGGAGGTAAGCAGGAAGCTGCTATGTCCGTTGCTCCCCTTGCCCGTGGGGAAGCAGCTGGGAAGTTTGGGGTGGCTCGCACACCTGCCCAGGCCACCGTTACAGGTGAGGGGCCCTGTGAGAAGGGGCACGGAGCCCAGCCCTGAGCAGGTATGGGGAGAGGCCTCAGACCTGCATCAGATCGCACTCCTGAGGTCCCCCGCTCTCTGAGGTCCCTAGCTGTTGTTACGTTGCTTGTGCTTTTGAGTCATGAACAAGAAAGGACTGTGAATTCTAGCCCGTGTATTTCAGGTGAGCCATCAGTGCAGCTTTATCTGGACAGAAGCCTCAATTACCCCCTTGGGAGAGATTCCAGTGGCTCCAGCTTCTCTCTCCACTTTCCCCCAGGGCTCATCTGAGATCGAAGGCTGGGGGAGGCTTAATCATGAATCACACGGCCATTTCATTCTGGTCCTCTGTCATCGGCCTGTGCACAGGTCAGTGCCACGGTGGCCGCCTCATTCCACGCAAGGGTCATCCCGGAGTCAGGCAGCTCCCTGGGCCCTGTGGGGAGGCTTGGGCTTGGCCGTCTGTGGCCTCTGTGAGGCCCTCCCATTCCCAGCAGCAGCAAGGCTACAAGAGGCCAAGATCCAGTGTCCTGCCTCTTCCCAGGCCTCCTCAAGAGAGGAGTGTGTGCTGGGGAGTACTTGTCTGTGCTCCAGGAGTCCCCTTGGTTTCAGAACTAGGGTAGAGGAGGGGAAGGCAGACACCTGCGGGACATCATAGCGTGAGTCTTTCCTTCAGGCCGCGGGCACCTTGGATTCTCTTCCCTTTTCTGGTCAGGTCATCTTTCCTGAGAGGTCTGTTTGGGGGGCTGGAGGCAGGGTGGAAGGGAGAGGCACCAGCCCAGGCAATTCCCAAGCCACCCCTCCCACCCTGAGATTCCCCGAGGCCTCCATTTTTGAGACTCAAAATCCAGAATTTACTCCTTTGTTCTCTGAGTTTCTCTGTGCCCTCCCTTCCCTGAGGCCCTAAGCATGGAATGCTTTAGCTGAGGGAATGAGAAGAGCCAGGGGGTGCCAGGAAACTGGGAAGAGTGTTGGTAACAACTGTGTTTCAAACTGTTATCCCTCAAAGAAAGCATGAAAGGCAAATGATTAACTGCCTAGTGCCTGGAACACAGTGCATTTGCTTGTTCATTCATTCATTTATTCATTCACTCAGTTTTTACTAAAAGCGTAGCAGGCACCATGAAACCTTCATGGGAAGGATAAGGTCTGTGTCGAGGGACCCGGCTCACCACTGAGACCCCCGTCTACACAGAGGGCTCTACAGAGAGGGCTCTGGGGTGTGGGTCTTGCTGAGAAGGATTTGCATTTTCCTACCAAAGCAGAAAAGGAGGTGCCTGCCCCCTACCCCCACTCCCTACAGCCCCCCTTTGACACGTACAGGGATCTGACCAGTGCACCCTATTCTGAAAACCTGTCCAGGAACCCAGATGAGAGACTCAGGTGTATCCAGCCACGTGCTTGGGAGCAATCACTTTATGACAGAAGATGGCCTTTCCATCCTCAACATCCACCTGATTAACTTACAGTACAAAACTGGTATCCTTCACTCCGAGGCTGATTTCCAAATATTCTAAGATCCTGAGATTCCAAGTGGTTGAAGAAAAATAGTGCTTCATTACTCCAGAATGCCGTCTGCCTTCTCGTTCTCTTCTCCCTCCCTGCTCATAAGCACCTTGTGCACAGCTGTTCTGGAAGCCTATCTGCCTTGGGCAGGTCTGATACAGCCAGACCATCTGCCACCCAGGTGTTTGACTTTGGAATTGGTACCTAGATGGCTGGAGGGAAGGAGGCCCAGTGGCAGGCTGGCCTTGTTTCCCAGGCTGCCTTTCTGCAGGAGCTCACTCAATAAGTACATGGTTTTCCTTTGACTGTTCCCATTATTGTCCTTTTTATGTCAGATGAACTGGAGACACTGGGTACAGATGGAGAATGACGGTCTTGTTGATGCACAACTCTGAGGGCGTCATGAAGTGTGCGATTCTGGTTATGATGAGATATCCCCAGGATAATTACCAGTTTTCGTTTGAACATCATCGAGTCCTGCTCATTGCCCCTGTTAGAAAGACCAGGGGCGTTAAGCTTCTTCACCTGCATTGGCCTTGCAGGTGGTCTCTTGCAGCTCTCGGACTCCATAAACTCCTCCCCAGCTGGGATTTTGCATGTGGTCCAAAATGCTCCCTCCACACTCCCTCTTCACCCGGTCCCTGGGTCCTCATAAATTTCTGCTCATCTTTGGGTCCTGCCTCTTTACTGAATACTTCCCCTAACTGTACCTGCAGAGAAGGCAGTGTGTTCTCAGAGGCTTTTAAGGTAATGGGCCAATCACCTAAACAAATCGGTCATCGATATCTGGAAAAGACAGAACCAATTTGAACATTCTGATAATTGTGCAAATATCCTGGATTGTTTAAATAGAGAATGATGGGTGACTTCTCTTGAAACCTCCAGTCTGCATTTTGTCTGAAAAACAAATAAACAAACACCCACAAAAACACACAGAGAGAAGGTGCTAGAACTCACAGTTGTGGAAACCTCTTTGGCTTTGCTCCGTGAGGCGAAAACAAAGTTGACGATCACTTCCTGACAGGGATGCTTAGGCCTGTAACTTACCTCTCTGATTCTCCGTCTTCTTACATGTAAAGTGTGGCTGGGAGTACTGTTCACCTTGTACAGTGCCGTGAGGATTGGCTGTGCAGTATCTAAAGCTTCAATTACTGGTATTATTTTTTTAAAGTTTATTTATTTACTTAGAGAGAGCATGAACAGGGGAAGGGCAGGGAGGTGGAGGGAGAGAGAAAGAATCCCAAACAGGCTCCGCACTATCAGTGCAGAGCCCGATGCAGGGTTCGAACTCATGACCTATAAGATCATGACCTGAGCTGAAATCGGGAGTGAGTGGGACACTTAACCCACTGAGCCATCCAGGTGCCCCTATGGTTATTATGTGATATAATTCCTATGATTTGATTTATAAACTAATTTCCATCGTGGAATATACTGTGTATAATTCCAAGACATGTCAGGTGAGCAGGGGAACATGTTTCATGAAATGATTCACATGCAAGCAAAATCACAACATGCTGACACTTACTAAGCTAAAATGACAGAGCCTTCAGGTTGAGGGGTAGACAGTATCTGGCAAGATGTAGATGAGATTGACGTGCCGATGGCAAAACTCGGGTTCTAGACTTCCCTGGGTCAGGAGCAGCCAGCAACAAGACCAAACCTCTCTGTCCCATCCCCGGTGCCCCTGGCTCCACGAGTCCATCATCCCTCACCTCCTCACAGAAACCAGGCGGTCCCCACCTTCACCTGCCGGCATTTGCAAGATCTGTTCACATCTCACACCTGTCCCTTGCTGAGAACCTTTCCGTGGCTCTCCGTTTCCCTCAGGACAGTGTGCAAACCACCTGAATAGCAAAGGTGGGTCTCCTGAGAGAGTAAACTGTCTGAGAGTAGCTGATGTCACCATCAGCACCGCATCCAACTGTCCAATCATTCACTGATGCGTATTCACAAGGCCTGCCTGGGCTGGGCACGTTTCCTAGATACAGGGAATACAGGTGTAAACATCCTCTGCCCTCGAGGGGCTTACCCCTCATCAGGTAGGAATGAAACACAATAAATAGCACATAATATAACTTAATGCCAAGAATCGATAAATGCTTTGAAGAAAAATAAAGCAGGTTTGCCTGTGTAGACAAAAAAAAACACTGGAATATCCTGTAGACCAAGAAAAGTCAGTGCTGTTCCCTCCTGCAGTGAAGGAGAACACCACCCTGCCAGGGTCTTAATATGCCCCCATAAGGGAAGGTCAAAAGGTATTTCTAGGGTTCTGGGGTCTGGAGGGTCTCTCAGTGTGGGATCGGATTGGGATTGGGCTGCTTTAAGGATGGTGGACTTCTCAAGTCTTGGTTTGATAAATGAGCACTTTCCCTATGGTCAGGAGCGGTCTGTTGCTCAGATAAATTGCTTTGGGGGAAGTTTCTCAAGCAAATCATGAGGTATTTTTTACTTGTTTACGGCCTTACATTTCTGGGCAAGAATTTTCTGGAACAAAGAGCAAAGTCACGAAAGTCATGTTGATGGAGGCGGCCTTGGTTCCCAGACCTGATGTTTTGCTGCAGGACACAAGTACCTCAGTGCTCTCAGGGCTCAGCCTGCAACAGAGGTCACCCCAGGTCTTTGCCTGGGATGTGCCGCGTGACCCTCAGTGTAGGGTTGCCAGATGTCGCAAATCAGAAGTATTTTATCTGGCGACCCTATGAGAGACCGTTGTGAATTTTTCAGTGAATTGTCTGCATATGAAATCTAGATTTTCAGCTTCTCCTTCAGCATCAGAATAGCCTATAGCATCCAGACTATATTCCCACAAGGCATCAGCTGAGCTGAGCTGCTCCCTTCATACCAGCACAGGGCTGTTTCTCATTCACCGCCCTTCCCACCCAGTCCTGGAAAGATCTGAGGTGGGGAGCTCTGGGATGGACTCAGGCTCGCTCAAATGAGCTGGGTGTGCTTACCCAAGTCCCCTTCCTTCCCTGTGCCCTGGAACATGAGCCGAAGGCTCAGAGGAGCTGGATGTGTCCCTCCAGCCCTGTGAGCCACCCACGTGGATATTTTAGCACTGCTTTGCATTAAATACAGTCACAAACATCCAACTCAGAGGTGTTTGGCAAATAAATGTGACCATTCTATTATGGGTTTTGAAATGTTTGGAAATCTGACCCTTGATTTTGTTATAATCTCTTTGGTAACTGTTATTAGGTGGTGACCTAATAAGAAATTATTAACTGGGGAGCTATAATTTGGAAGCTTATAATTTTCTTAATGGACATTGATTTGTGTAACCTGATTAAAATACAATGAAGCCTGAGGCTTAAATGTTTTATTCTGAAAGGCTGAAAAGATGGGAATTGACTCTAGAAATGTATTGGCTCCAAAACTTTATTGAAATAATATTATTTGAAGAGTTTTGTGAGCATAAAACAATGTGACAAAAAATAGTCGATGCCAGCTCCCGTGGCCTCAGAAAGCTGAGGGAATATAGGTTTCTTCAGATGGAGTCTGGAAAAATGCTTCCAGATTACCTCAGGAGTGAAAAGGAAGTTATGATTCCATCCCACGGCCCCGCTAATTCTTTTCAGCGTTGATTCTGTCAAGTAATTAGAATCAAAATGGAGGAAACATTCATAATTGTCACTTATTACACTTTCCCTGAGGTGACTGCTCCCGAGAAGCTTCGGCAGGACGAAAACAAAGCGATTACCAAAGAAATCTGCAGGCAACTGATGAGGCCTTCCTACACACATTCCCAGAAGCCAGCCACAGACTGGGTGGGGATGGTTCCAGATTAAAAGAGGCTTCCACAGCTATGAGTCTTCAAAGAAAATCTTTTGCTATCACATTGTCAATCGAGTGATAATGAATCCTGTTTCCACTCCCTCTCTCTTACCACAGGCGTACATCATGGGGCTCTTTGTTACTTAAAAGCATGTACAAGACAGTCCACCCCTCCCCCCTCCCACACTGTACCACACAGAACACTTCAGAAGTGAAATATGCACTCGGTTTGGGGATGTATTTAAAACACCTCCTCCCCTTTTATCATTGTATTTCTTCAGTTGGCATAGGCTAAAATATGAGGTGTGTCTACTGCTCTGAGGATGTTGTTCCCCCCCCCCCCAATTTCTGAAATAATACCATACCTTGGAGATTAATGTTCAGGCTTTACCAAGATTATAATAAACAAATATTGCTTTGATCTAAATATTTTTCAAACGGTTGTTGCTGATTGCTCTCTCTCCCCTATAATCTTTTAAGAAAGGCTTTGGACTTGGCTGTCTGACACCCAGGGGGACATGAAAACAGCTGCCTTTCCTTCCCCCTCATGGTGAGGATACTCTGTTCTCAGTTTCACCCAAATTAGTCCCAGGATTTCAGTTGTCTTTTTTGTCCAACATTCCATCATGCAATTCATTAAAATCTTCACATGAAATATTTAACAGATGAGTTATGTCATAATTCACATTACGGCTCTAAATTGTTATTCATGTGGTAAGTCATTTATCCTGGACATTAGCAGACCTCTGGAATGGGCTTGTATTTGAGGTAAGGAAGGTTAGAATTCTTTTCCTCAACACCCCAGAACAGTGGCCTTATTCCAAACCCCCCGTTGATCGTGAAATATTCCCCCAAAAGTGACATGCAGATTCATTTGTTAGTTCGGCTTGCAATTAACTATGTTGAAAATAAACAGAAGAAAACATTTAAACAAATGTGGCCTGGCTAACAGCTATTACAGTTGACCGTTAATTAAGGCAAGTTGGAATCCAAATGTGCCAGCCCTTGTTACTGTCACCGCTAGCAATCATTGCCATTGTACACAAAGGAACGAAAAATCAGGGGCTCTGTCAAAGGGGGTTGAGGACAGAATGGGCGATATTAAGCCAGCTGAGTAAAAATAGCCACTACCTTGCTTGAGAAGTGTAACCAGCAGGAGCTCATTTTCTGGAAGAGATAACAAACGTATGGCCAGCATTTATTTGTAGAATGTAGGTTTTGAGAAAACTTGTCCCACTCAGGGCGACTGGGTAGCTCGGTCGGTTGAGTGTCTTTTCCACTCAGGTCATGATCTCACAGTTTGTGGGTTCGAGCCCCGTGTCAGACTTTGTGCTGACAGTGCAGAACCTGCTTCATATTTTCTCTTCCTCTCTCTCTGCCTCTCCCCTGCTCGTGCTCTCTCTGTCTCAAAAATAAACATTTAAAAAAATTTTTAGGAGCACCTAGGTGGCTCACTCCATTAAGCGTCTGACTTCAGCTCAGGTCATGATCTCACAGTTCACAGATTCAAGCCCCACATTGGGCTCTGTGCTGACAGCTCAGAGCCTGGAGCCCATTCTGGATTCTGTGTCTCCCTCTCTCTCTCTCTCTGTCTCTCTCTCTCTCTCTCTCTCTCTGCCCCTCCCCCACTCACTCTCTGTCTCTCTCTCTCTCCTTCAAAAACAAATAAACATTAAAAAAAAACTTTTAATTTTTTTAAAAAGCAAAATAAAAGTCCCACTCTTAAGTAATGAAATACATGGGGTATTCTTAGCAGATATTTTATTTATTAACTTATTATAGTTTCAATTTTCTCTGATAAAGATGCAGTTGTCTACATATCCCTATCAATGGATTGGATCTATTACAAAAGACTTCTCTTTATGGGCCACACTAACTCAGGGTCACTCTGGAACCTTTCTCTGCCTGAGCACTGGGATGAAATAATTGTCACATGCTGCCATCAGTGACCAGTCTGTTGAGAAGCTTTGTTTGTTAGGTACCCTGTTGGATGAACACATGAAGCTGGTACTGCCAGACTGGGGACAATAAACTTCTTGGATTCTATATGCAGACCTGTCTAGCCTTGTCCTGAGTGTGCATAAGTGATCACAGTTCCAGAAGGGGTGCGTGAAGGGCTTGAACGATAGAGCACAGCTTTCCTTAATGTTGGGGAGGGGGGGGGCAGAATCCATTCTAAAAGCTTGCTCAACTGAAAGAGAATCATCACCTTGTGTTTTCTGCTTCATCTTGCCAGGACTCATATGGTCTCTATCCCCCTTCTTTGGAATCATAATTTAGTACAGTATTTACCCACCAATATTATACCATAGACATTTCTAGCAGTGAACAGGATGGATTTATCCTGGGTGGATTTTTTTTTGTTCAGTCTCAATATATTGGCACGAAAAGTTGTATGTAGTGGTGAAATACAAGAATAACGGGTAAAAACTCTGGGAACAAATCATAGCAGGAAGGTTGACAACACTATCAAGCCTTTAGAGTGTTCGAATACACACCATTTTATCTTGTACCATTTACCCCTATCCCGCAAAAGTTCTGTGCAGAAGCTAAAGCTGGTATGACTGTCTTTTCAGGGACAGAGAGGTAAAGTAATACATCCTTTGCACACAGCAGTCTTAGAAACAGGGTTCACATCCAGTTCTTTCAGTAAAACTTTTCCTGGTTATAATTGGTTGCTGGCAGCTGGATTGTTCTTCTGTCTCCTGGATGAGCTCTCAATGTGTATCTGAATATACGGTATGGCTGGGAGAGTGGGCAAATGGAAGCAGGGGTGTCTGTGTGAGCTTGCGTGCCAGGCATGGTGAGCACTATTTTACAAACCGGATTTGTGCTCCTAGGGGTATGTTGCAAGTTGAGGCCAAGCCCACAGAAAATTATTTCTAAATGAGTACAATATGAAAAAGTTACTTTATTTCTAATTTTACATGTAACATTGTTCTTTGGCGGGTCTCGGATTACACTTGAATGCATGTCTATTAACCTGATATGAGATGCATGCATGATTTCATCTTGAATGCATTTGAATATAATAGCACTGGAAATGTAATTTGTATTCTCAAATTTTATAAAGCAAAATAAATAAATCTTGGGGGTGGTAGCCACATTGAGCATATTGCATTGATTTCTTTGGGTTTCTCTCAAACTAATTACCAACTTCCCATTGTAAATCCAGGTCTTCTCACACTGGCGGTTCTAAATGATCTAAATCCTCCATACCTAAGTCATCCTCCTTTCTTGCACCTCCAGGGAGTGGGTAGCGTGGACAGCTCTGTGGAGAACTTTACCGTTGATCCTTAAAGAGTGCTAATACCCAGTTCCTCTCTGATGCTCCTGCTATCAGTGATCACTGTCCAACAGGACTCTCTGTGATGATGGAAATGTTGTCGAGCTACACGATCCACTACGGGAGCACTAGCCCCATGTGGCTATTGAGCACTGAAAATGTGACTAGCACAACTCTGGAAGTAAATTCTTAATTTTATTCTATTTTAATTAAAATAGCCACATGTAGCTGGTAGCCGCCAATCTGGACAGCACAGAACTGGAGCATTTGAGGTGTCTGTCCTGATTCAAGCACACTAGTCACTGACATCCCTACGTGAAATGGCTACATGTTTAGGTGCATGGATGATGCTCTGTGTTCATCTATATCCACTTGGGAATCCTGAAGTGCCATCCTCTTTTCAGTGATTTGACTACCCTCTCCAGGTCCCCATCCCTGGTGTTTTGTCTTCATATCAGTACACCCAACCCCTCGCACATACTGGGTTTCTGATAAATATGGAGGAGGAGAAGGAGGAGGAAGTAGGTAGTAAGGAAGTTACAAAGTTGAGGAAGGAGGAAGCCTGGAAGATACTTCACTGAAGGTATGTGGTCTGCATTGCTGGGATGAAAATCTGTACCGAGGCCCTCCTGGAGTACTGAGGAGAGTTATAGGAAAAGTCACCTGAGTAATTCAAACCAAAAGTGATGTCAGTACTCCAGATGCCTGAATCATCTCCTGTGAAAGGGCCTGGGGCTCTTTGGGATGGCAGTTCTCGCAAAAATGGTTTTGTTGTTTTGCTGATTTCCAAAGACCATCCCAGTATCTGGGCGTCACTGTCCTAGAGGCACACACAATATTGGCACATTGGGAAGGGCCCCAAAGGATACCTTTTTCTGGGTCTATTCCACTCCTGAAGGTGAGTAAGGTACCACCCGATGCTGTCATGGAAAAAGGGGCTCTTGTTCTATGGTCATGGTGAAAGCCCCTGACAGGGGGTCTGGGAGCTTTTGTACTCAAATGGAAGTGAGGAGAACCATGAGCTCCAGGAGAAATATGTTGATGATTTTCTGGACTGTCTAAAAAATTTCAAACCCCAGGAATGGTGTTTTTATTTTCTGCATTCTCTTTGGGACTTGGGTTTCACTAAAGCATTTTCTGTCCTTGTTTTCCTTATTAAATTAGCAAGATTGACTTGAATCAGAGTATACTGTTATGGCTTAAAATGTTGTTGAAAGAGCAAAATAGACAGGCATGACAAATATCTTGGGTTCCATTTGGGATATGTAGGGGGTGGGGGAAGAGAGTGGGACTTGCTGAAGTAATAATGATTTTCTTCTGATAAGAGTTGGAAAAAAACCCATGTGAAACAAAGATAAAGGAAAATAGTGAAAGGAATCTAAATTTCTGTTTGTGGAAGCTCCTATTTGTTTTCTTGAAAAGAGTCGGCTAGAGGATGCTCCTTAAGCATTTTTGTCTGTTTGGCGGGGAAGTGGCCGTTGGTGAGGGGTGGTATTAGGTTTTTTTGTTTTTTTGTGGGGTTTTTTGTGTGTGTTTTTTCTCTCCGCTTTAAATCATTTTCATGCTTAAAAGATCATTAGCCAAATGTACCAAGTGGCTGGAGGTGCCTAACACCTCTTGTTCTCGTCTCCCACTGTCTGGACCATTTCCCTAGTACTTCCTCTTCAAGGCCTCCATCATGGACTTTCTAAAATATCGATCTGTGGTCCTGCCATATCTCTGCTTAATCTTAAATGGCTCCTCAGACCCCATAGCAAGTGTCGACAAACTTTTCCAGTGGAGGGCCAAATAACGTGAATTTTAGGCTTTGTGGGCCATTCAGTCTCTGTTACAACGACTCAGCACTGCCGTCACACCATAGACAGTGTGGAAACAGATGCATGTGGCTGTGTTCCAATAAAACTTTATTTATAAAAAGAGGCTGGATCTGGCCCAAGGCCTACAGGAGACTCTTTAGATGCGTGGGCCCAACATTCAAGACCTTCAGCCGTTTGACCTCAACCTGCACAAGCATGTCCCCCACTCCCATTCCTTCAGCCTCAGAAGAGACTGTGGTCTTTTAAAAGGCTGCATCCTTTCATCTGCGCTGTTTCCGTGCTTGGATTACCATTTGCCTCTGCTCTTACTTTTCCTGCCAGTCAGGTCTCCAGGTGTCACCTTACACAAAGCTCCTGCCAGCTCTCCCAGGCCAAACCCGCTCCATCTATTGTGCTCTTCAGCCCTGTGTGAAGTCTCTGACGTTGCCTTTACCATGTGGCTACACCACAGCTAGACACCATGGGATTATGTGTTCTCATTCCCCTGAGCACCCAACTGAGAGCTCAGCATAGGGAAGGCCACTGAACAAATGGTCATGGAGTTGACTTGCCAATGAGCTTGTGATTCTCTTAATCATAGCGAAGTACGTTAGCTTATAGGCGAAAATGCTATGAAACCAGATGTGCTACCGGGAGCCAGGGGCCAGAGTTGCTGACAGGGGCAGAGGGGGTCAGCCAGCAAAAACACAGCCAGGGCAAAACCAAGCAGATGTGGCAGTCAGGACTTCAGACAGCCCTGTGGCATCGACCTCACGGCCCAGATGGGGGTGCGAGGAATGAGGAGCAAAGAAAGCGGTGTCTAGTTTAGGGCATCGGGAGCAGGGAAGGGACACAGCATGCTGGAGGGGGATCAGAGAGAAGCAGCCCACATGATTAATGGGATGGAGGGGCTGACTCAGGAGGAAAGATTAAAGCACTCTGAGGAACTGGGGTGCAGGCTGAAAGGGGCAGATGATAGCAGGCTTCAGGAATGTGAGATGGATAAACACCCAGGAGGGAATAGCAAGCTTCATTAGGGAGGTGAAAATTGGGGGGGGGGGGGGCGTCCATCAGAAGGATATAAGGGGTTCTCAGAAAGGGCACGGGCTGCTGATGGGGAACCCAGGTGAGGATGGGTGGGCCAGGGGCAACTCTGGGCTACCGGAACAAGAGACACCATGGAAAGGCCACTGTGGGGTGACGCTTTCAGGAAGCCCTCTGCTTTATCCTTTAGCATCTAGAAGCCTGCCATGGTTGTTGGCCATGGTCCTCACAAGTGGCCTTAGAATTACTGACTGCCAGCCTGGGACGAGCTGGCTGGGGACCAATGCCAAGGAGAAGCCACACAGAAAAGCACACGGAAGACGAGAGAGAAACTCACCTCCACTCTCCTCCTAGACACCAGTGAGTGGATGTCACAACGTGAGGCCCTCTGTCCTGAAGTCAGCTCTCTGCTGCCCGCACCCTCCCTGTCGTTGGTAGAACCAGAGAAACTCCTCCAAGTCGCCTCTTAAGGGCAGGCCCTCACCTCTGCCTGCTGTGGATCTAAGCAAAGCCCAGCCTGCTCTGCAGTGCCCTCGGTTGGCCCCTCCCCAACGAGGATACGGCCTGTCAGGCATTTGGGAAGGTCAGATTTATTGGAAATAGCAGCACACAGCCTCCAACCTCCAAAATCACGTTCCTTGAGGTGTTCTCTGAAATGTTCTCTAGGGCCAGGAAGAGCAGCTTGTGTTGCAGTCTGACAAAGTGGTCCACGTGGTGGCAGGTCCCCCACAGCCAGTTTACTAAGGCCTGTGGAGCAGCCGTGCTCAACCCTGGCTGCACATTAGAATCACTAGAGGCTGTTCTTCAGTTATGCTAGGGCACCTGGGTGGCTCAGTCAGGTAAGCATCCAACTCTTGATTTTGGCTCGGGTCATGATCTCACGGTTCATGAGACTGACCTCCACGTCTGGCTCTATGCTGCCAGTGCAGAGCGTGCTTGGGATTCTCTCTCTCTCCATCCCTCCCCTTGCTTATGCTCTCTCTCTCTCTCTCTCTTAAAATAAATAAATAAACTTTAAACGAAAAAATCTTCATTCAGCTACCCATGCCTAGACACCACTCCGAGGAAATCTAGTTTAAATGGTCTAGGTGTGGAGGGAGAAGGCACCCCAGGGATCAGTCCTTTCTAAAAAAGTTCCCTGGGTTCTAACATGTGGAGAACTACCACCGCAAAGCCTCTATTTGGATGTGATTATAATTCATATTGATATTACTCTTTTTTCTCAATAACTACTGACTGTAATGTCACCTGAAAGGTTTTTTAAAAGGCAAGCATTTACCGATGGGTCATCTACATGCTCAGCACCTTGCTGGGGGGGCAGGAATCCAATGGGGAGCAAGATCAGGTGCCTGTCCTTTGAGAGCTTATGGTCCAGAAGGTGGGGAATGCTTTGAGCAAAGCCACGTGAATCCAGAGTGCTGAGATGGTGCATTCCAGAGACTTCCCATTCTGCATTTTGCAGCCATGTTCACTCTAGCCTTATCCTAGAGTCTGAGTTTCTAAGTCCAAAGGTAGAAGATGAGTCCCTCCAAATGTGCATACCTCAGTCAACCTTGACTCTCAGGCTTGCTTCAACAATTTTTCTAATAAGTAGGAATGCACTTGATGGTTATAAGAGTAACAGGCCAAGACTTTCATAAATCTTCAGGTTCCTGAAGTTAGTATGGCAATGATTACCTAACTGGGGGATTAAACATGGTGGCATGTGGGATCTTAAGAGTATTGAGTGAACTTCCCCCACACCCCAACCATGTCTTTCCTTTGATGGGTACTGTTATTTAGGTTGAAGTTACTTTAGGTATTTAAGTAAAAGAAAACGTGTGGAAAGATAAATAACAATACTGGTGGTGTGCAGATGTGGCAAAAATAGGGAAGTTGGTGTGCAAAAGACTGAAGTTTGCAGAACTGCACTGGGACCAATGGCGTCCCGCGTGGAATCCAGTGTTTCCAGCACAGAATCGCATTCTTTCTTTCCAAACTCCTCTAACATCTTCTTACCATCTGATGAGCCTTCTGCTCTGCCTTGAGCACTTTCCGAAATGGTTTCAAGAGTTACATCATTTTGGCTTCAGGGAGAGAAACAGTGTGAGCTTGTTCATGTCCTGATTCTAAGGTTCCACCAAATGTTACTTCCCAAAGTTTCAAGTCACTTTCCTAACTTCTCTCTCTGTATGTTTCTCTCACTGGAACTGGCATGCACTGTTGCTCAAGGGAGCTTTTCATGGCCAAACAGAATTGCGTAATTCCCTCAAAGTTCCTGGGGAGAGAAAATCATCGAGATGTGGATACTGGGGGCCAGTTTAACTAAGTCACATCATAGCAAAGTGACTCCCTTCCAAACTCCAGCCTCGTGACAAGTGCTTTCCAAATGTTGTATCTCAAAAACACATGCATAGTATACATTTTACACATGCAAGTTCATACAGTAATAACTGAAACAAGAACCCAGAAGAAGCAATCGTTTTCGAAATAGACTTTATTTTTTTCATTCCTGTTTTTAGCCTGGGTTTGGGAGGGGAGTGACCACAAGTGTATGAATTTTAGAAACACACAGGTAACGTGTCTCCAAAGAGTCATCAACAGTTCTGTGCATATAATTAGCCTTGAGAATTCCTTACCTGAAAGGTAAAATGTCTTAGTTGTAGGCTTCACTGTAAATTTAGTTTTTAAGTTCTTATCTGGTATGCTTGCATCAGCTTTTCCCCGTGACAGATAACTTTCAATGATAAGTAATTGTGGGAAGGAATCTCTAATGCCTTGTTTTATTTATAATTTGTCCCAGCTGTAGGCATTCAGATGAAACTTGAATTTTTCCAGAGGAAGTTCTGGACTGCCAGCAGACAGGTAAGTTATAATCAGCGTATTGAAGCTTTAGCGACACTGTTATTATACAGGTGTTCACATTTGGGGACCCGGAGCCTAAAGTGCCAGATTTCCGATGAATGTTTGTAGAATGAACTGCTGGCTGCTCAGGTTACCTTTCATTTCACTGCAAAATAAAAGGCTGTCAGCATGTTAGACAGCACATGCTGGGAAAGAAGGCAATTTGCTCCTACAAAATGTTTTAATTGTGAAATCAAGATAGTCATCTTCCAAAGGAGCAGTTTTTCTTTTAACTATTGGTGACTTTTATGAATTTCCACAGTGATTTTTTTCTAACTTTGCGGTGCCTGGTTATCTATTTGTGAATTTCCTTATTGCAGTTTTGAAGGCCTTTGCATAACTAGATCTGACTAAGCATGCATCTGACTTCTTTGACCAGAGAGGGCTTCTATGCCTTGGAAAATCTGGAAGGCTTCCTTCTTTGCACTGTGTTCTCTGTATCGAGCAATCTCAGTAGTATTTGTGTAGTGATTCAGTGGAAATGGCCATTTTTCCCCAATTCTAAATGTTGGGGTAATATATTATTTCTTACATAAATACTTAAACACTTTAGGAAACTATAGACTAAGACAGGAGTGTTTTTAAAGAGTCACTAGCCTTTATAAATTGTAAATTAAATACTCACACAGTGATATTTTTTGTTACTCAAAGATTTGAGATCTTAAAAAGATATCAATATTGAATGGCAACATAAGTTAAAATAGGCAACATAAATTAAAATGAAAACGAGTCAGTTCCCCCCAAAATTGTCTTTTATATGACTATTTGGAGTTGGTATTGATTCTAGGGAAAGCAGACAATACTCATCTTGGAGCATTTCCTTTGTTTGTTTGTTTGTTTCTTTTTGAGAGAGAGATAGAGAGTATGCGGGCGCATGTGGGAGGGGTAGAGTGGGGGTGGGGAAAGAGAGAATCTCAGCCTCAGCCTGGAGCCCAACATGGGGCTTGACCCCACGAACCATGAGATCATGACCTGAGCCGAAATCAAGAGGACGCTTAACCGACTGAGACACCCAGGTGCCCCATTGGAGCATTCCCTTTGGATGAAATTTGGTTTTTGCATAAAAGGCAAGGAAATAGCTTGTTCTTGAATAATTAAGTGGCAGCCATAGCAAATTCTGGAATGTCCAAGTAACAATACGTTTCCCCTTGCTTTCCCCCCACCCCACAGTGTGCCTCTCTGGATGGCAAATGCTCCATCAGCTGTGATGACGAGGTAAGAGGGCCCCTGGCCCTGTGTCTGCCCTGGTCAAGGGGAGGTGACAGAGGGTGCCTTCTCAAAGAGGAAGTGCCTCTGTAAAAGGAGCCATGTCTGACAGATTACTCTAGACCAAGCTCCAAAAACTCAAGCACATTTGCTTTCTTTTCTTTCTTTTTTTTCTTTCTTCCCCTAATGAAATAGTTTATAAGACTTTGAAAAATGTGCTTAAATGTCCCACGGATGGCACTTTTGGAATTTTGGCATTTTATGGGAAATAATACAAATTGCTGCCATTTGAAGCTCATATGACAAGTCTCAAAGCTTTTGCCCCATATGTTATCTCTTCTCATCCTGGTAGTAACCCAATCAAATGGGTAGGAATGATCATCCCATTTGGCAGAGGGGGAAACTGAGGATCAGAGAAATGGCTTGCTTAATTTCATGTAATAAATGAGATGAAAATGTAAGGAGTTGAAAACTCAGGATTTTTTATTCTAGCATAGTGTTCTCTCCCATACCTCCTTCCCTCCCTTCCTTTCTTTTTATCTCTCTCTCTGTTGCTCTTTTGGGAAGAGGAATTTGAATCCCACCCGTGAGCAATAAGAGAAAAAAATGTACCACTGCCATAAATTTACCCCTCAGACTTATGTTTTCACAGCATTTAATCCTGTACACCCTCTGCCCCATGATTTGGAGCAAGCAGGTATGTAGAGGCCTTCCGTGGTGGCTCAGGTAGCCTTTCTTTCGCTGCAGTAACTAAAACATTAGTCAATACATAAACCAGGACTTATAAATAATCATATTTATATTCCTTCTGGTTACCACAGGGATTCAACAAATCCTAACCAAATATAATGTCAACACAGAAAGCATAGATTAGGAATATATTTCAAAAAAGTAGGCAAAAACAAGGAGAGAAGTATAAAAGGGAAACCGGGATGAAGTTAAACACAAAAGGCTCAGTCCCCAAAGATCATTGTTATATGAATCACTATCCAAAGACTAAAAGCCAATCAATTAGCTTTTGAGCAGAAGTCCAATTTTCTTTGACCATCAGATCGAAAATAATTTTCCTTTAGGAAAGAACATTTTGTGACACCTTATGATCTATGCCCTCTAGTAAGTTAGAGAATGCCATTCAGAAGACACTCAAGAAGCCTCAAACCTCTCCTCTGCCTTTGAGACATTTATTATCATATTGGGGTACTCAGCTCAAGACAACATAGCTCAATAATAATATTGATTAATCAGTGCCACGAGACCCTGTGTTAAGCCCTTCACTCATATAGTAGGTACAATTACTAATCCCAATTTATGGCAAGAGAACTAAGGATAGTTTGTTGGTTAGTTGGGTGACTGGATGGATGGTTGGTTGGCTGGTGGGATGGATGGTGTTTTGGAGAGTTGATTGGTTGATTGGCTCCTGGGTAGTTGGATGGATAGATGGATGAATAGTTAAACAATTTGATGAATAAAACCTGAGGCAGTCATTTTCCTATATCCTCACTGCCTCTGTGCATCCTCACATATAAAAGTAAGTGGGAATGGGTGCCACTAACCAGAGTTAGAAACATCTATTATCTATTTGTTGTTCAATGACTGAATTCACAGGTGATATAGCATGGTGGTTAAACGAGCAGGCTGCAGAGTTAGAACAGCCGGCTTGAAATTGTGGCTCTGACAGTAATGAGCTGTCGACCTTGAGCAAGTTTCTGAACCTCTCTGTGGGGATAGGAATATCCACCTCACAGGGTAATGGCAAGGAATGAATGAGATAATATATGGAAAATGCATGGTACAGTTCCTGGCAAATGGTAAACACTCAATAAAGGTCAGCTATAAACCAAAAATGTCAACAGACTTTTTCTTCCCTTAGAGTTAGTGGCTCCCCTGAATCTAAAACCTCAGACAGCAATGGCATATGCCCTCTAGGAGTATTGGCAGCCTCCCCTGGGCCCAGTGAGCACAGCACATATGCCTTCCTCACCGCTAATGATCTTCTTCAGCGGTCACTGGGATAAGCCCTCCTATGAATGTCATGGAAAGGCCCACATACTTGGAAAATGACACATTGAGTTTGCTCTCATTTCTGAACTTGATCTGATGCTCAAATATCGTCATCCTGCACTGTGAAACTATCATCCATTCCCCATTTTTGACTCTAAGTTTGGCTTCAGGCAACCAGTTGACATAGTTTCACATGGAAATGCCAGTCCTGCTTTCCCACCAAAGTCCCTTCCCACCTTTCAGCACACTCTTTCCATGTCTCATTCTCCTTTCATGACTTTTAATTAAGCCTTTGAGACCATGTCCCTCCCTCTCCCCCAACTGCCCTCAAGTGATGAGGTCCCCATTAAAAACAGCTGTGGGGACTCATTAAGTTCACATGCTCTGGCTTCTCCTCTGCACTGAAGACCTGGCCCAACTCCCTCAGACTTATCAGACACGCTTTGCTTTGGACCCATTCCAGCCCCTCTGTCTCCCTCCATCCGTAGACTCCCTGAGCCCTGGCTGGAGTGCCCTGGGCTGCTGGGTGGAGTCAGTATGGCCAGATATCTTCCCATCTGGAAGAGTAGACATCCTTAGTTGGCCCAGGCGGTGCCTGAGCCATGTGACTTGGAGGGCCTGGCCGTGGGTCTGACTGAAGACTTTGGAGGAGCTCCATTCCATCCTGGGTGAATGTCAACTTGAGAGATCCAGAGGCAGTACTTCACACACTCATTCATTCCCTCCAGACATGTTTCCTAAGCCCTTTTATGTCACCCCTGGGGATCCAATGGGAAGCAGAGTCAGAAATGGCCTCTTTCCTACCGGAACTGACTGATTAGCAGGGAAGACAAGTGTACGTGATTATCCACTGTGATAAGTGCTGTGAATTAAACAAAAGGGGGGATCTGGGAAGGTTTCTCTGAGGAGATAACATGTAGGTCAACTGAAGAGGGAGGAGATGACATTGAAGACCGTGCCTGAAGCCAGAGAAGAGCTTCACGGGCAGAGAATACCATGTGCAAGGCACTGGCGTGGCCGAGGTTACTGCACTCTATGCAAGCGTGGTTGGCATTCGGATGGAAATGGAGAAGGAAAGTCCTGCCCACCTCTAATCTCAGCCTGACCTGTGGCACCGTTGTCTCACACTCTCATTTTCTTCTCCCACTCGTCTTTCCAACAGCCTCCCTCTCCTAATGAGAGCACCAGAATATTTGCAAGGAGAGTGGAAGATGAGAACGTTCTCCCCTACTGGGGCAATTTGGAGGAGATGTTGGGGGCAGTGAGTGGATCTAAAACTTCGTATTCCAGCGCAGCTGCTACCCTTGCTTGTCCAGAGGAGTCAAGATAATAATCAATGACTGGACTTTGTAAGGCCTTGTAGGCATTTCCTCTGGAATCTGAAGGGTCTCCTCGAAGTAGGACAGACTCGGGAAGGGCTAAATCCAAGCCACCTGGTGCCTCCATGTCTAGAAAGACTCCAGTCAGGAGGGGGTTTGACAGTCAGTGCAGTAGCTATTGAGGGCAAGGGCACAGGGGATCCTACCAAGCACTTCTTTCCAAAATAACCACTTTGCAACAAATTGTTTAAAAGACAGTATCTTGGTAAAGATAGTTGGCCAGTGATGAATAGATACATCATGTGGTGTGAAGTAAGGGTCAGACTGCTCTACAGCTAAAATATTAGGGTTGAAATTGTGAGACGTGGAGAAAAGTAGTAAGGAGTGACCCCTTACAGTGCACACCTGGAATGCAGAGACCCAGGCCCTACCCTCAGATGGAAGAACCAGCCCTCCCCCTCTGTCTCTCTTCCTCTCTCTCCCCACAAATGAAAACAACAGGCAGTATGAGACTGGGCTTCTAAGTGAGTTGTTTCAAATCATTGCTCAGCCTGCACCAACCAAACCAGGCAGAAGGCATCCCCCAAAAGAAAAAGGTTAAACAGAAAGCAACAAAGTTCAGCCTACCTGCCTGCACTACCTCTTGCTATGAACAATGGAACAGCTTCCCTTTCTGAGGAACTCTAAATTCATAACATTAGGATACTAATTAGGATAAAGATGGCGCATAGTAGGTGATCAATAAACACTGTTTGCTGAGTGGATGCAAGCACAGGTTTTTGACGACTTACTGTGCCCCGTGCACCTTACACTGTGCTCAGCACTTTGCACTCACCCTCTCATTTAATCTTCTCAACAACCTAACAAAGGGTTCTTGCTAGCTCCACCTTTTAGGTAAGAAACCTGAGACTCACAGTGGTAAAGACTTTGCTCAAGGTCAACTGATAGCAATTGGTCAGAGTCTCTGATTCTGAAGTGGATGTGTTAGCCTGGGGGCTAAAACCACCTTCCGGTTAACACAGCCTTGGTGCTGTGTTTCCTACTCCCAAGTACCCTTCCTCATTGCCTTTCCTTACCACCTGTGACTGCCCAATTCCCATGGCCTCTAACCTCAGGTATCTACCTGATCTGCCTTTGGGACAGGAATCAGACCTCTCTGAGCAATCTTGACTTATCCAATCATCATCAAGAAAGGTTTTTTTTTTTTTGTTTTGTTTTTTAAGGAAATCAAGTTCTCTCTGCCTCTCTTTCTCCCTGTCTGCATTTTTTTTCAAACAACCTCATCCCTACATGTTTTATCAAAGGTGGCTGTCGAATAGGCACTTACAATATCTGTCAAAATGTAGAGCTCTTTCCTCCAAGCCCTTCTGTCTGACTGTCCACCCTCAGGACAGGGTGATAAGTGGACACCTTCTAAGATGCTTGGCTTAGTTTGTGGGGAAAGTAGCATAGTGACAGAAAACTGAGAAAATATCTCCTCTATTTTCTTTTATTGGAGGAAAAGGAGTATGGAGAAGACAACTGAATATTAATTGTTGTAAAGAGACATAGAGAAAACAGTTGATCAGACTGGAATCTGGCAATTCTGTCCTTACTGCCCCATAACCTGGTACTCTGCTCACCTAAGTCCGTGGGCCAACTCACCTACACCACACTTCCCAGTAATCATTTAATCTAAGCACTTGCTGGTAAGGCTGCCTCTTCAGGAAATCATCATAGTCACATTAATGACACAGCATCCTTGATTTTGACCTTGGTTTTTTTTTCAGTGATTTGTATCACAACCTTGGCCATTCTGTTTCTTGCTTAAAAGGGTGACCAAGTATTTTTATAATCAGTGCAAACATGAAATTCAAAGCTACCCATCAATAAGCATGGTCTTCTCTGCCACCAAGTTCCTGTCATGGAATCCTAACTGAAGGGGGGGGGGGGGGGGGGGGGGGGGGGGGAGAGAAATGAATGAAAAAAAATGTTAAATGAAAACATAGCCCAAGAAGTAAATGCCAATTTGTACTTGGTGTAGAAGAAACAAGTGTCATACCTCAGTCCTTACCCAGGAGCCCACCCACTATGTTGGAGCAAAATCTGAGGCACCTGTGAGGAAAGTGGAAGCTGAAGCATATAATCCTCCAGGAGCCTTGGCTGGCCCTCTTGTTCCTCTTTCAATTATTTCTGGTAGGATGTAGACTAATGTGACCCACATGACTGGATCAGTAGTGCATGTGTAGACTATAGGCTAGCAGAGCTCTGGGAGATTGCTCTGGGATAGTCTAACCTGCCAGTGTCTTCCCGTGTGATTGGAGCTACCGCCAGCATCACTTTCATGGACTTCATGGAAGCATCCTTCTTTCTCAAGATTTTCAGTTGACTTTTATATCTATTGGCCTTGTACCTGCTTTGTACTATCCATTATTTACAACATTAGACGGAGAGGTAGTCACCCTATAATAGCAAGAGTACTCATTGGCTAGGCATGTTTGAGTGGAAACTAATTTTATAATTAGGGGTGGAGGTGGGTATGATGACTTTGATTCTCTATGAACTGGGAGGATTTAGTCAAAACCCACACGTGGAGGCCAATTCTGTTCTTGTATATTTATTAATGGAATGGAGGTTAGCCTCCCTTTGCTTCAGTAAAGGATCATGACATTCAAATAAACAAAGATATGGATTTGTCTAACATGACCCAGGGGAGCCTGGCTTAAAACTCATAGGAGTACTAGTGTAATCCACAGCATTGCTGTCCAAGAGAACTTTCTACAGTGATGGAAATGTCCACAGGTATAATCATCAGCCAAGGTAGTGCAAAGCACTTGAAATGTGACTAATGCACCCAAAGAACTAGATATTTAATTTTATTGAGTTTTAATTCACAAAAGAATTAAATTTAAATCTGCATATAGCTAATGGCTGCCATGTTGGATGGCGCAGCTCTATGGGATTGCTTTCATAATGCTATCTTCAAAAGATGGAGAAGGTTTGTCAAGATTCCCACCCAACAGGGCCCAAGTAGTATCCATACAGCTAAAGAGCTTCTTCAAATAGCAAGAGTGGAACCTGGTTACCCAAGTCATTCATTCAACCTTCTTTGGACAACCGAGAAAAACCCGATTACTCACCAAAGCAGCCAACTCTTTTATAAAAGGTGCCAGCATGGCTTTTAAGTTTCTGCTGATTCCCCACCACGACCTAGTAATAAAGGATGAAACTTTCGGACCAACTCATTGCTGGACTTTTGTGCCTGCCTGAAAACAACTCCACAGATAGGCAAATGTCCCAGAAAACACCAGCCCTGTGGTGGCCCGGAGCAAGGGGGAGTTTAGCTCAGGGTAAAGATATGTTACAAATTAAATGTTGCAGTCGGTATGTAAAGCTGCAATAAATAGAAACTGAGTTACATCAAGGATGGAATTAAACCTTAAGTTTAAACCCCACAGCACTGTAATTAAAACTTAGCCTGTAGCAAATCATTCACTTGAGATTAAAGTACTGTGGGGGAAGCAGAGGTTTGGGTTTACCTTGCTGTCTACAATTCATAAGTCTGAGCTACCAAAAGCTAACAGCCCTGCCCCCAAATCCAGCTCCCAATTAAAAACACAGTTTGAAAACCTTTAGGAGGCCTGAGGGGCCCCTTTAACAGAAGTCTGCCCCTTCCCCCCTGCCTAAGTCTATGAACAAATTAAAAAATATTACCTGGTCCCCTGATGGTCTTCTGAGCCGACACAGTGTTTTCATTAATACATCATTAGGGTAATGACATTGTGCTGGCGTTTTGCTTTCAAAACAGCCTGCATTTCAGCCACGACGCATGCAGGCTCGGGGCCTGTGAACACTTTGTTCCTGGGAAATAGTCTTCAGGTCATAGAAAGGGGTGGGGGTGGGGGGTGGGGGAAGGAAGATAAACTGTAATTAATTTTTTAACATGTATTCTTTTTATCCTAATCTGGGATGTTCAAAGCTTCCTTAGTGTTTTGTTTTTGTTTGTCAGTTTTGCAAAGTAAACACTGGGGTTAGCTTAACCATGGCCTCAACTCCTAGAGCCAACAGGCATTTCCAATTTCCCCCCCAAACAACCTACAGTAGGTTTCTCTCAGGTTGGAAGTACGTCATTTTGTGTAAAAGCAGTCGGAGGATCCAAAGTTGAAACTGTGGTATTTTTTTCTTTTCTAGACTGTGAACTGTTACCTCATAGACAATAATGGGTTTATTCTGGTGTCTGAAGACTACACCCAGGTGAGTGAGAAATTTCAACCAACTCAAAGTAAGGAGCTCAGGATGGGCGTAGGTGAGGGGAACAAAGGATGGTGTTAAAACTTTGAGACAATGATCTATATTTAAGAAGTAATAGCAGGAGATTATTAACCCTTATTTCTGTCCCTCTAAAAATATCACAGCCTACTTCTCAGGAGGCCCCAAAGAGTTTTTACCTCCCAGTTGGGGGGTGGGGGTGGGGCAGAGCCCAGGGTCTGCTTTCTCACTCATAAAATGTTCAATTTGTAGAACACTTTGCCTCAAAAGTAGAGGTGCCTTAAAGAGTTTGGACAATTTGAAGGAGGTTTCCTCCTTTTGATATTTAAATACTTTTTCCATATATATACACCACACACACACACACACACACACACACACACATTCCAGCATAATTATTCCTTATGACTTTCTTTCTGGTTTTTGCTTTTTAAAAATCAGTTATCTGGGTTCAGGGATTAACTTGGGCTGTCAACACTCAACACTGAGGGAAAAGGATCCAGAAAGAGAGAAGAAATTTTCTTCATTTGACTGAGCTGTACACAGTGTGAGGCAAGGGAAAAGATATGGGAAGACACTCAGCAATGGGGCCAAGAACAGAAATCTCCGGAAATCTCCACTGTGTTTGGAAATCAAAATAAGAGTTCAAAACAATAGCATTGTAATGGAGAAAACAGGTTTCTCTGTCTTTTTTAAAGTTTATTTATTCGTTTTGAGGGGGTGGTGGGTGGGGGGAGAGAATCCCAAGCAGGCTGTATGTGGTCAGTGCACAGAGCCAGACTCGGGGCTCAAACTCACTAACCATGAGATCATGCCCTGAGCGGAAATCAAGAGTCAGATGCTGAACCAGCTGAGCCACCAGCGTGCTCCAGGTTTCTCCTTTAAAACTATGCACAGAAAAACTTGTTCTGCAATTAGAAATTAAATTAGCCTATTCAGAGATGGTAAAACACAGATGTGTTTAGCAGGGTGGCATGATAAAGGAACATTAGAGAAGGAGGTGCGTGGTCTCTGGGACGTGCTCTCTTCCTTCACTAGTTTAGGGGTGGGGGTGCCTCACATTGCCTGCCTGAGCCTCCTGGTGGGCTCTGTAAAAGGATGATTGACAGCCATTTTATAATGAAGTCCCATTTAAATCATTTGAAATTTTTTAGCAGTCAACACTACGATAGGGCTATTAATGCCTAAATAAATTAGTTAATTGTCCTTAAGTTGCTAAGGAGTCTGACCTCAGTGCCTTGTTAATTTATCAGAACTGGCTCTGGGTCACATGTGGAATTGTGCTTGAATTTCCCTTCTTATCCACGAAAATGTTGTGGGAATCTTAAATGCACCTGTGATGAGAGAAAAGCTACAATGTTAGAAATTAAACTGCCCACAGCCTGTCTCCTCGGATGCTCACCATCACTGGACATTGGACAGTTGGTAAAGATCAGATAGGAGTGAGCCCATGACGTAAAGCCAGTCTGAGAGAGTGCAAGAGCCCAGAGGCCTATGGTAATATGCCTGTTTGGCTGGGAGAAAAAAAACCCAAACTTTCAAGAGTCAGTGGGGCAGGAATCCAAATTAACCACCTTTGAGGAGGAACCCTGTCCTCCCACCAGGATGATGGAGGGCTGAGATAGGAGCCTGGTCCCTGGGGGTTCTCGACCGGCCCACAGTGTGACCCACTCCTACCCAGTCCAGGCCTGCACGTGAGCTCTGCTCCCTGCTGGATCTCTCCCTGGGACAGCCCTGCAGCGATGCCCAGGGAGCCAGCTGACCTGCTCTGCCTGACTTTGTTTGATGTTGTCTGGTTTCCTGCACCCCAATTAGGGTGGTTCTTCATCTAACAACCAGTTCCATTGACACTGGCATATTGACACACACAAAATACAAATGTCCTAGCTCCTCGCTGCAGCACACACTCATAGACTTTGCAAAAGATTCCGATTGTCCCTGGAATGAAAGAGGCAATGCTCCATATTTAGTCAGTGAAATGTCATTTCCTTCTTCTTCCTCTTCTCTTTCGTGACTTTCTGACAAAGTCTTTCTATGCCTTTCTGCCTGAAAACTCCCAGGAGCATGCTTGAGGTCACTCAGTTGTAATTTGAATCGGGATTTAGCTAATACAAAGCCTATGGAATTTATTAATTCAGGCTCTGACGGTAATGCCCTCCACTCACCCCACACAGAAGTTATAAATCCTTAGAGCACCCACCGTAGACATGGGGGTTCTCTACTGGTCTACACTGGCTCATTCCAGGGTGTTGGCAGAAGAAGGCTGTTGTCCCAAGCTCTTTTCAGCTGTACTGCCTACACCCTCTCCCAGGAGACCTGGAGGACTGTGGCTCCAAGAGCCTGGAGGGATGGGCAAGGACGTTAATTTTTCATCCCACCATTCAGAGTATGCAAATCTCAGCCAACACCAAGAGCTGCTGGTCTGAGGCAAAAACATCAATCAGGTGGTGGGGAAGGGCTGCTACGCCCTAAATGCCCTGGGGACGTAGGGGTGAGCCATTAGAGGTCTGATTAAGCCTCTTCAAGGGGCTGGACCCTGGGCTGCCTGATTTGTCCACATGGTAACTGCCCAGGGACACAATTGCGAGTGCTCTTCAGAAAGTGATTTTGAGAATAGATGCATTCTCAACAGCAGGAGATTTATAGGGCCGATGAAGAGGACGGCTACATTTCCCTAAACAGGTCATCCAGGAATTATAAACAATTCTTTTTATTACTGCTTGGGAAGCCCTCTCATAGCCTGTTTCTTTCTACGAAGTAGGGTTTTAATCACAAGAGACTGAGCGCAGATGAAGGCTTACTGCATCTGGGTGGGGGGGGGGGGGGTGTGTGTGTGCGCGCATGTCTGTGCGCGTGTGCGCGCGCATGCGTGTGCATTTCAGTTCCAGCGCTCCGCATGCGGTTTGCAAAGCCGGCGCTCTTTGCACGTGCTGCGTACGGTGGAACCTTCCCGTCAGCTTTCTAGTCTGCTGCGTAATCCCACCACTTCTACTGATTGTGAGGACATACTCCACTTTAATGTGACAGCGCCTTTTGCTCCAGAAC
Source organism: Panthera uncia (assembly GCF_023721935.1). Classification (NCBI taxonomy): domain Eukaryota; kingdom Metazoa; phylum Chordata; class Mammalia; order Carnivora; family Felidae; genus Panthera; species Panthera uncia. Next base: position 22,243,296 of record NC_064816.1, read on the forward strand.
ACAGAGCTGCGCCCGTTTCTATTCTCTGGTGTTTGGGCACATTGTTTATCTATACTTCCTCCTGGGTCTTCTTTTCTTCCCCGCAGACTGGAGACTTTTTTGGCGAGGTCGAAGGGGCCGTGATGAACAAACTGTTAACAATGGGCTCCTTTAAAAGGTAAGGATTTTATGGTCCCCTGCGCCCCCTGGAAAAGTTTGCCTAAATAAAATAAAACGAACCAAGGTCAAATAAAGCAAGCCCAGACTTGACCCCTGCCTGGTTTGTACCGGTGTTCATACTTCAGAAGATCTTGATGAAATTCGATGCCTCTTGCATGAGTGTTAAGAGTCACAGAAACTCAGCTCACAATGGGTTTCCTGTTCACCCAGAATAGGGTTTATTGGAGGCCAATACTGGAGTCAGAGCCTTCGCTGGGACGCAATGATAGCAGTCTCAAGCAAGTGGCTGCAAAGACATAGGAAATGTTTTCCGCTGGCTAAAAAGGAGGACTGTATTTTGTCTCACATTGGCAAACTGGGGAAGGCTGCTAGAAATCTGGAAATGGGGGATACAAAGTGACAGACACCTGCCGATATAATTTTGTAAAATCAAGTGAAAGGTCTCAAAACCTGCCCCCAGATGGAGGGAAGTTAAAATCTGCTGCTAGAAGAAAACCCAGATGGTGCCCAGTTCTACTGGCACCTCGGTCGTGAGCGCTGTCACTGACCCTAAGTGAAGCTTGTGTATGACAGCTTCCGCTTGGCCCCACTCTCTCCTGGGCAGGATGGCCATGCTTTGGGGGACACCAAAGCCTATGGGAAAAGCCATCTCCCCAAGGAGATCAGGATGTCAGTAATGTCCCCTACCCCACCCCAGAGTCAACAGGAAATGACAGTCTTTGAAGCGGTGCTTTCGTGGGCATATTTGATGCCGTTAAATACATAATAGCAGGCACTACAAGGATGGACCTCAGCTCGCCTGTGAGAACCACTGTTGCTGGTGGGAAAGGCAGGCCCCTAGTCATTACTCCGTGCAGCTGAATGGCCAGGAAGTGTTAGCTCAGGAAATCGGACTTTTGAGCCAGTCAACAAGACCAACTGAGCGCTGTGCTGAAAGCAGGGAATTCAAAAATGATGACCCAATTTTTGAGATTCCATAGCTTGTTTGTGCCAGAAGGAGGGGAAAAAAGAAATGATATAAAAAACTGGCATAACTCCAGCACTTCTGCGCTCTCTGACACTCACTTGCCTGCCCCCAGCCTGCCTGCCGCAGGGTGTTCAATTCCCTTTCTTAAAATTCAAGTGCAGTGTTTTCCTCTTTTGCTACACGTGCTTGAAAACCCTGCTTGGAGCTGGACTTGGGTTGCTGTGGAGTTTTCCAGCGCTTCTTAAAGCTTCCCAGGGCAGCGTCTGGATTGTTTGCCCTGCAGGGCACCACTGGTTGTTCCTATCTGGACATGGATGTGTGTGCATTTGTGTCCTGTTAGTTTGCTTTCGACTCGGTGGGGGAAGACAAAAGATGAGAATAATCACACACGTGTTTCTCATTCAAAAGCATATTTTTCAACTTCTTTAACAAAATCTTTTTTTTTTTTTTTTTCCTTTTCCCTCTTGGATATTCCTTTCAAAAAGCTTGGTGGGAGAAAGAGAAAGGTTGTAGTAGGATTGTAAATCCCCAGTCTTCTCCTTCATGTGATTGAAGCATGGTTGGCATGAATCTAGAACTTTCTTTTGCTGTGAGAGTAGCTAACATATTTGAGAAAAGGGAAGTAGGGACTTGACACAAGTGTAACAGTATCTGTTGTCCTCTGGGAGTTAGCTGACAGTGATCATGGGCTTCTTTGAAGGGGCCCTCACAGGGGCCACCAGAGCAATGAGAGTTTATGTTTATGTTTTGGAGTCAGATGGATTGGATTCAAATCCAGACTCTGACATTTACTAGCTGCGTGCCTTAGAACTGAGTCAAGTTACCTCTCCAAGCTTTGGTTTCCTTATGTGGAAAATGAAGGTGATAATAATAATTACTTCCATGGGATGCTGTCAGAGTTAATGGGGTAATAATAAGCAGAACGCCCGTACCCAGTGCCTGACATATATTAAGGGCTCAGTGATGGCTAGCTGCTGCTGTGATTTGTATCGCTGCGGATCTTTGCTCAGTCTTGGCTTCGCTTTCTGCTTGGCACCAGGTGGTGCTCCTTCTGCATCCACACACCTCACAGAAGGCTTCCCACGCTGCCTGGCGAGGGGGCCTCCAGCGTTGGGGGTGCTGCGGTGCCCCTGCCTTTTACAGCAAGCAGTGTGTCCTCAGAGCATAAGGGTGACAGTCGTTTTGTTCAGGGAAGGCCTGTATTTCAGCAGCACTGAAAAGAGGTAGCCCAAAGTACCTGATGGTGCTCTGGAACAGAAGCTGTGGTCCCCGTGAAAGCGAGCCCCACCCTGGAACACAGGATGCCTGGAGGCTGAATTGCTTTGGGGACGTGATTGAACCCGGGGAAAAGCCCAGGACCCATTCCCTGAATTCACTGACTTCCCATCTTCTCTCCTCTCAGTGTCTTGGACAGTGCCAGGATGGCACAAGGTTTCTTGATTTGATCTGGTTGTATCCAGTCCTAAAACATGAGTTTCACGGACAAGAACCCTACAAACCACCTTCTCCAGAAAGAGCTCACAGGAGAGAACACCATCCCCCTCTGTCTCCTTCCCTTTGTCTCTCTCCCCTGGTCCAGATTTGCGGCCTCTCTCTCTAAAGCAAGATGATGCTTGTTTACATGACAGTGGACTCTTGCCTTGATTGTGTATTCACTTATCTGGTGACCGGATGGCCGTTCTACTTAGCAGCATCATCAGAGGGAAAGAATATCCGCTTCTGTGTCTACAGCACCATGGGGATGGGAAGGAAGCCACAGATTTGTGCAAATTACCAACTCAAGGGAGCTTCAAGAAGGTTCCATGGCAGTGTGTGCAGATAATCTAAGAGACAAAATGGTCATTCGTTGTCACTTTAGCTCAGTCTTTGACTTGACTCTGTCTACCCAGCTTACGTGTGACATAGTATGATGGGCCAAATAATAGCTTCAGCAGTGTGAAAGTAATGGTCACAGTGGCTACCTTCCAGGAGCACCTACCCCCCACCAGACCTGAGCTGCACCTGACAGATCTTACCTCTTGCAGCACTTTCCAGTACTCTGTGGGGCAGGTATAAACAGGACCAGCTGCATAATTTGTAGAGTCCAGTGCAAACTGAAAATCCGGGGTCCCTTGTTCAAAACCTATTAAGAATTTCAAGACCGCCAACAGCAGAATATTCAACGAAGCCTGGGGTCCTTCCAAGTACAGGGTTTTGTGCAATGACACAGGCTGTATGCCCATGACGCTGGCCCTGGGTATAAATATACCCATTTTACAGATGGAAATAATGAGGCTTAGAAAGGTTAAGAAGCTGCCCTAAGTCTCTGTGTAACAGAGCTGGATTCAAACAGCCTGCAGTTTGAGCTCAGAGAGAATTTTCTAGTGTCTGCCCTTAACCTGGTTCTGTGTAGAGTAGCATTGAGTTGTGCATGGATCTTCTTCCTGTTCTGTTTGAGAAGTGAAAGGGAGCTTGAGGAAGATGTTGGCTCAGCAGTGTCTTATCAGGGCAAGCAGGACTTTGAGGATGGGAGGCCAGCTGAGTGATAGCATCACCCAGATTTCTTTTAGCTGAAGTTGATAAATCTTTAAACCAAACCATGTTTTCAGGCTTCGTGTATTTTCTCATGAGATCTACCATGTGCCTGGTCAGCTTTTTGCGTTGAAATCCAGACAGAGAACTTCAAATACTTCTTCGTTCTTATCACAGAGAGTAAGTAGACTCCCCGGAATGGTGACTCATGTAGGGTTTCCCAGCGTAGCTATTTTTCTTTTGCACTCACGTTCACGGCCAGTAAGAGCCTTGCATCCTATTTCTCAAAATCCACACCCCATGGTTCTCTCTCTTGTCATTGGCAGTGATGTCACCCCCTTCAGATTACTAAGACAACACCTAGTTTCAAAGGATTTTTCTTAGAATTCATGTGTCTCCCCCACTTCTTGTCCCCAGTGATTCAAATTCAATGTCAAATATCCAGGAGAATTGAAAATGTATGTATATATGTTTTATATATAAAATATTTTATATACGTATAGATAGACAGGAGAGTATCCATGGTTCCTGATGGGGCCTCTTTGACACACTGCACTTGAGCTAAGAGGACTCTAGGTTGAGCACCAGAATCGCCGTGTGTGGCCTTGCACAGACTCCCCGTCTCCCAGCCTCAGTTTCTTCCTCACCCAAATATGGACCTTATGGGATTTTGTGAGAATTAGCTAAAACAAAGTATGTGAAATTGCTCGGCAGATTGCAGAGTATTGCGGGCAGGATGTGAGATTAGCTCTTAGATAATAGCTCCAAATGTCTGATCTTTTTCTTTTTTCATTTTCTTCTTTTTTTTAATCATTAAAACTCCCCAGAGCTGGTTACTGTGCAACAGTTAACCTCCACAGCACAGCCTTGGGGATGGGCCTGTGGGCCTGGACTCAATCAGCATCCCTGGAGAGCTTTTGCTTTTATTTATTTATTTTTAATGCTTATTTATTTTGAGAGAGAGAGAGAGTACATTGCGTGTGCGTGTGCCCATGTGCGTGCATGTGCAAATGAACGGGGGGTGGGGGGGCAGAGAGAGAGGAAGACAGAGAATCCCAAGCAGGCTCCACCCTGTCAGCGCAGAGCCCTGTGCAAGGCTCAGTCCCACAAACCCTGAGATCATGACCTGAGCCGAAATCAAGGGTCAGACATGTAACCAACTGAACCACGTGGGTGCCTTTCTTTCTTTCTTTCTTTCTTTCTTTCTTTCTTTCTTTCTTTCTTTCGAGAGAAAAAGCATTCAAGCAGGGAAGGGGGGCAGAAGGGGTGGGGAGAGAGAGAGAGAGAGAGAGAGAGAGAGAGAGAGAGAGAGAATATCCCAAGCAGGCTCCAAGCTCAGTGCAGAGCCCCATGTGGGGCTAGATTCCACAACCCTGGGATCATGACCTAAGCTGAGATCAAGAGTCAGCTGCTCAACCCACCCAGGTACCCCTCACTGGAGAGCTATTAAAACACGCCTGTGCTCAGGCTGCACCCCCAAAGATTCATATGAAATTCATCTGGGGATGGAGCCTAGGCACTTATGCTCTTTGAAAGTATCCACGTGCTTCTCATGCATGGCTAGGGTCAAGACATACTAAGTTAAGAGCACCAGGGTACCATTCCAGGTGCTGTCCACTTTGGAGTTGTCTGACATTGGTCAGCATTCACTCACTAACTTTCAGTTTTCTCAGTAGCAAGATAGAACTGAAAGAAGGATGTGTATACCTGCAGGTGGAGGTTAAATGGAGTAATGCGTACTTTTACCAAACTTTATCTTTGTGGTTTCTGCCAAAAGGTCTTCCTTTGTTCTTTGTGTATCGAATTCAGCTTGAGGAAGCAAAGACCAATCGGTCCTGCCTGGCCTTTGGTTTGCAGAGAAACGGACCGCTTGCTAATAATCTGTTTTTGCTTTGGGAGCTACTGATAGGTCCTCTCCGTCTTGGCTGTGTGTGTTTTGCTTTATACGGTTTTGTTTGTGTTATGTGCTTGGTGCAACATGCCTGAGCTCTCACCCCTCCACCACCACATTTTCCCTATGGGGCCTGGTGAATGTCTTCCTCACCTCGCCCCACACATTCATTAACATAGTTGGCTTGTGCAGAATTCCCTGTGGTGGCTCCTTCTGCTCTCTAAATTGCCTTTCTAGAAAGGTGACACGTCAGGTAGACTTCAGGACTTGGGACGTTTCTTCTCCTGTCTCTACATGATGGAACCGTACAGGCTCCGTGGCCGGTGACTGCAGCTTTCCCTGTCCTTGGTAATCACGTTGCATTTCAGCCAATGTCCTGGCCTTTCAGTCTAGAGAGTGTGAAAGGAGAAGCCTGTTATGTTTGGATGGCTGCTCTCTCATGCCGACTGCCCCCCCAATGTCTAATACTCAACACTCATGTAATGAATGTAATGGCTTCCCGGCTTCCTGTTGACCTGACCGTTTCCACAGAAGTATGCTTTGTCAGAGGTGGCATTGAAGGGAACAAGAAGACAGATTGGCTTGAACAAGTGTGTTTCTGAGCCAAACTTTCTAGAAGGCAGAGACATGAGAACTCCAGTGCATCACTCTTTAAAATCCTCAAGCTGCCTGCCTGAGCATCCCCAATGACAACAGGAAGAACGCTGCCCTTGTCCTCATCATAATAGCAGCAGGCCTCATTTACTGAATATTAAGTACAGGACGGGCATTATTCCAAGGAGTTTATGTGTATTACCTTAATTAATCCCCATAACAACTCCACGAAGTTACTACTGTCATTATTTCCCTTTGACCATGAAGACCTGCAAGTGGTGGCTGAGCATGTGAGTAACTTGTCCAAGTTCACCCACAGTAGTGAGTGGGGGACATGGAATGTGAACTGTTGTCTCTCAGATTCCAGATGGCAGACCACGTTTACCTAATCCCCACACGTCTTTTCCCCTAGTTGGAGCAGGCTGAAGTATTTCTTATGGAAATATTTGTTCACATTTATGCTTATTCTGCTCCAAGAGGTAGTAAAAGAAAGTTTCTCAAACTTAGAGTCCAATATATCAGTTAGGAGATAGTTCTACTAGAAATAATAGGAAGTTCTAGAATAACAAGGGGCTAGAGAACATGGGAGCCTTTTTCTCTTTTTCATGAAGGAAGTCTGAAAATACAAACTTGTTGTCATCACAGACCCATGACCATATCTTTTTTCTCTACCTTCCTCCATTGGCATTTAAACTCAAGGTTACTTCATGGTCCAAGATAGCTGCTTAGCTCCAGCCATCACATCTGCAATCTCTGCTGGCAGAATGAGGATCCAGGGAGGTCCAAAAGGCCAAATAAAATTTCTTGATTAAAATTTATTTTAATAAGGAGTGCCTGGGCGGCTCAGTCAGTTGCAACCAACTCTTGGTTTTGGCTCAGGTCATGACCTCACAGTTTGTGAGTTTGAGCCCCACATCAGGCTCTGTGCTGACAATGCAGAGTCTGCTTAGGATCCTCTCTCTCTCCTCTTTCTGTCCCTCCTGCTCCCTCTCTCTCCCTCAAAATAAATGAATAAACTTTAAGAAAAACTTACTTTAAGAAGTAAATCTTATTTATTAAAGTAAAATAAAGTTTATTTATTAAAGTATTTTATCCCAGGGGCACCTGGGTGACTCTGTCGGTTCAGCATCTGACTTCGGCCGAAGTCATGATCTCACGGTCCGTGAGTTCGAGCCCCGTGTCGGGCTCTTTGCTGACAGCTCAGAGCCTGGAGCCCATTTCGGATTCTGTGTCTCCCTCTCTCTCTGCCCCTCTCCTGGTCACACTCTGTCTCTCTCAAAAATAAATAAACATTTAAAAAGTTTCAAAAAAATAAAGTATTTTGTCCCATACAATACTGCCACTCCACACAGCCTCACCTAGCTACAAAGGAACCTAGGAAATGTACATAGCAAAAACTCGGGGTTCTGCTTGGCAAAACAGGAGAATGGACATTGGAAGACTCTAATAGTCTCAGCCACATCCAGCGTGCCTGGTTCCTTCAGCCCACATAACACCCTCTAAATACTGAATCTGGTTTCCGGTGATATCCACTTGGAAAATCTTCCCAAGATGAGGCTTTGTTTACAACTCCCCAATTTCTCCCCACACCTCACATGCCCAGTGCAGTCCTGAACACAAATGGTCGTAGCCCCCAACTGATTCATCTGTCCATGATGCCTGACCCCGAGCGATACAAGCAGCAACACTCAATAACACCCGTGGCGTTTGACCAATGGCAATAATGGCACCAGGAACACCGACTCCCCGAGGTCCTGACATGCTGCGTGCAGCACAGGAATTGTTGTGGTGCAGTGCTGTGAAATGTGGACGTGAATTCATGAACTTGGCAGAGCCCAAGGAAGCCCCCCCCCCAGCATCTAAGTTTCTTGCCGCAAATGGGTTTTGCTTCAACTCATTCCCCAAGCAGAATTCAGCTGTTTCCTTCTATTTCTTAAACAAAGAGGCCAAAGAAATTTAATCTTTTCTATGTGGCATTCATCGAGATTCCGTTTTCCCCTTCAGTTGAGCTAATTCTCATGGAAGGGGCAGGTGAATGGACAAACCAGTTGCCAGTCACGTGCTCTTACCACCGTGCCTACCCATTATCCTTTGCCTCAGGACCGAAGCGGTTCCTCCATTTAGTAGAGCTGTGATAACTTCGGAGCAGTGATTGCACCTTCTGAGCCTGTTCCCTCTCCTATAAAATGTAACCATGCCCCTGACACAAGAGGTAATGCCTCCATGCTGCAGAAAGTAATTGATTATTTCTTATTGTTACTGCTTTTATTACCTAGGTGAGATGCTGGCACGACCACTCTCTGAAACTTTGCTTCGTTTTATGTTATCAGCACCTGTTGATGAAAAGCCTTTGGTGCTGGCAGATCGCCTGCTTAATCTATCGGATGAAGGAGGCTCGCTTCTCAGGGTTCTGCCCTGGACTCTGGTGGCCCCAGCGTCCTGTGGGCTGGGCTCCTGGCCGGTGTGGCCACGTGGCGCTTATTCTCTGCTAATGACGGGTACTCATTAACTCGATGTGTCAGTGATTTCCAGCCAGGGGCTCAAAAGCAGTAGGGCCAGGGTCATGTAGGTTCCGCGCCTCTGCTGTGTTCCGTGTGCTGGACTGACTTTGGGGAGCAGTGCAGTCTCTGTAGGAAGTTGCTGTGGGAAGACACGGCCACCAGTGTGAAAAGGAGGGGAGGGACAGCACGTTTTGAACCTTCCGTTAACACTCAGATCGACAGACTGAGCTTTCCACTCTCTTGGTTTTCTGAGATGTAAGAACGAGTAAGGCTTCCCATGGTGACAGTGGCCTTGTTAAGCATTTTCTGGGTCTCTGCTCCATGCCCTATCACTTGCAAGTTGGAAGCTGCCCGAGACCACCTTTTATAGTTCAACAAAGAATATGTATTTTTACATGTTGCCCTAGCAAGTCACTCACTTTGCTTCGTACACTTTTAGATTCAAAATTGCGTAAATACAGTGAGTGTCTATGTCGAATGCCTCCCTGTCCTGTTTTTAGGGCTGTATTTGCAAACATTCAGCTGTTTCAGGATTGGTGTTTAGGCAGATAGTGTAGCCAGAGCTAATCCTATGAGCCATCACAGGTAGAGAACCCGGCCTCATGGGCACACAGTAGGTGTTTAATAAATGCTGGTTCCTACAGTTACTAACAAGTCTAAATTAGCTGTGCTCATGCCTTTGAAATGGAAACTTTTTTTTTTTTTTTAACGTTTACTCACTTTTTGAGAGACAGAGACAGAGTGTAAGCAGGGCAGGGGCAGAGAGAGAGGGAGGCACAGAATCCGAAGCAGGCTCCAGGCTCTGAGCTGTCAGCACAGAGCCCGGTGCAGGGCTCGAACCCATGAACGGTGAGATCATGACCTGAGCTGAAGTCGGACGCTTAACTGACTGAGCCACCTAGGCGCCCCTGAGATGGAAACTTCTAATTCTTAGAAGAAATATTTTTCTTGGTTGTGATCTTTGTCTACTTGGAAAGGAGCAGAATCAGCAAAATAGCTTTCAACAAGTCCCCATGTCACGGGCCTGTCATCCACGGCCCTACAGTGCACAGGGGCACACAGGCTGTCTAGGTTTTCTTTGTATCAGTTTGAGTTTCTTCTTCAGAGACTGCTCCTGCCTTCCGCCAGAGTCTCAGAGAGACCCGTCAGGGGCACAGAGATGCTAATGATAAGCTCCCAGGGCAGCCTGCGTGGGGGTGTCGTGGGGACCAAAGCATGCCATCTGTAATAAGAATAAACTGCGAGCGCAGCACTGCAGCACAGTCTCAGCTGGGCACGATGCTCGGGGCTTATTTTAGAGCCGAATGAAAGCAGGCAATTATCATGTTCTTTAGCTCTAATCAGCCAAACAGGATACAGGTAGCCACAAAATGGAGTTATTTAAAACTAACAAAATCACTTCAAAAAGGGTAATAATCTGGAAGTCTCTCTTTCTGCAACATCTAGTTAAAGCTGTCTAAGCGTGGAGAAGACAGGGAAGGCTTGTTTTGTAACCTCCCCAATGGCACTCGGATCAGGAAAGCTTCCTTGTGAAATGAAAGGCAGGATCTCTGGCCTGGAGGCCGCCCCACGGCAATTGAGTTTGGCCTCACCGAGTAAACCAGAGCCTTTGAAAATGATCCCAGGAGAATCCCGAGCTTCCTGTGAGGGTGGTTACCAAGGGGGCTCTCGTTAACGCAGCCAGCTGGTCTGTCCTGGCCCGATGACCCCAGACAGCCCCTCAGCTTGACTTGAAAGTTGATTCTGGACTTTGGTCCTGAGACCTTATCTTGGGCAGCATTTTCTGTGACATTCCAGTGAGACTGGGAGAGGGCACCAGGCTGAATTCTAATCACTGCTTCTGAGCAGAAGGCAGAATGAGGGGACTCAGCCTGACCCCCATCTAATTCTGGCTCTGCCATTTGTTAGGTGTGTGGACTTGGGCACATTACTTAAGCTAGCAGAGACTTGGTTTGGCCCTCTGTGAAATGGGGTGATTAGAATCTATCTGGTAGGAACGTGCTTCCAAGAGTACCTTGCTCATGGTTGCTAAGTAGAGTTCCGTAGACATCAGCTGTTGTTATGATGGTCCTCAGCTGTAAGGCCCACAGACAGAAGTTCCCACATCATCCCTCGATAACCCCAGTACGGCACCAGAAGGTGTCTTATACTGCAGTATGAAGTGTGAGTTTTATGCTGCCTCGTGTGTGCCAATGAGCTAAGAAAATCCGGAGGCCTGCCCATCCTCTAACCCGCTGGGTAAAGCCTGAGTCAATTCCCATTGCATTAAACACCACCCCCATTAATTAATCATGGCAATGAAAACCAGACTAATAAATTATAACAGCAGCTGCAGCCCTGCCTTCTGTTGAATGCTTCTTCTGTACCAGACACTGGGCTGATCGCACTGTGTCTATCATCTCATTTAATTCCACAACCAACCCATAGGGTAGCCATTTTTCTCACCATTTTACAGATGAGACTGAGGCACCGAGAGAGCGAAACAAGATGAAACAACATTGTAATAAGTGACCGAGTTAGGATTTGAACTCAGATGTTGACTTCAAAGCTAATGTTTTAACCATTATGCCACACTGCCAATCGCTTGAGCCCTTGGGAATAGCATAGCTTTAAGATCCCAAACTCCAGGGGCCCCTGGGTAGCTCAGTTGGTTAAGTGTCCAGCTTCAGCTCAGGACATGATCTCATGGTTCATGAGTTCAAGCCCCGCATCAGGCTCTGTGCTGACAGCTTGGAGCCTGGAGCCTGTTTCAGATTCTGTGTCTCCCCCTCTGCGCCAACCCCGCTGACGCACTCTCTCTCAAAAATAAATAAACATTAAAAAAATTTTTAAAAGGTCCCAAACTCCAACAAAGAACAAAATAAGGCCTTTTGTTGTAAGGATCATAACAAATCTAGCATACTACATAGTATATTTCAGTATATTTCCACATGTCTGATTATTTAAGTCTCAGAACATCTTTGTGAGTCATTTTATAAGTGAGAAAATGAGGCCTCAGAAGAAGGTTAGCATCTTGCTCAGATTACACCCTGGATAATGGCACCTGGAAACTAACCTTGCAAACCAAGGCCATGCTGTGTGTCTGTCTACAAGACTCCACACACAGGCACGTTCCACTCAACCCATGCTGCCTCTCACCATGCTCTGGCCCGAGTTCTAGCTGTAGAGATGGAGTTGAGCGGTATGAAAAGGATGAAGCCAATGATAATTCTTGCCAAGTCCTAGAAAGCCCTTTCAGGGACACCTGCAGAAATCCTGCAGATGAGGTGTGGACTGTGGCATAGTGGGGAAGTCAGGGACTGAATGCAATCGTCCATTGTGGTCTGCAGTTGATTCTGTGGCTGGGGCAGCATCAGGGTTGTTTGGGGACTTCCCTGAGCCAGGTGCTTGGCTGGTTCATGGGCTTCATTCCTGTCTCAATAAACACAGTTTCTTCTGGCATCTGCTGTAAAGAAAATAGCCAGAGGACAGTGAGCAAGACTGCAAGAAATGTTTTGATGAGGGAGAGGTTTTGGGGAGATTGCTGGGAGATTGTGTTGACCACTGGTGCCCTCTTGGACTCTGCTACCCAAGACACCTATGTGATGCTGGTCAGGAGCTGGTTTCCATATTGATTTGATCACACATGGCCGGTCTTCTACTTGGTGTCCATAGATGGTTCTTTGTTAATCTATCTGTGTGATGCTTCCAGCTTATTGTCTAGAGGAGGAAGCTTTTTCCTCTTAGTTTGAACTTGACCTCTTCTATCTAGTTGTGATGGCATCTCTTCAAGATTCATGCAATCAGACAATCATTCAGGCATTCACCCTTTTGAAAGTGAATGCCTTCTCTGTGCTGGGTGCTGGGCTAGTGCCCTGCGCCAGCAACAGTCCTGTTGCATGAAACTTCTATTCTAGGGCCCGTCCCCAGCCTAGCATTAAGTACGCTCCATGGTTAGCATTGTATTATTCTAGAAAGGAATTCCTGCAGGGAGCATCCCTTGCAGCCATTTAGAAGTTCCTGTATTGCAGTGTTAACATGTCACCTGGCAGCTGTTATGTAATTCAGGCTGGACCTTAAGTGTCTCTTTTTTGGGACACCAGAGTAGTGGGAAGGGGAGCTGGTAGGAGGAGAGAAGGCATGTCGCCTGTGGGATAAGGTGTTTGCTCCATCTAGAACCTTTAACTTGCTACCAGAAAGTGCCATTCTCCTTTCTTTGTAAAGTTATTGATGAGGAATTAAAATATCTGGAACAATTATAGAGTGAAATATCTTGGCAGTTGAGTTAAGGTCATAACTGGGAATGAGAGCTGTCCTTTCATCACCAATTGAAAAAAAACATCCATTTTCTTGTTTCATAAATGGCACTGTTTCCAAAGCAAGCATACAGTCACTGGTATAGTGGTGGCAGTGGAGAGTGGTGGGGATTACAACCAAGGAGCCAACTAGTTTCCAACTAGTTGTCAAAGTGCTTATCTTGGTCCAGGGATATTTCCTAGTGCTTAAGAGAGACAGAGGATCCTGCCAGTTCTGAACTCAAAGTGGTCCTTCCCAGCCTTCCTCAATCCTGGACACATGGCCCAAGTGGGTTCCCTCCAGGGCCCAGAATCCAGTTCAGAACAGCATCGTCCCTCTGGAGTATCCTAGTCCAAGCAGACCAACCTTGTTTAAACCAAAATGACTGTTTCATCTCATCCCTGTCTCCTCCCCTCAACCCCAGTACCTTTACTCCCTTCCTCTTCAAGTTCCAAGTGTGATGTGCCTGTGTCTCCAGTCCTAGACTTTGCATGTTCCTGATTTGTCATCTGTTTCAGGCCTGTATTTATTTGTGTTTGTCACTGCTGCACTTGATGGTGATGTGGTGAGTTCACCGTGCTGGTTCACACACAGCTTCCCATTTAGTGACCCTCCTTTCTGTTCTTTCCTACAGAATTACCCTGTATGACTATCAAGCCATGTGCAGGGCCAACAAGGACAGCAGTGACAGTGCCAGCGGGCTACTGGATGTAAGTACAGTGTGGTCACCCGCAAAACAGTGGCACGTTTGTATCTGTCTCTGTGTGCGAGCAGGTCTTTATCTTTGGGGTAATCAAGTTCATCTTTTTGCAAAACCATGAATGTTTTAAAGTGCTTCCTGATTTTACTGGTGAAGAAGAACCACTTCCATTCAAACCCATACCCACTGATTATATGAATGACAAGCAGGTCTGAAGTCACTGATGAATGAATGCAGCAACCCCCTTTTGATGGCTAGAAAAGAGGAGAAGATTTGTGGATTCTCTCCCATATGAAAGAGAATTTAGTTTGGTTTAGCAGAAATCTTCCCTCGGGTCTGGAAGAGACCTAGGAGGAGCCTGTGGGTAAATTCACATTCCGATCATAGATTCTCTACCCTAATCAGGATGCTGGTGTGCTTCCTTGTCACTTTTGCTGGAGCTGGTTCCATCAGTGGTGTCACAGTTGAGAACCAATCAATATAGCTGTTGTATCACTAGAAGCAGGCTTTCACACTGCCAGAAATTAACTGTTATAATTTGCTCCCAGTTAGAAAATATAATTTACGATGTACAAGCAATGCAAGTTTGGCCACCCATCACCTGAAAACACAGGGGAAAAAAAAAAACAACAGTTACAGGATACTTCAATATAACCCGACCTATGTGTATAAATAGAAGCTTCACATGTTATCATTTTGTAAATTCCAAAAATTAACCTAAAATCTGGTTTGAAACACAAAATTTATGAGCCATTTTGGTTTTTAGGATATAAACACACACCTTCTCATTTGCAGATGTAAGATCTTGCAAGGGGATTATTTAAAAGCCCAGTATTTAACACAGTTCTCCTACACTGAGGGAGTAAGAAATGATTTGGAGCTGGAAAATTTCTGAGAGGCAACTAGGAACTGAAAGTTGAATGCTTTGAAAAAATACCACTTTTTAGTGAGAATCAACATGTCTTTCCAAATCCAACTTCGCTAGCTTTAGCAGGACTATTTCTAGACCTAAAATGTTCCCAAGATATGTTTTCATCATTAGGCTTAAAAGCTCAATGGCTTTACCCTTCTGAATGATAATGTGCCATTTAAATTTTTAATCCTGTATTTACATAATCCCTTTGTGTGCCCATACATAGAGCCAGCGTCTGGCACACAATGCTTGAGTGCTCTTCCCCCTGGCCCCTGGGGGAGCTGCCCCCGCCCCCCACCCCTCCCCACCTCCAGAGCCTCCGTAATCCCTCTATTCAGTCCCTCCTCCCAGGGACCCAAGGACTGCAGAAATGTCACTACCCATCCCAGCAGGTACAAAGGCACAGAACTATCCCAGGGCCTGACCACCAGGGTCTTTTTGAAAAAAGATGGTTGTTTTTCAAGCAATAAGAAATATAACAAAGCCATAAGACAGCAAGTTGCATTTAGTTTTAGGAAATAGTTAATAGTTTACATCCTTATCTGACCCTAATCCTGAGAGCCCTGTGATTCACCGAATGATGTTGACATGCTCAATTAAATCAGAGCAAGAGATCCAGTCTGAAATCCCTGTGGGCTGAGAATAACCCAGTAGACTGTCATTACTGTTGTTTTGTTCATTTACTTACTGGCTTGAAATAGGGAAGTTTCAAAAAAATGGTTAGAGGTATGTAAGTCGGTTTTTGTTTCACTTAAAGCTGGATAATTCCCCCATTCCTAGTTGTAGTCTTTACCGTCCAAATGCTCAGAGGGTAGGATTAAACAGCCATAACTTCAGAAAGCAGGATTTGTCATTTCAATTCTCTGACACCTGAACACAACCACGAAAGGTTCCGAGATTTCTCTGGACCTGCCCTCTGGGGCAAGGGCTTTGCCAGTGTCATTGCCTCTCAAAGTGCACCCACTAATCAAATATCTGGCACATGTAGATTCAGAGAACCAACTGAGACAGGGGCCTGGTATTTTCCAGAATTCAGGAAATTGAATTATCCACATAGAAAATATCACAGAGTAAACAATACAACTGCTTGTTTAAATTAAAATATTCTCAAATAAAGATTGGGCTGTCGTTGCCGTCCTTTAGAGAGTTGCAGGGGATTTTCGGCAAGGATAAAATCACATGTTTATATGGTTGTCATTTTTTTTCAAGTCCAAATATGTATGTGTGAGAAAAGGCAGCTTAAGCCCTACATAACTCATGGGCAACATTAAAATGAAGTATATGCAACTTTTGCTAGTTTCAGTGAATGACATCCAGTGATGGAGAACAGGGAATCACCTTTCTGAGAGGCAGATCTGTGAATTACCATTTGAAATTAGTTATATGACTTGAGCCCTTCAGCATCAGGCTGCAAAATATTAGCCCCTGGAGGGTAAAGGTTTAAACATCATTTGCTGAACTTCCTTTTTCCTCCCAGAGATAACCCCTATATTAGATCATGTTTATTTTACTTGTAAATCACATCTCACTACAGGGAAGTTCAAAGTTTTAAAATGTTAGTTTTAGGATACAGTATCCAACCATTTTCTTCTTTTAGCTAGAGCTTCACTGTTTTTTAACATGATATCAATCTCTCTAGAAGAATAACATTGTCTTTATGTAAAGCCTGAAGTTAAACTACACATTTCATATGTGATGCATTGTTTTCAATGTACTGAATTCTCTTCAGCCTTATCATGCCTTCCTTGCTGCAGTAAAATGGATAATGACAGAACTTGTCTTGTAAGTATAATTTGCTGCATTTTTTAAAAGTAATATTGCTTGTCTTTTGTATCATAAAGCGAAGTGGAAGACTGTTCCGTGTTTTCAACTAGCATTGGATTCAGAATACTCTGAGATAACCTCTTTGAATATCTCCAAGTATTGAAAGCTGAGACCAAAAAAATTATCTTTAAGTTATTCATGGTCACTGCTTATGCCCTTATGTCATTGTTTAGCAGACTAACAGCTTGTAATATACAAACCAAATTTATTTATTGTGGTTAGTGTTAAATTTAACATAGATGTCTGGCTGTTTTTAATGCAGCCTGGGTGGGCTGTGGTCAGAAGGACAAATTGCTGGGGCTGTCCACTGTGCTCCTTTGGATGTGCTGGCATGTGCAGAAGAGGGGGGGCTTGTCCCGGACAGGGGTTTTGTGCAGTCATGATCCAGGGGGTGGGGGCTTTGCTCAGGTGTGAATTAATTGTTTACCCTGTCAAACTGTGTTCCTATTTGGAGGATGCTGGATGCATCTGTGACTTAGGTCAGATTGAAATGGCTCAAAGATGAAAGCCTTGATTGACTCCCAGAAGAGGTATTGGACACATGACAGAAGCACTGTGTTCCAGAAAAGGGAAGAATTCCATGGATGAGCATGGAAACCAGATTGTTCAAGCTGTATCCGACCCTCAGATTCTTATTTTCCCCAGTAAGGCTCCACTTTCTGAGGATTGGAGGCAGATTTCTTATCATTTAATGAACAGCCATTGTCTTTATCGCTTTATTGTAGCCCATATTAATTTAACAACATTACAAATTCAAATTCACTTCTGTTATGTATCTAAGAGGCAGAGAACAACAGTAACAGAGAATAGTGAGATTTTGATGGACTATGAGTTGCTCTAGGTAGTAGCCATGAGCCTGAAAAAGAAATGATGGAATTTTGATCTATCTCTATTCACTTGGAGGATGGTTTATATTACTTTTGCATTTCTTTGTACTGGCAGTTGAGAGATTTTGATTTTTTTTTCTGAAGTTGTATTGTGGTGTAATTTCATAAAGAGAAGTTTGTTCCATTTATGCCTACACACACACGCACACACACACACACACACACACACACAGGGCTGAACAAGTTTGCATTGCAGTATAAATTTTGAAAGCTTCCTTTATTATGGCAGATCATAGTATAGGTAGAGAATATGTTATTTGTATTTCTGCACCAAGGCAGAGGAAGCCCTTCGGAGTTGATTTTTTACTATAGACTCACACTATAACTGGAGAACTATTTCTGCCTACAAGCGGGATATTTCTCAACGAGTTATTAAGTCTAGGTAAACCCGCTTTCAGTGTTGGGCCGGCATCGGTGATAAAATAGCCTTTCCCAAGGAAGAGAAAGCCCAGTGAAAACTCGGTAGTAACAGAACCAACCATACTGATAGCTTCGGGTAATGATGTTCCTCTTTCAAATGAGGGGAGCAATGCCACTGTTCTGTCTGGGGCAGATGACCGAGTAACACTGGGTTTTTGCATTACCTGTTCAGGTTTCTGGTGGAATTTAACCTCTGCAGCTGGTGGCACTCAGATATGACAGCCACAGGTAAGTAGCAGCCGGTTCTTGTTTCCCAGCTCAACTTGATAAGCCTTGGGGTCACTGGCCACTTTTCATCAAGGATGTGCTCACATAAACCACCTGGGACCCAGTGATGATTTTTCAGCTCAGTCAGCAAAAGGCACCCTTTGTGCTGACCGCAGCACCATCTAGTCTGACAGAAATGCCACGGGTTTCATTCCTCCCGTGTTGAATGTGCACCCTGACCTGTTTCCTTCACTAAGACTTTGCAGTCAAACACTGCACGTGTGAATTCTTCAAAAAGCTTGCGAGCAGTGCTCAGAATCTAAGGGAGACACATTGCCTTTTTCAGTCTCAGCGAATGGATAACCACTCTAGTTTTTTATTTGTTTGTTTGCTACAATTAGCCTCGTAAAATACAAATCTAGTCATAGTCTCCCCACTCAAAAGTCTTCAGCGATTTGATGATTCATGGAAACTCTTGTAGAGGTGTGAGTTGTGGAATTAGAGCAAGGTGGATTTGAGTCGTGGTTCCGAGGTTAGCCTTTGGCAAGTTAGCTGATGTTCAAGACTCAGTTTCCCTACATTAAGCAAAATGGGAGACATAATAAATAATATTTATCTCCTATCACGTGTGTGTGTATGTGTGTGTGCTTAATGATAAATCATGCTATCTGCTGAGCGTGGTGACTCAAAACAGGTAGCTGTAATTAACTATGAAGACAGTGCAGACAGTGTTGACCACAGGGATAAACAGTCAAGTCCCCGGGCCCTACAAAACCCGTGCTCTTTAATGAGGGCCGTCTCACAGCCATCCGCCCCACCTGCTCAGGCACTTGCTGTTTCCCAGATATGCTCTGCTCTTCCTTTCCTGTGTGCATTCATTCATGTCTGTTTTCCTCCCTGGGATGCAAGGAACCAGAATTAGGCTAGACTACTGCCATTATTATCATTATTATTATTATTATTTTAATGATCTGTCTTTTTCATAGAGGTAGATGAGTAATGCAGCAGCCTTCCCCAGATGCTGGCATCTCCTCCCCCATCCCCTGAGACGCCAGTCGGTGAGGATTCTCTCAGTTCTTCCAGGAAGAGTTAGTAGCATTTCCTTCTTGTTTTCGTCCCGGTCAGCTCACACACTTCCCCAGCGTTTCTGCACCATTCTTGTCCCAGTTTGTTTCACACTAAACCAGAGTTTCTGGATGGCATCAGTATCCCTTAGCACCTAACTGGTGCCCAGTACATAGTAGGTGCTCAATGCCACGGGTTACTTACTGAATACCCTGGCAAATCTTTCCTTTGCCGGGTATGACCGTTCTAGCCACTGTCATCGTAGCTTTGTGACTTACAAATAGGACCATGTGTCCTAAATCCAGGACCTCCCTAGTTTCTTGTTAGAGGATGACATGGGGCAACCTCTGCAGAGAGGTGCACGCGTCCAGCTGCACTCGATGAGCTCTGATTACAGTGCACCTGACCCAAACATGTTTGGGGTTGACCCTGTTCTCAGAAGCTGACAGCGCAGTGGAACAACACCTTTGTGCCCTGTTTTCTCACACACGTATGCACACGCTGTCCTGGTGACCCTCAGTGTGTGGGCTCCATACTTGCCCCTTCTTGTTGGGTTGGTACCTGCTTTGCATGTCCATAACATCGCCTCTAGAGATCTAGCCTAAGGAAATAAACTGGGGTGGGAACAAAGGATGTATGACAGGATGATCATCACTAAGAAAGTGATGATTGCAAATACAGGTAACTCTTTAAAGGTGAACAGTAAGGACGTTTCAAAATAAATGACAGCCCATCCACAGAGAGGCAGAGAGAACCTTTACCAAGATTCTGCTTCTGAAAACTTTTTAAGAAGATCGAAACTGCTCATGAAATTAAGTAACATACCAAGATAAACAATATGCTAAACAGTGTGTACCCCGGACAAGCATCCAATGATGGGGGGAACAGGGGCATAGGGAGTTAAATAAATAGGGTGAGCAGCCAGTGGGGACTCAGTAAGCACAGAACAAAATATGAATTAGGAAGAAAAGACTATTATGTCCCCCAAAGGAAATGTTACCTATAGCGTGAACCTGCTTTTGTTTAAAATTGCACCAGATTTGAGAATGAGGGCTGGGAAGGGACCTGCTAAATGGGCACTTGCTATCTTTTTTTCTGTTTACTCTTCTTATTCCACTAGTTTTTCCACAATTTTACTATTAGGAGTGGAAAAGAGTAAAATGAGATTAAAAGAGAGGAATGGAAGAAGGAAGATCAGTAGAGGCCAAAAGAATGGATCACAAGTGGGTCAAAGGGCTGCCCTCACGGCACCGCCAGTTCCCGGGGACAAGTCCCCTCTGCTTGGCTCCAGGAGGCCAGAGCGTGGCGGTTCTGCCCAGGTGAAGTGCTCTGGTCGGGGATCAGGCAGCCTTCCCCTGCTGCCCGCTGGCTGCTTAGTTCTGGGCAGGTTGCACAGTCTCTCTGGGTTCCGGTGTCCCGGCAGGTCAGCACAGACAATGATGGGTTGGTTGGTGCACACAAAGCACACGGGCAGACTTGGCACACAGCAGAGTGCTCCACACATGGTGGGTGGTGTTCCCGTGTGGGGCGATGGTGGCTGTGTTGGCTGAGACCGCAGCTCGCTCTCAGGGGTGTGTTCAGTGCTGAGGGCAGTGGCCAGTCGTCTTCAGGGTTTGCTTCCTGGCGCCCTCTTCACAACCGGGTGCCTGCCCACCTTCTCTAAGGAGCTTCCACGGTCCGTGGGAGGATGCCCCACTTCTTCATGCCAGCCTGCATCACCATGGCCCCCATTCTGACCGCAGCCTGCTCCCCTTCCCGGTGACCTGCTGCCACAGGCCCTGCCCACGCTCTTGTTCTGGTCCTTCAGATTTGACGGTCAGTTTTAGAATTTCTGTTGTGTGCTAGTCACTGTAATCCTTGCTTAGACCACTGGTTTTCAACCTGGGGCGGGGGAGTTTTTTCTCTCAGGAGTCACTGCAATGTTCGGAGGCAGTTTTGGTTGTCACAAGTGGGGGTGAGCGGGGATACTGCTGACATGCAGTGGGTAGAAGCCAGGGATAGTGCTGAACATCCTACGATGCATAGTCCCTGGCAACAAAGAATCATCCTATTCAGAGTATCATCAGTGCCACTGCTGCAAAACCCCAGCGTAGACTGAAGGGTAGAGGGTAGGGGATGAAGAATAAGGAAGAGGATATGGTCTTTGCACTCATGGGAAATGTATGCAGTTTCCCATTCTGAAATTCCACACCCCCTCTCCCCTGCTCCCCCTGTACCAGGACCAACAGTGGGCAAAATGTTAGCAAACAGGACTAATGTGATGCCTCAGTTCTCCATTTTCTGTTTTAGAAGCTTTTCTACAAGTTCTTTAATAGGTATTTCCAAGTCATGTCACCCTGTGCTGCACCGTGAGACCTTCCCCCAGATATTGGAAAGACCTTGCCACATGATTCTATTGTCACCACACGGTGAGCCCGTGTACAGTGTAGTGCTTTTCCATCTCCAGAGTCCTGGCACTAGATGATCTTCAGACCCCTTCAGCATTCCTGAGCAGTGGGGACCTCTGGAATTTGTCACTAAACCTTCCTGAGCTCCCTCAGTCAGACAGCTACTGGGTCACGGAGGACTCAGACCTAAACCAAGGGCTCAGCTAGGTGGCAGCGAGCAAGGCAGCCTGCCTTCCTTGAACCCCCGTGTGAAGCACATGAACTGTCTCATCCAGGCCTATAGCCCTCTGCTGGACGTGGCTGACGTTTTCCATTGTATAGATGAAGAAATGGAATCAAAGCGGGTGAATGAACTCGTCCTCGGGGCTGCTGGAGATCTTTGTCAAATATAAATGTAAATGTGAGACCCAGCGTAAGGAGAGAAAAGTTTCAAGCTTCACAGAAATACTGACTTGCAAGGTTTCTTCATTCTAAATTTACCACTCCCTCACTAGACAAAGACCCTGTGCTGAGACATACATCTTTGTTTAGCTAAAAATGGAATCCATAATTACACTGTTTATCTGCTTCATTTCCTTAATGAAGGGGACTGTGGAAGCCCATTTCTGCTTGATTATCACAAAGGTATCATTTTGGCGAAGTTGCACAGAGAGAATGGAGCTTGCTGGCACCGAGTGTGAATGGGGGTGCATTCACAGAGACAAAAGACGAGGAGAGCTTTTCAAATGGCAACTCTATTCATTCCCAGTTGTCTGTCCATAATTACTGTGAACCCAAGTCAGTTATTCTCATCAGGGACATTTGTTGCTAAGGGAAAATTAAAGAAATTCAATTGTGTGGATGCTCCATTGGGTGCTGCATTGTGAGTGAGTGGTAGGTCATGGCTCCAGCTGGAGCCAGCCGGTCCTGGCCGGATGGGACGTCGAGTGGTGTGGCAGCACGGAAGGGATGCTCCGGGCCGTGACCATGCAGAAGCAGATCCGGGCTCCCTGACTCACGGCGGTGTGACTTTATTTCCCTGGACTACAGTTTCTTCATTTTGTAGAACAGGAGAGCCCCAGACCTTCCGCATTGGTGGTGAGGACCAATTCCACACGAGGGGCCCAGCACGGTGTTTGGGGTGTAGCAAGTGCTTACTGAGTATTGGCTGTGAACGTGCTGCTGGTGATTTTTTTTTATTTTTTTAATGTTTATTTGTTTTTGAGAGAGATAGAGAGAGAGTACAAACAGGGGAGGAACAGAGAGAGAGGGAAACACAGAATCTGAAGCAAGCTCCAGGCTCCGAGGTGTCAGCACAGAGCCCTACGCGGGGCTCAAACTCACGAACCTTGAGATCATGACCTGAGCTGAAGTCAGACGCTTAACTGAGCCACCCAGGTGGCCCATTGCTGGCGGTGTTTAAGTAAATGATGGTCATGGTGAGTCACTTTCTGGTGAGGCTCAAGGCAAGCTATGTCTGCTCTCTGAACCCCGGTTTTCTGCAAAATAAGGAATCAGTCTAGCTGAGCTTCATGACTGCTTCTACCTTTGCCTTTGTAAGCTAATGAGTTTTAAATGCCTAATGGCTAAAACAGCGCCCGTTAGATTACTGGCAGCCTTAGCTATTGGTTCGAAATTCCATAGATAAATGGTAGTGACTGACAAATATATGTGGTGTCCATAACACTCCAGACAAAGGAAGGTCTTCGTAGTAAACCTTCTTATTTAGATTAAATATGGCCATGGTTTTATATGATCATTCACACGTTTCCCAAAAGCACATCAAGCAACTTCCAGCCAGTCTGCAGTTGTGTTGCACATGGATTCAACAGTTTGTGGCCACATCAGTATGGGTGCCCTACAATTGTCAAGGGAACAAGAATTTCATCTCCAGGAAGGATCAGAGCCAAATGAGCCTCACCATTGAGAGCGCTGGACTCATTCCATTGTAACTGGGCCCAGACAATTACAATTAGAGATGGTGCAATTATTGGGCTTAGTTAAATCATGTGTGCTGCCCATCTCAGCCCGCCCCACAGACCTTCTTCCTTTCTTTCATTGGCCAAACTTCACAGAGCAGTTAAATATATGTGTGCTGGAGGCAGACAGCCCAAGTTCAAATTTTGGCTCACCCACTCACACACTCACTGGATGAATTGGGGCGATTTATGCAATTCTCTCTTCCTTTCACTAATCAGAGAAAGCAATTGTTCCTACCTTATAGTTTATTTTTTTTTTTGTCATGTTTTACTGTTAAATAGATTAAAACATGTAAAGCAGAACAGCATCTGGCATGGAGCACTTTCTTAATAAACGTGGCCGTTACCGTCATTCAGTGACTGTATGCCACCTGCATATGGGTGCTGTCGCCTCTTATCATCTGTGCTGTTTTCTTTTTTTTACTTTCTTTCATTTTAATGGCCTTACCTTTTGAAATTCAAACAATTTAAGCATTAAAAGGAAGTTTCCCCAAATCAAAAGTCACTATCATTTGCTATACAAAGGAATCAATTGTAAACATAAGAATCGTGAAAATAAAAAGCGTCAGGAAAGTGTAGCCGTATCTCTGTGCTTTATGTGTGGCCTTCCTAGGTAAAAAAAAAAAAAAAAAGGGGGGGGGGCAGGGGAGAGCAAATGAAAGAAAATGAAAATGAGAGGAGGGTGGGGAAACCTCCCTACCATCAAAGATGTTCCCCTGAGGAAATCAGAGGCACCGAAAGAGAACTGGGAAGTGAATGGCGTTCCCACCAGGTGCCTCTCTGTGCTGTTGCTGTTGGGCACTGGCCACCTAAACTGACCTTGCCTTCCTGCCTGAAGGCAGGCAGTTTGTCATGCGGGCCTGAGACGCTTACATCTCCTTTGTCTGATTGCCTGAAAAGCACCATTTAGGAGAATTACTCATTTATCCAGCAAGAACGTGATGACACTTGCTATCAGCTAGCACCGCAGGGCACAGGGGACGGACC
Source organism: Panthera uncia (assembly GCF_023721935.1). Taxonomy (NCBI): domain Eukaryota; kingdom Metazoa; phylum Chordata; class Mammalia; order Carnivora; family Felidae; genus Panthera; species Panthera uncia. Next base: position 22,267,542 of record NC_064816.1, read on the forward strand.
TATGCCTTTGGGAGCATGACACTCGCCAGTGCTGTACTGGCAGTGGAGCCAGACATCGGGAAGGTAGCCATCGGCCCTTTCTAACCAAAAAGCAGTGGTTCAAAAAGGCCATCAGTTTCTGAGGATTCCATCTAATAACATGCTGTCCTGTGGCAGTCAGCATGTTCACTTAAATAGGCCTCACCTTGTGTCAGCCACTTCCCATGTATTAATTCATCTGATCCCCAAACAACCACATGAGGTTGGTGTTCTTATTCCCATTTTACAGATGAGAACGCTAAGGTATAGAGATTAAACTCACCTGATGTCACACAGCAGTGGCAAGATTCACGACCCCTGATTTGTGCCCTTAGTTACTATGTAATTAGTCCAACTCCTGGTATGTAGATAGGAACACTCTCTAGCAGCCAGCATTTCGTGAAGGCTGTGTGTGTGTGTGTGCGCGTGCATATTTGTGGAAGTGTGTGCATGTATCCCTCGGTTGAGAGCTGTACCTGCTTTAGTCGGTTTATTACTCAGAACAACTCAGTGAGTTATATGGGCATTTTGTCTTCCTATCAGTGACCAGTTTCTAGAAATTACATGTTTTACATAAACAAGCTGATTTAATCTACTTCGTTTTGTTTTAGATGAGAAAAATTACGGGGTGCCTGGGTGGCTTAGTCGGTTAAGCGTCCGACTTTGGCTCAGGTCATGATCTCACAGTCCATGAATTCGAGCCCCGTGTCAGGCTCTGTGCTGACGACTCAGAACCTGGAGCCTGGTTCAGATTCTGTGTCTCCCTCTCTCTCTGCCCCTCCCCTGCTCGCGCTCTGCCTCTCTGCCCGTCTCTCTCAAAAATAAATAAACATTTAAAAAAATTAAAGAAAAAGAAAAAAGAAAAATTACAACGCATTATGCTTCAACCCCAAGCCCCCAGTCAATTTCCTCAAAATAATTAAAGCTCAGTGAAAAGTCTATATGAGAAAAAGAATCACGTTAGGATATACATGCCTGGAATATGGCTTCCTGGTCACCCAACAAATAGCTAGTGGTTACCAAATGCTCATTTAGCATTTAGTAATCCTTTGATGCCTTGCTTAGTGCCAGCTGCCTCCACATAGACACTCCACAAAACATGTACCCGTGCTTCTGACATCCAACCGTCGTTGGAATACAACTTGAGACTTTGTCAACACATCATTTTGTTAAAATCTTATTGAGTTTTGGAGTTGAAAACATAAATTATATATTCTAGATATTTATAAATATGTGTTTATATTTCTGTATAGACATCAGCCAAAAACTTTGCACAAAGCTTGGTTATTGGAAACTTTTCGTTTCCAAACTATTGGTTATTGGAGCATTCTACTGGTAAGATGTTAATGAGTGACAAGAACCTGTACTATCAGCATTTCCATTTTATAGATGAGAATACGGAGGATTAGCTGGGAGCATTGGAGCAGGCATTTGTACGCCAAACTCCTCTGACTTCAGAGTCTTCACCTTAACTGCTGTGTTCTAGTATCTAGCATCCTTATCATTTTAATGTTACAATGGCTTCACTAGAATGCTAGTGTTATTCTTATTTCTATTACTGTTGTTACTATTTATTATTATTCACTGATACTCAGCACCCATTATGTTCCAGGTACTGTACTAAGTACTCAACATATATTGTTTCATGTACTTCTCACATCACTCACTGATAGAGAAACTATATTATCCCCAATTTGCACATTGAAAAAAAAAAAAGGAAACTTAAAGAGGTTTTGGAACGTGCCCACTGGACATAACTTGTTTATTATTTTACCAACCACAGAGACTTTACCAAGTGCCTACTGTGTGCTCATCTATGTACCAGGCTTATCTAGTGCTATATTACTGGACAAGGAACTTCATAATAGTAGGATTAGGTTCATGGCTGTGGTTCAAAGACATTACGTATTTTACTATTCCATGTTTCAATTTTGTTTCTGTAATAAAACCACACAATTGCATCATGACCTTTGTCTCACCCTGAATAATATGGTGTAACTTGTATTTTATACATTTATTCAGATATACATATGTGTTGTTGCTAAGTTCAAGTACGTCTGAAGGCAGAGACCCGTTGACTGATGTTGTCCCAGAAAGTATTCTAGTGATGCATAAATGATAGTGGATGAAGCCAACACACTGCTTGAGGAATTACAGCTTATAGAGTTGCTTGGCAGATGAAATCACTTGACTAATTAGAAAATAATGCATTATGCTGTGCCTAGAAAAATCACAGCGTAGCAGGAGCGGAACTGTGTTCTGAGTTACTGTAGGCTGCCAGTCACAATAAAGCCTGTGCCTGTGTTCTTCATCTTTTTCTTTTTCTTTTTCCCCCTATCCCTGCAGCCCAGAAATTGAAGCAGACCCTGGAACCTTGTGATACAGAGTATCCAGCGTTTGTCTCTGAGCGCACCATCAAGGAAACCTCAGGGAACATTGCTTGTGAAGACTGCTCTAAGTAAGCCTCCCGCCTCCTTTCTGCTCAGTGTAGAGCTCTCCCAGATGGGCCAGTGTGAATGGCGTGGTCAGGATCACAGCGAGAGATGGAAACATGGCTGCCCTCTTGTGTGAGGAAGCGTTTCCACCAGCTTGGAGGAAACATCATTTGGCTTTGTTAGAGAGATCATTTAGAATCTGGGAAGCATTCAGAGTGCTTGCGAATACATCCTAGAATATATACGATTTTTAGTCAGGTTTGTCATTGGTTGGAAAAAGTCCTGATGGTGTTTTCCCGGTTGACATTTGTCCGTTTCGGCTATCTATTGGAAAAAGATCCTTAGATGTCTTTCCTGAAGGCACGAAATCTTCAGGATTCACCAGAATCTGATGTATGGGGAATGAAATTTGGTAGCTTACTAGGCATTTCCCTGACTGCTACTGAGTTTGGGCCTTTTTTAATGGTTTTATTGATCATCTGAGTTTCTTACCCCTTCATTCCTGTTGGCAGTTGTCTATTGGGTGGTGAATCTTTTCTTACTGATTTGGGTGTCATATGTTTTGGATACGATTTCTTTGCAGTTGTATGCTTTATATGTGTGTTTTCCTTTTCCTTCATCTGACTCTTCACTTTTTATAATGTCTTTAGATGCATAGACATTTTCTTTTACTTTTATTTTCATGTCTAATTTATTCTTCCGTTCTATGATCTGTGTGTTTTGTGCCTTAAGAAATTAGTCACTGCCCTCCTATCATAATGGTGTTCTCATGTATTTTTATTCTGAACACTTCAAGGTGTTGATTTTCACAGTTAGGACTTGAATCCCTCTGGAATTTATTTGTATGTGTGGCATAAGGCAGTGTCTAATTTCATCTTTTTCAATATAGTTGCCCCGTTGACCGGCACTACTTACTGAATGGTCTTTTTTTTTTTTTTTCTAATTGATTTATTATGGCACCTGTGTCATAGGATTAGTTCTACACAGATCTGTTTCTAGGTTTTATGATTTGTCAGTAATGATGCCAACACCGTATCTCTTTAATTATTATAGCTTATAGTATGACTTGATATTTAAGAGAGCAAATACCTTTTCCATATAGTCTTCTAAGTTGTCTTGGCTATTCTTGTCTCTTTACTCTTTCATATTAATTTTGTAATCAGCTTGTTAATTTCTATGAATTATGCTATGATTTTGATTAAAATTGCTGCAAGTTATAGATTAATTTGAAGATAATTGCTATCTTTTATAATCTTGGAACTTTTCATTTATAAACTAAGTATGTCTCCTTAGTTACAGGTCTTCTAATACAGTTTTATAATTTTATGTTAGATTTATAATTTGAAAGCTTATAGTTTTCCCTTCCAGCAGAAATGGCATACATTTAAAACTACCTTTTCGGGGCGCCTGGGTGGCGCAGTCGGTTAAGCGTCCGACTTCAGCCAGGTCACGATCTCGCGGTCCGTGAGTTCGAGCCCCGCGTCAGGCTCTGGGCTGATGGCTCGGAGCCTGGAGCCTGTTTCCGATTCTGTGTCTCCCTCTCTCTCTGCCCCTCCCCCGTTCATGCTCTGTCTCTCTCTGTCCCAAAAATAAATAAAAAAGGTTGAAAAAAAAAAAAATTTAAAACTACCTTTTCTAATTGGTAATTGCTAGAATATGAGAACATCACTGATTTCTGTATGTTGAATATCTTGTATCCATTTGCTAAATGCTCTTTTAGATTTAATAGTTTGTGTGTGGCTTCTCTTGGACTTTTTTTTCATACACACTAACATCATTTGTGAAAATGTTCCTTTCTAACCTCCATACTTACTGTTTTGTTGCCTAGAAGTAACTAGGATTGTTGACTAGAAGCAGTGAAAGTAGACAACTGTATCTTGTTCCTCAATTAAAGGAATTTCTTCTTGGGGCACCTGGGTGGCTCAGTCGGTTGAGCGTCCAACTTCAGCTCAGGTCATGATCTTGTAGTGTGAGTTCGAGCCCCGTGTTGGGCTCTGTGCTGACAGCTCAGAGCCTGGAGCCTGCTTCGGATTCTGTGTCTCCCTCTCTCTCTGCCCCTCCCCTGCTCATGCTCTGTCTCTCTGTCAAAAATAAAACTAAACATTAAAAAAATTAAAAGGAATTTTTTCTAATAATTCCGTGTTAACTATGATGTTTGCTATGTTTTGTTTTCTTTTTTTATTGAGGTATAACTCACAATATCATATTAGTTTCAGGTGTACTACCTAGCAATTCAGCATGTGTAAACATTATGAAATAGTCACCACAATAAAGCTAGCCCCCATATGTCACCTTACAAAGTTAATACAATGTCATTGATTGTATTCCCCATGATGTACATTACATTCTCATGACTTACTTATTTTAGTGCTGAAAGTTCATACTTCTCAATTCCCTGCACCCATTTCATCCCCCTCCACCCCCTTTCCCTCTGGCAACCACCAATCTGTTCTCTTCATCTATGAGTTTTATTTTGTTTTGTTGATTTATTTTTTTGGTTGGATTCCACATGTAAGTAATATCATATGGTATGCTATTGGGTTTTCTAGATTGTAGTAAAATATTAATACTATTAAACTTACCATTGTAACTGTTAAAGAGATTTTGATGGTGATTTTCTTTTTAAGTTTCTTTGTTTGTTAAGTGATCTCTGTAGCCATGTGGGGATTGAACTCACCAGCCTAAGATGAAGAGTCCCATGCTCCCCTGACTGAGCCAGCCAGGCACCCCCATTGTAACTGTTTTTAAGTGCACAGTCCAAGAGCATTAAATATGTTTGCAATGTTATGCAACCATAACAGTTATCCATTTCCTGAATTGCTTTAGATTTTTGGTAGTTAACCATTTATTAAGTTAAAGAAAACCTCTTCAGGGGTGTTTGTTGCTCTCATTGCTATTGTTTGGAACTTTAATGGAGGTTGGGGCACCTGGGTGGCGCAGTCGATTAAGCATCTGACTTCGGCTCAGGTCATGATCTCATGGTCTGTGGGTTCGAGCCCCGCATCAGGCTCTGTGCTGACAGCTCAGAGCCTAGAGCCTACTTCAGATTCTGTGTCTACCTCTCTCTCTTCACATCCCCTGCTCATACTCTGTTTCTCTCTCTCTCAAAAATAAATAAATTTAAAAAAAAAGAATGGATATTAATTTTATCAAAACATTTTTCTACATCCATTACTAAAATAATTTTAAGATGTTGAGTTACAATAATAAAAATGTTTTAAAAAATTAAACTGTGAAATATATTGTATATACTATAAATATCGTTTTTATGTTTATTCATTTATTTTGAGAAAGAGAACATGAGTGAAGCAGGGAAAGAAAGAAAGGGAGAGAGAGAATTCCAGGTAGACCCCAACATGGGGCTCAATCTCATGATGGTGAAATCATGACCTGAGCAGAAGTCAAAAGTCTGATGCTTAACCAACTGAGCCACCCAGGCACCCCTGTAGTATCTTCAATGGTAGATGGCTTATCTAGTGTGAAAACATGCTTTCTTTCCCAGGGTGGTCTTTCATGGTCATGATTACAAAAAAGCAAAAACAAAAACTATCTTGCTAGGTCCATTTGTTCATGTCATATTAATCTTTTGCATCTGTGCTCAAAAAGAAGATTGGGTTATACTTTTCCTTTCATATACTGTCATTAGGCTTTGCTATTAAGGTCATTTTATTGTCACAAAATTACTCGGATCTTAAACATTTTGTGTAAGATTAAATTATCTGCTTCTTTTAGGTTTGGTAAAATTTACCCATAAAACTATGAATGACTGATAGGTTTTTTGATTGCTTTTCTGTGTGAGTAAATTCTCAACTACTGAATTAGTTTCTTCAGTGCTTAGCTATCTCTTTGGAATTTCTGTTTCTTCTTGAAACAATTTTGGTAATTATATTTCTTAGAAAATTGCCTATTTCATACCGCTCTTCACGTTTATTGCATGCATTTGTTAATAGTGTTCTTTTTTGATTAAAAATGCTGCCGTATTTGTGATTTTGCCCTCTTTTAAATCAATCTCTCTCCCTTCCCTTCTCTTCTCTCTTATACCCCCCCACAGCTCCTCTTCTCAACACCCCCTCCTTCCCCCCTCCTTTTCTTTTCCCCTCCTTTCCCCTCCATCCACCTCCCTCCCTCTCCCTCTTTCTCTTTCACTCTCCCTCCCTCTCCTTCCCTTTCTATCTCCCTCTTCCTCTCTCTTTCTTCCACCCTCTCCCTCTGTCTCTCTCCCTCCCTCCCTAACTCCCTCCTGCCATCATTTCTTCCTTCCTTTGCTCCCTCCCTCTTCTTACTAATAGAGATGTTTGTTTTTTTTCTCTTTTCAAAGAACTATCATCTAGCTTGTTAGATTTTCTCTATTGTTTCTTTGACTTTCTATTTCATTTATTTGCTTTTTATCTGTATTATTATCCTTCTTCTGTGTTTTTGGGATTTATTCTGTTTTTTTTTTTATTTTCTATCATATTGTGTTTGATGTGTAGCTTTTGCAGCTCCATTCATATACATATAATAAATATATATATATATATATATATATATATATATGTATGTATAATTTCTCTCTGCATTTCAATTTATATAGGGCTTTCATTATTCAGCTGGGATAATTTTCTAATATTTACCATATTTTTGATCTGTAAATTTTTAAATAGTGTTTTAAGATTTCCTAATATATGGGTTTTGAAACTATCTTTTTTTTTATTGATCTCTGATTAAATGACATTGCAGTCTGTATAACACATGGTTTTCAGTCTGTGCAGAGACTTGCTTTGATTTCTAGCACTTGTCCTCGTGTTTTTGAAAGCAAGTTTCATTCTCTGATAGCTCAGGACAGGGATTAATATAGATCCATTGGGTCAAGTGTGTTAACTGTGCTTCAAAACTGTTGTTGTTCTGTTTTAGATATCAGGCTCTCCCCAGGCTTATGGATTTTTACTCTCCTTCATGTCATTCATTTTACTTTGCTTTTTATATTTGGAGGCTATTATCATGGACATCCCTGTTCAAGACTGGTAAATCATTGCTATGATCACTATGTGATCACCCACTCTATGGGAAAGTAATGTCTATTTTGTTTGCTGATAGCACAAGTACAGTGTTTCTTTGTTTGGTAATATTTCCTAGGCATGTTTTCTCCCTTCCCTCCATTTGCAACTTCCCTTCCTTCTTTCCCACCCCTCTTTCTTTCTTTCTTTCTTTCTTTCTTTCTTTCTTTCTTTCTTTTTTGTCATTTTGCATTAGGATGTTGTCTTATAAATAGAATAGAGCTGGATTTGGCATTTTTATTATCTCTACTATTGGAAATTTAATATTATGATTTATTATACTTCCTGCTAAGTTTGAATTTATTTCTACCATCATTTTATAGGCTTTCTATCCCCATGCATTTTCTTTCTTTCTTTCTTTCTTTCTTTCTTTCTTTCTTTCTTTTCTTTTCTTTCTTCCTTCGTCTTTCTTTGTCTTTATTCCTTCCTTCCTTCCTTCCTTTCTTCCTCTTCCCTCCTTTCTTCCTCTTCCTTCCTTTCTTTATCTTTCTTTTTTCTTTCTCTCTCTTTCTTCTTTCGCCTTTATTTGGATCTATTGAGTTTTCTCTATTCCATTTTTCCCTTACTGGCGTGTAAGTTACACACTCTTTTCTTGTGATATTTATCCATAACCTTGGTACATATTTCAGGGTCTCTTCCCTCCTCCAGAACAAACTCTTAAATCTCTAACTTGGATTAACTCCCATCTCTTTCTTGTGATATTTCCTAACATTTTAACTATGTTGTGTTTTTAACCGACCAAATATGTTGTTATTATTGCCTGTAGTAAATGAGATGTTTGCCAATTTGTTTACTCCCTATTTTTTAAAAACCATGCTTCTTGTTTTACAGTACTTTAGAAATTCTTTTCGGGAATGATCTAGGAGTGGTAAATTATCTCATTCTTTGTCTGAAATGCTTTATGTGCTCTATATTCTGCAGTGATCATTTAACTCCATGCTATCTAAATTGAAATATTTTAAAGATACTGTTCCATTGTGTCCTGAGTGTTAGCTTTGCACCTCTATAGGTGTTCTGGTGTTTCCCCCCTCAGAGGGCTTTTAAAGGGCTTCTCTTTGATATTCCGAAGTTTCACCATCATGTGTCTAGACAGAAATTTACTTTTGTGTGCTTGAGTACTTTATTCTGAGTAATTTCCTTAAACTTCAGTTCACTGATTTCCTTCTGATTGTGCCTAGTCCACCGCTTAGAGTCCATTGAGTTTTTGATGTGGATGTCTTTCTCCTTATTTCTCCATGTTTTATTTGTTTCTTTTAAAAATCTGTGTATTCTCACATGCTTTAAAGTCGCTAAGAAAGTGAACTTTATTTTATTTATTTTTTTTTTTTAATTTTTTTTTTCAACGTTTTTTATTTTATTTTGGGGACAGAGAGAGACAGAGCATGAACAGTAGAGGGGCAGAGAGAGAGGGAGACACAGAATCGGAAACAGGCTCCAGGCTCCCAGCCGTCAGCCCAGAGCCTGACGCGGGGCTCGAACTCACGGACCGCGAGATCGTGACCTGGCTGAAGTCGGACGCTTAACCGACTGCGCCACCCAGGCGCCCCAAGAAAGTGAACTTTAAAATATCTGTGTATTTTTAATAAGACGTAAGAGTCTTATTCTTGAATTTTCTGTACCTAATTATAGACTTTTTAAGTTTGTTTTTGCACTTTAAACTTGGTGTTGGGGGCAGGGCACCAATTTCCTTGTCGCTTGTGTCTTCTTTCTTTCCTGGTAGATAATTTGCTCATGTATTCTGTCATCTTTGACCATGGACTGATTTTCACTATTAATTATTATTTTTGTGGGAACAGAATAGAGCTCGAGTCTCCCTTCACAGTAGATTTACAGTTGGACTTTAATCACGCATTCTGTTAGTATTGACTGCCTGTGAATTCTCGTTACGTAAGTTTTTGTGTTTAGGAGTTTCTGCATCATATAATTACGGTAAATATTTTTCCTAGGCAGCATGTAGTTTCGGCTTAAAGTTTGATTTCTCATGCTAATATTGTTTTTCCTGTTCAGACCCCAGAAGCACCAGATTATCTGCTTTTTTATACTTAGTTATAAATGTACAAGTTGGCCTTTGGTATCTTGTCTTGTAAATTCTTTTGTATTTAAACATGCTTGTATTGTTTAACTGTTTCATACAGCATGTCTCTGTGTTTAAAAGAGAATGGCTTCCATATTGGCTTAATCCACCATGTTCCAGTTCACTGTTCGGACTGAGGACTTTCTGGAGCCTCCACAAGAAACCCTGGACGTATAGCAGTTTAGCACAGGAGCTGTGCAATCAGGGAGCTCAGAGTGTGAGTCCTAACTCCCGTAATCACTAGCTGTGTGACCTTGAGCAAAAACCTAAACTCTCTGAAACTCAGCTTCTTCCTGGGTAATTTGGGGGATAGTAATAGTAAGCATATCATAGCCTTATAAGAATTAAGTGAGAAGAGGCACCTTGGTGACTTAGTAATTTGAGCATCTGACTTCGGCTCAGGTCATGATCTCAGTCAGTGAGTTCAAGCCCTGCGTCGGGCTCTGTGCTGACAGCTCTGAGCCTGGACCCTGTTTCCGATTCTGTGTCTCCCTCTCTGTCTGCTCCTTCCCTACTCACGCTCTGTCTCTGTCTCTCAAGAAAGAATAAACATTACAAAAACATTTTTTTAAAGAATTAAGTGAGAAAATTTATGTTGTAAATTTAGCATGGTGCCTGGGACAGAGTAAGTTCTCAATAAACGGCCACATTTAATACTAGCATAATGCTATACTAACTGTATGCAAAGATTTTAATCCCCGTTAGCTATTCTGTTAAAATGTGGGGTTTCCTTTTTATAGTCTAACATCACTTCACTACTGTAGAACTCCTGTAGAAAAAGGTACAACATATATATACCTCTGATGGCCAAAGTTCATGTATGACTTAAGTAAGGATTATTGACAAGTCATGGCACTGTGGCTCTGTGAAGTAGACTCCACTGACTTTATAATGACTACAAACCTTTTTGACCAGAGGGATATTATATTCTTAGTAGTTGTTAACTCCAGATTCAGTTGGCGGCCAGCATCTCTTAGTGCATGATAGGCAATCAGATTTAGTGCACTAACTTAGGTTTCTCATTTCCATTCTAAATGAGAAAACAAATAGAACCAAGATAGATGATTGCTAAGGCAAGCAATGTTTTTCCTTATTGACTTGTAATTAAAAGCCAAAAATACAAATGCCGTTTGATTAAGATTAAAGTAGGGGCACCTGGGCGGCTCAGTCTGTTAAGCATCTGACTCTTGGTTTTGGCTCAGGTCTTGATCCAGGGTGGTGAGTTCAAGCGCTGTCTTGGGCTCTGTGCTGGGCATGAAGCCTGCTTAAAAAAGATATCTCTCTCTCTCTCTCTCTCTCTCTCTCTCTCTCTCTGAGGGACCAGAATGGGGACTTGTGCTTTCCCTTTCTTTTTTATTAAACTTTTTATTGATGTGTAGCACATACAGAAAAGTGTACAAACCAGATTAATTAACTTAAACAGCACTCAGGCTGAGAAGTGAATGAACATTGCAAGCCCCTTGGAGGACCCCTTCCTGCCCCTGCTGGGTGCAGCCTCCTTTTTACCATATGACAACCACTGTCTTGAGTTCTAATGTCAGTGATTGCTTTTACTTGTTTCTCACGTCTAACTTGGGAGATGGCAATCAGTTCATAAGATAGGAGGGCTGACGGATTAGTGACTTTGAGGGGAGTTTCTAAGGAATCAGCTTAGAGAACAAAATAAGGCCTTAGGGGAAAAAATATATAGCCCAGGACTTCAGCGTGCATTTCTTTATTGTTGGTTCTGTCCTAGATACTGGGCCACATTGTTGGGGACCAGAAGCAAATGAGGCACACACAATTCCTGCCCTCATGGAGTTTACAGATGGGTAACTAGGCAATGTCAACACTCCATGCTTAGGGCCAGGATTATCGAGTATATGTTGCATGGAAGCACAGAAGGGAGGCTTGGGGTGGTCAAAACAGGCTTCCTTAGAAGCAGTGGCATTTATTGTCAGACCACCGGGATACAAAGGAGTCAGTAGGTAAGAACATCCAGGCAGAGGGAAGAGCCATGTGTAGATAAGAGGAATTGTAGTCTGTTCACAGATTGTTAGAAGTTCAGGGAAGCTGGAACAGAGAGCTGAAGGTGAGGAAGGATGGGAAAAATGCCAGCAATAAGAGTGGCAGTGGTGATCTCTTTGGGCAGGAAGTCATGATTCAGAAGGACCATGCTGCCCACCATTCCCCTGCACAGCACGCACACCCATACCGACTCTGGTCCTGATAGAGCAAAAAACCCATTTGTATCCCCTCCTCCATCTCCTCCTCTTTTTAAGGGTTAGAAATCGACAGATCAGCTGGGGTAACTAGTTGAGTGAGAAACCAATCTGTGACTATTTTTTTTTCTAATCCAAAAATCATCCTATAACTCTCATATCATACAAAACAGGCTCATGACAATAGTCTCAGATGCTCTTGAAGGACCGAGTCTTTTATTATCTTTTGCATATCCCTTTCCCTCTTTCCTTTCCCCATCTTATGAAAGGAAATTTGTTAGAAGATATATCTGAGTATTTCTCAAAGTATATATGAAGATAACAATTTACATTTTAAATTATCTTCGTCTTCTTGGAGTGAAATATGTTAAGGAGAAAAATAATGTTATTTTGTCATTTTTCCCTTGGTGACAGCTGGTAGATATTTCAGGACAATGGCCTACATGTTTGCTGTCAACCAGGAAGCTGAATTCACACGTCTGCTTTACATTTAATTCCTGTAGAAATTTGTCAACCTCTGCCTGGAAAGAGTGAGATTCTACAGGACTGGTTCTCTAAGACAATTACTAATTCTTGACCAACTTTGTAGGTAACTTCAGGTCAGGGGCAGTGACATTCAAAAATAACACAATTCTGCAGCCTTTGGCCAGGAGTGAGTTGGAAACAGAGTTTGGTGAAAATTATAGCATTTCAGAAATTACGCACTAAGATCTTTTTCAAAGAAAAACATCTCGCCTCCCGCAATGGAACATACAAAACTGTGTCCATTACAAACCCTTCTCAAGGCAGCGATTACTTTCCTCCACAAGCAATGGCAAACCATAGAGTAGCGATCCCAGGGAACTGTGCGCTTCCCACGGGAACATGCCTCATGCTGCATGTTGCTGTGGACTGTCACCAACAATCTGCCCATCTCTTAGAAGCAATCAGATGTCCTTGCTGCTTAAACATGTTGCTAGAACTCAGGAAACCATGTCAGGTGGTTCTGGCCGTATCGTCCAAGTCTTTCTGGTCTCCGGTAATCTTTGAAGACCGACTGCTCCTAACTCTGTTTTTGTGCCTGTTTCCAGAATCACTCGATGGTTTTATATGGAAAATACATCAAGAGGTGACTCAGTTGCTCTACATAGAAACCTTCAAATTGGCAACTCTGGAAGTGGACATCTAGCCGTCAATGCCATAGACAGCTATAGTATAACAGAAGGACAGTATGCAATGTTTAAAAAAGGATTTTCAAAAATATAGGGTTTATTAAGAATGCAGGAGCCTAAAAGAAAATAAGAATTTACATAAGAATGTCATTAGGGTTGGTGGTTTGGCTGCGTTAACCAATAATTTTCGTCATTCAATATCCCACTGATTATTAAATTAATCTGTTATTCAAACAGCAATCGAAAACAACTCAGCCCATATTTTCTGGGCATTTGTGACTGTCAACAAGTTGAACGAAATTGGGGATCTAAAGAGAATGTAATGTTTTACTATTTTCCGATACGTTTCTCTCCTTCTTGATACCCTCCCAGCCTTTGCTGAGACGGGGATCCACTTGGAATGAAAATCAATGGCTAAATTAACTACTTCTAGCCTGTTAAGAAAAATAATTAATCAAGAGTAAAGGGGAACATGTGTAATGCATACAACGCCTGAGCTTTAAAAACCTTGTCACGTTACAATGCTGGCAAGATATTCATTTTTTAAGGCAAATTAGATTTTTTTTGTTGGGTGTGTGTGTGTGTGTGTGTGTGTGTGTGTATATAAATGTGGGGGAATGCCTTTTTTTTTGGGGGGGGGGGTCGTATCACTCATCGCTTTTCATAAAAATTATGTTGCCATCAGTTTCACTTTGGGATCAGAACGCAAGCTTTGCTCATCTTCTTGGAAGCCCCGAAAGCTGTGGCTACACTTTTCCTTCTCTCATCACTTCTCCCCATGAGCCTTTCATTTGTCCGCTAAACTGAAAGAAAGTAATTGGTCTCGAAGCTGCGTTGACATGTTTCGTGGGCTCCAGTTCAGAGAACCATCGTTCAGGGATTCCATTTTCCTGCAAACTTCTCCAATTTCCTGTTGGGGTCTCACACTGGGTGGGCGTTTTACCGCAAGTCTTCAGACTGTTCCCAGCAAATGCCCTGCAGGTGTTCTTACCAGTGGGCCTTCTGGAAACGACCTGTAAAATGGATCCATTGCACAATGGGGACACGGTGCCTTCCTGAGTCAAAGCTAAGAGACTGGGCTCTGGGGCTGGACTACAGTCTGGGCTATCACACTTAATCATGCAAAGATTTTAATCAGTTATTTAAATGTTCTGGGCTCTGCTCATCTCCCCAAGGACCTGCCTCATAGGATCTCTGTGTGGGTTAAAAAAAAAAAAAAAGTATAACCCTCATAGTTAGCACAGTGCCCAGCACAGAGTAAATGCTGCATAAATGGGAGATATTTTTATGGAGCACAATCCACAAACCCATCTGTGTTGACAGGGATGTAGGAAAACCACAGAACTGCAGTCAGGCTCTTCTTCCAGATTTCTTAGCCCGGAAGGTAAAACTAATAGTTTCAATCAGGAAAAGTAGTTGGTGAGGTTTTTGCTCCAATGAGACTGTCCTAGATAAAGTGGATCTTGGATTTTTGCCACTTCTTGGATCTACTTGAGCTCTTGGTTCGTAAAAAAAAAAAAAAAAAAAAGATTTTTGGAAATCTGAATTAAGGACTACACATATTCAATAGTGATCAGATACTTCATTACACAAATTGGACACAGACTTTGCCAGTGGGAGTACATTAGTGTCATGAATAATGTAATTTGTAGGCGTTAAAATGTAACAGTTTTAACCACTTAATTTGCAAGCATACACTAATTTGTTGAAATATTTTTGTATCTCCTGCTCTATAGATTCTTGCCAAACTACTGTACTCAATCTTGTTTAAAATGTGTAAATAAATGTGATTCAATTTCCCATGAAATAATCATTGGCCCTTTCCAACGGGCTTAGTTCACTTCTAAACAAGACAACTTTCCATTCTACAATGAGATTAACACCAAAGGTCAAATTCTTCCCTTTGGAGATTGAGAGTGGTGCATTTTTTTTTCTCCAAATTTTCCCTTGGTGTCATTTACTCACTTACACCTTGCCATGTTGGCTGGTAATATACAGAGCTGTGTCCCTTTGAATTTTACAGTGTCACACCCCAGCTGTGGTGGAGGAAAGCCAGCCACCTCCTCCTTGCTAGGTTCTGGCTTCCTGTTCTACAGCTCAGAAAGGTGGTAGGAATAACTTCTGGATCCTAAAAGCAATTCCTTTCCAACACAAAAGATTTAAAACATGAATATGCAATCTAGAAGCTTCTCAACACTTGGTCATCTAATGTTGAGAATGTGCCACTCCTCCCTTACCCTTAATAAAGGGCCGCCTTCTTTTCATATTACGGGTATGGTGCCAGGTTTGAATAATTCAATACTGGCTCTTACAGTCAACAACCTAGTTAGTGCTGTGTGTGTGTGGTTGCTAAAAACATGCTGGCTTTAAACTTTAAAAAAGGGGAAAGGAAGGTAAATGCTTATCGTGGGAGCTGTATTTTGAATTGTTGAAATAGTGCCGGAAGATGAAAATATGTCCCGGAGGCATTAGAATAATTGGGATTAAAACCTCTGGTTGAATTTCCTACCAGTTCTTCTGGATCTCAACTCAATGAGGTACTTTAGTGGAGACCGGACTTCACTGATTCTTTCTCAGATGCTCAAAGGAAGAAAGGTGCCCTATTGCAAACACAAGGACGATTACAATTTTGAGGTTCCAGATAGAATGGTGGTTGTGTAGATGTTGCTATCTTTACTTGCCCTTTGATAATCAGTATTTGGAGAGGTTTTAGTACAGGAAATGTTGTAAATTACTGTTTTCCCTCCCTAGTCCGTGATGCAAAATGAGAGGGGCGCATGTCTGTAATGAGTAGGCAGGTCTCTACCTGACATGAATGAGTCTCACAATTTCCCATTTGTGCATTTCTTAATGTGTGGGAAAGCGGGGTGGGAGCATATGTAAGTTTGGCTGGGCTCACAACACAGTGAGGCTTTCCTCTTCCATGCCGGAGGGTAGGAGACCAGCATAGCCAAGGAGTATTTTTAGAATGTTTATTTGCATGGGGAATGGAGGAGTGCAGAGCTGTGTCCACACCATTGACGTTTTCGAGCTGCATTTCTGCGGTGCATTGTCTCCATCCCAATGGCTGTTTGTGCTGTGACGCCCACCATCCCCACCTCAAAGAGCAGTCTGTGTTCCTCCCTTGGGCTGCCCGGTGCTGCACCTGAAGTGGCTTAGCAAGTTGCCAAAACCCTATAGATGTGTGTTTATTAACTCTCCAGCTTGCCCTCCATTTGTTTAGCTTGGAAAGAGTTTATATATTCCTATGGGTATTAAAAACCCATCTGATGTATTAAAGGAGCTCAAAGGATCAAAGCAGAAATGCTGCTTGAAATGCAGCATATTGAATATAGACATAAAATTTCTAGACACGAACCACTTTTTCACAGGACATTTTGTATACTCAAGAAGGGAATTCATTTTTTAATGATCAGCTTTTCTTCGAGACTTGGCATTTCTCTCTCTCTCTCTCTCTCTCTCTTTCAGGTGACCTCCACTTCCACCTTTTTAGGATTGCTTATGATTTTGACAGGAAAACCCCTTGGCAACCTAGGGTGGAGGCAAGCATTAACCTCAGTACCACCTTTCATGCCTAGGAAGATATAGCCCAAGATCCTTAACAAACACATCAGCCACTGGTTAATGACCAAGGTTCTTTGCGCATTGGGAAGAAAAATGGGTGGAGAGGTTATAAGATGAGGATCAGAATCACCCATGGTCCACATAACTAGAGGTGTAAGTGATCAGTCAGAGTGATGTGGGAGAAATTCTCAGGCTAGAATCTTTATAGCAGATGCTTCTCAAACAAAACTCTCTGCTACTGACTTTTAGAAAACAAATTATATATTTCAGGAATGATTCCATTTCTGTTGAAGTAGGTTGCCCCTGCAGTCCTGCATTATTTGAGTACCTCCCAGCCTGCATGAGAATTTATACATGATTTCTGTTTATTGAATGTCTACTTTTTGCTAAGGGCTTCATATCTATTTCCATGTATATTGTTCTTCCCATTTGTTCATTTCTTCTGCATTTTGCCAAGTAGGAACCTGAGGCTCAGAGGAGTTAAGCCCTTGACCAGTGTTACAGAGCTGCTAAATTCTAGATTTGGGTTAGATCAGCATCTTCCTGACACTTAAGCCTGATAGAGAATTCCTCTGGCATCCAGGAAAAAGCCTCTGCATCATAGTACCAAGTCACCTATGTCAGACCGAGTTCATCTCACCATGAAGGTTTATTTGGGAAACTGACAATTCTACCAATTCATTTGATCTATGGGAAGAAATTACAAACATCCAATTTGACAAGAGCCATATACTTCCTGAATACCAGTTTCATGCACTTCTCCATCTGACCTACTTGGAGGGTTTCTTGCAGTGCCTAGTGCATTGCTGTTTAAGCATGTGTTTCTTTGTCTTCCTCACACACCAAATCAGGTGAAATAGGCTGGAACAGTGGTAAAAAGTAGTTCAGGCTTTGGTGTCGTCATGCAAACCTGGGTTTGAATTCTTAATCCCATGACTTCCTAACTGGGCGACCTTTGCGTGTGAGTGAATTACCCATCTTAGTTGCCATCTGTTCATCTGAAAGATGACGATGCTAATAGTGTCTACAGGGGGGCTGGGTTGATATGACTATTACAAGGTACAGTTATTTTTAAAAAGCTTCATCCAGGGGCGCCTGGGTGGCGCAGTCGGTTGAGCGTCCGACTTCAGCCAGGTCACGATCTCGCGGTCCGTGAGTTCGAGCCCCGCGTCAGGCTCTGGGCTGATGGCTCGGAGCCTGGAGCCTGTTTCCGATTCTGTGTCTCCCTCTCTCTCTGCCCCTCCCCCGTTCATGCTCTGTCTCTCTCTGTCCCAAAAATAAATTAAAAAATGTTGAAAAAAAAAAAAAAAGCTTCATCCAGCCCCTGGCATTTAGTTGGTATTCAATGGCTCAGTCTTCTGAATTCAATATAGATGGGGCATGTCATGTTAATTCCTGTATTCTTAGCACTTAAAATACAGCTTTGCATATAAAATAGAATTCAGAAAAGTGTTGATTGAGATAGAGTTTCCCAAGAGCCTTGTAAGTGAGCAACAGAGGACAGGGTGTGTTTGTAATTCCAGTAGCTGAGACACCTGTTATTTTGTATGATATTTGAAAACAAATATGTGTGTGTTTTGGAAACAACTAAAAGCTCAGAATACCCAGAGCGAAAAGAGAACTTTGTGATTCTCCTTAGGAAAAGAGAGGATGGTCCAGAGAAGGGAAGGTGCTTGCCTAATGTCCCACAGGGAAAAAGCAGCTGATTCCAGATGCAAAGCCCAGGCGACAGCCTATTAAGAATTTTTCTCTGTCACATTGCTTCTTCTCCATAACTGATAATTTTTTATAATTTTTTTAACGTTTATTCATTTTTTGAGAGAGAGAGACAGAGCATGAGCCGGGAAGGGGCAGAGAGAGGGAGACACAGAATCTGAAGCAGGCTCCAGGCTCTGAGCTGTCCACACAGAGCCCATTGCGGGGCTCGAACTCACGAACTGCGAGATCATGACCTGAGCTGAAGTCGGAAGCTCAACCGACTGACCAACCCAGGCACCCCAATAGCTAATAATTTTTTAAATAACTATTAACTAACTGAATGCATAAATAAAATATGATATACAAATATAGTAAGTAATTCAAATAGTATATGAGGATATGCAGTGAGAATTGGATCTCCCCCATAGCTGGTAACTTTTAAAATAACTATTAACTAAACACATAAATAAGCGATTATACAAAGTATGATATACAAATATAGTCAATAATTCAAATAGTGTAAGGATATGCAGTGAGAATGAAATCTCCCACCACCCATTACCCCTGAATCCTGTCTAGAGGACAGCCATTGTTTCTAGGTCCTAGTGCACCCGTCCAAGGATGTCTTATGCAAATAAAAGCACACATTTTTTAATACCACTCATTTTTTTTTACAGGAATGAGAACATAGTATACATACTATACTTCACTTTTTTTCCACCTGATATATCTGAAACTATCTTTACATCATTACATAGATTTGTCTTTCTATTAAAAAAGGGGGGGGGTTACCTGAGATTCCATTGGGAGGGATATTTTCATTTAACCCAAATTAGACCCCAAACATTGGCTACTTGAAGCAGAGTAGAAAGGAATGTTTTCATGCACTATGTAATTTATTTGTATGGTAAATGATGAGAAGAATTGATGGGTCAAAGTGTATGCATATTTGTGATTTTGATATACCCTGCAGAAATGCACTGTGGTGATGTGAAGCCAATTTGCATTCCTAAATCCTCATAAAGGATTTACGTTAGTTATACTCTTACCGGCATAGCGCATTACCAAAATGTTGTGTCCTTTGCCAATCTGGGAGATGAAAAATGGAATATCATTGTTATCTTAACTCTGCTTTTAATGACTGAGGCCGAATATATTTTCTATGTTTTAAAGCCACTTACATTTCTCCCTCTGTGGGTTCTCTAATTGTGCCCTTACTTCTCTTTTCCTCTTATTAGTCTGTTGGTATTCTCTTCTTTTAAGATATTCGACTTTTATATTGAACTTATAGAATAACAATATTAACTATTTTTTAGCCCACGTATCTGTGAAAAACAGAGCTCATCATAATGATTTTGTCATTACAAAGTCATACATGGCCTTATGGAAATGGTAGAGAATTACCTGTAGTCTCATCCTCCAGAAGCAAAACCACTGATAGATGTTTGCTGTGTTTGCTTTCATTCATGTTTTCTGTAAATTATTTTTGTTTTATTTTGTTTTTCAAAAATGGCACAATATTATAAATATTATTTTATAACGTGCTTTTTTTAAATTTGAAACATCATGAGCATATGTTATTGCCCTGAAATAAATCTGCAACATAAATTCTTAAAATAACGACACGGTGTGTAGGTTTACTAGTTTCCTTAACCAGCCCCATTTAGGCTGTTCATAATATTTGTTGTATAAGCAATGACATCACAAATGAATGTCTTTACTCTTAAAACTCCATGTATCCATGTAATGATACTTTTAGTATCAATTCCTAGAAGTAAAAGAGTCCGGAACCATTCTTTGTGAAGATAAATCTTGATGACAGTTAGTTTTCATGCTACAGATATATAAATGTTTATTTTTCTTTTGATTCCTTTTTCTGTTGCTTATTTTCAGGGATATGATGTAACTTTTATAAAGAATAGATAATAGAGAGAAGTTACTTTCCAAAACACCGGCTCCAGGAAGATGTGGTGCCAGCTGAGGGTGGAAACTTAATTTGGTTTAAGCTTTTATTTCTTATAAGGTGATAGAGGAGAAGCCTGTTTGCAATTTAGCCTAAGACATAAGAAAAACAGAAAGTACAGTAGTGATAGACAGGTTTACACAGTTAATACTTTTGTTAGTAATCATTTATAAACCTCCTTAGATGATTTTTTTAAGGCCACTTTTAACAAAAAGTATCAACTTCTAGTGGGGTGCCAAGTTAATTATTTCAACTTAATAAGCAACACTGAAATGACGTTACACAGGCTGGTGGAGGGGGGGTCACAGAAAAATGAGCTTCAGAAACACTTTCTGAATGTGTGAGCATGGCTGTAAGTACAACCAATCAGGAAAATTAAAGCAACATGAAAAATTGTTGAGATTAATGAGCCTTGATGAAAACAGGATAAAGTGCTCAGGTGTATAAATTCACACAGTTCTCTGAGCTGGCCTCTGTGGTCCAGAATGCTTATTTAGCCTACAGTCCGTCTCTCAAATAAATTATGCTAATGCTATTGATTCCAACCATTTCCTGACTAGGCTATTCATCACCTCTTGTGTCTCTGCACAGCCTTCAAATGCATGCCTATCAAGCTTGGAAAACTGAATTGGTTTTTAAGAAAGGAGGCAAAACAAATAATATGCAACCTTGTTTTCTAGGCTTGCAAATTGCATGCCAGGAAAGAAAGATGGATGGTCAGGGTATCTAGGATCAATCTAAAAATGCTCTCCTTCCACATCTCTACATTAGGGGAAGCAGTGAATGCAGGTAACCATCTTGTAATTCATGGGCTAGGATAGAGGTTGAACTATGTTAGCCCCAGTGATGGAGCTGACTGGGGAGAGAGATCTTCAATGCACATTAGCTAGACTTCTCCACTTAACTTTGCTCTGGAGATGTAACATCGATTTCATCAAGTGTTTTCTGAACAGTGGTCTAAATTTTTTTTAATTTTTTTAAATGTTTTATTTATTTTTGACAGAGAGAGAGAGAGACAGAGCATGAGCGGGGGAGGGGCAGAGAGAGAGGGAGCCACAGAATCCGAAGCAGACTCCAGGCTCTGAGCTGTCAGCACAGAGCCGGACGTGGGGCTCGAACTCACAGACCACGAGATCATGACCTGAGCCGTAGTCGGATGCTCAACCGACTGAGCCACCAGGCACCCCTAAAATTTTTTTTAAAGTAAAATTCGACAGGCTGTTTTTCAGGGTGCCTGACCTGTGGGCACTTTGATTAAACCATTTGGCGTAGGCTATTAACCACATAACAAGCCAATTCTCCTTATTATGATTATCTCCATCTTATGTTCTTAGAACATCCCATATGATTTATTTTTAATAGTCACAGTGAGCAAAGGAATTTTATTTCCCACTTTCTAAAATGATGTCATTGTTCTGTTTTTTTTTCTTTTGAAATATTTCGCAGTAGTTTTTAAACATAGGACAAGGCTCATCAGAATCATCTAGGGTGCCTGTGGGAAAGGATGTTCTTGGGTCTCACCCTGACCTGCTGACTCCCAGTGTCCAGGAGGTGGGTCTGAGAATCTGTATTTTGGCTAGGTTCTCCAGGTGATGCTGATGCACAGCCAGGCTGGGAGGCTTCTGGAGCATCTTCGAGGATAAATACAATAGGATATGACAGTATTTTCCTGACTCCATTGCCGGAAGTTTGACTCCTCTCTCTTTTTTCTTATTGGCAAACACAAAGAAGAAGCCAGAAATAACTAAGAAAAAAGAAGTTGCAACCAAGCATGAAGTAGTAACAAAACTTTCATGTGCATTTCACCCTCCCCAAAGATTCAGAGATGGTTTGTAGTGATGTACATACAACTGTTGTGTGCTCAGGGCTGCAACCCAGAGGTGTTGTTATCACACAACTGGACTCAGAGAAAGATGGCTAACCTAGTGTTTAAGTTGAATTTTTGGAAGATGACCGACAGTTGAAAAGGGATGAGGAATCATAAGTGAGCTGTGAGCCAAGGGCTTCAGGAAAATCTGCACAGAATCCACCCAGACATCATTGGCATCTTTGAGAGAAGGAATTTTAGAACTTGTATCCTAGGATCTTGGAGAAAGCAGGTAATACCTCCCTGCAAGAGGGTGTGCCCAACTGTAAACAACAGAAGCCAGGATGCAGGAAGTCAGTCATCGCCGTCAATTTAGAAAGGGAAAAAAGTAAACAGGAATGGATTTCTCCAGATTACCACCACGATGATTTTTAAAGGATGAGAAAATTAACAGCTTAGTGTATCATGGCAGACATTTCCCCTCTCATTTTAGTGTTAGGTTTTATTTCTTTTTCTAAATCATCTGTGATGTCACTTTCCTCCTCTGAAGTAATCTTTTTTCCCCCCTCCAGCATTAAACATATATATTTTTTAAAGCCAAAAACTGGAAAGTACAACTCCGCTGCTTCTAGATTAAATATATTTTATTAAATGCATTCCATTTGTGTAATAATTTGTTCCCGGAGCACCTGTGTGGTGACAGACATTGTGGTAAGCACCAGGGAATTAAAATCAGGTCAGTTAGGTTCTTGCCCTTGACCTTGTAACCAGTTGAATGACCTTCCAAAGAAGTCATTGCATCCCTGTAACAATTTATTTTGCCTGATTTTGAAGACTCTCCCACTCACTACCACCTGTGGTAAAGTAGTTGCTTCTAAAAGTTGGGTTGTTTTGTACAAATAGACATAAAAACTTCAAGCAATCAAATTCTGTTAAGGTTGAACAATTTGGTCATGGTGCCTAGAAGAGTCAGAGTAAAATCCATACTAAGGTCTATGAATGTGTCCTATTTTCTTTTAAACCTTTTGTCCACCCACCACCCACTTTAAGTTATTACGGTGATCATACCAGTTGCCATTTTTCACCCTACAATTTTTTTTTTATCCTTGGGCTTCTTCAGGCCATGTTTGTCCAGTGGGTTTGAGAAATACTATATATCCATATATGAACATGTATTGACAAATATGACATGAAATGCTGTATGTACACATGTAAATTTTCATCTATAGCATTCGGTAAAATGCTGTATGTGGACATAGGAATATTTATCTATAGGCATGAAGCTAAGTGATGTGTGTCCATGTAAGAATATTTAGAGATATGGAATGTGGTATACACATATATTAATACGCATTGACAAGTATGAAATGCTATTATTCCTTATTCCTCATAGAAAGTTAGAATTCATGTTAGCCTGTTAAATGCTCTGAGAAATCCTGTAGTGAATAAAGCTTTTGAGCTCTTTTTAACTGGGAATTCACCAAGCATTCATCAATATTTGGCAAGATAGTTTCATAAAACCCATCTGGAGAGCCACTCTTTTAGGCTAATAATTTCCTTTACAGACTGAATGAGATAGAAGTCCATCATGACTTGGGATTTTATAAGATGATGCCAAGGACATAATGCTGAGAAAAATGAAATAGCTAGGATGCTGAATATATATCCTGAATTCATAAATATTAATATATTGATGCAACTATTAAGCCAGGAAGTTTTGTAGGATATAGTAACCTAGAGCTTTGTGTCAAAGAAGAAGGAGTCATCAGGTGTCCGACTGGGTTTATAAAGTAGAAGTGCTACTCTTGACTGTCTAGTTAAAAACAACAACAAAAAAAAAAAACTGGAAGGACACATTGGCTACACTGAAAGATCCTTCTAGCACCTTCCCAAAATACATTTCTTGAAAATAGGACCATAGGGAAACTTAAAAGAGGCATTAAAAGAAACTTACAACGTAAAAAAAACTTAAGCATTCATCACTCTACCCTTAGAATCCAAAGAACAGTAAGTACCAGGACCTTCTCGACAGTGTCCATCTTTAGAAAATGCCCCAGTGCGTGGGACTGTGGTATTCTTTTTATCTGTCACAAATGATAGTTTGTAGATCAACTAAGGGGAAAACATGCAGAAAGTGCTAGAGTTCAGAAAAAACATGGACATATAAATCTTTTTGACATTTTAATGCTCACTGGAAAAGATTAATTTTTAAGCCTTTTCAATAGTAATACGATAATCATGCAAAATGAGGAATTATAGTATAAAGAGCCCATGCATCTAGGACACAGCTTCAACAACTACCAATGTTTTACCCATCTTGTTCCAGGTAACCCCATCTACATTCTTCTTATGACTATTAAATCATTAGTAGTACTGCTATTATTATTTTGCTGGAGTATTTGAAAGCAAATCCATGACATCATATTTTTTCATCTGTAAATACTTTAGAGTATTTATAGTGTATCTCTTACATAAAAGGACTTAAAAAAACACTTCTTAACCACAATGCCATTATAACACCCTATAAAATTAATAGTAGCTCTTAAATATTATCTTACAACCTGTCTATATTCAAGATTCACCAGTTTTTTAAAGTGGAATCTGTTGCTTTCATGTAAGTGTAAAAGTTTAAAAAAAGTATAAAAGTTATTTTTGTTGGAAGCAAAACCAAATGAATTGCATGCAGTGCCTTTGGCTGTGAGGTCATTTGTCCTGTAGGATGCTCTATATATTCTGGACTTGACCTGTTGCTTCCGGGGGTGTTGTTTAATGGGTCTCTTTTCCTGGTAGTTTCTGTAAATTGGTGGTTAGATATAGACACTGATTAGATTCTGATCAAATTTCTTTCAGTGGGAATAAATACTCTATAGGAAGTGCCATTTACTTCCTATTACATGGTATCAGGAGGCACACATGGCCCACACCCTCATCACACTAGTGATGCTGAGGTTAATCCTTGGGTTCACATGTGTCAGCCTGACCCTATCAAGTTGCCCTCAGTCGCTTTTAGATCCACTGATGATCCATTCCTGGATCCACTGTTTCTCCAGAAGATTTGAAAATAATTTGTAAACGGTGATTCTGCAGTCTTTTCTGAATGATGAATGATTTGCTTGCCTAAAAATGTAATTTGTACTGATAGCAGGATACATTCTTGATTGTGTCTATCAGTTTTCAGAATAATGACTTGGTGCCTTAGCAACTTTAATGATGAACAAGTTAGCTTTTAAAATAACATGACAAACTTAAGGATTTAGATGTACTTATATGTATTTTAATTCTTTGCAGACTTAAAGTCGTTTTGATTTATAACTTTCATCTTGGCCCACGGGAGCCCCTTCAGTTTGATCCCTGTGTCCTTTGTGACAAGACCTCATTAGTCTCTGATACTTTCCTTAGCTTCTGCATAAACAAGATATTCTAGACTTATTTTATACATTTTATGCTTCAGATCTGGAATCAGCTATTTTCCAGGGAGCCTTGGTTCTGTTTATTGGGTGATATTATTTAGAGACCACAGTCTAGGCCCAACTATTCATTACCATGGCTTTGCCAAAATCTTCTAAGTCTTTTCAGGAATAAGAGCCAGGAAACATATATTTGTTTAGAAAGAGAAAATAAATCCAGGGCTTCTACCCTGGATAATTCCGATTCCAATTCAAAATTGCATGATTTTTAATTAGCTACTTTGGTTTACTCTTACACTAAAAATCTCAGCCCGTAGCCACATTAACATATTAATCATTTGCTCAAGCTACAATATACATAAAATTACTTTGAAATAGCAATACCAATATTATTGCTAACAATAGCATGACCATGTGTTGTTTAAGAATTCTTTGTGGTCTTTATTTTGTTTTTAGGCTAGATCCCAAGATGGAATTAGTCTGCAAATACTGTGTTTTAAAGTCAATTGAAATGCTTCTTTTCTTTGTGTGGTAATGCCAACAATTTCATATACAATAAGGGATTTTGTTTTAAATTTGAGGAAGATTTTTTTTTTTTTGGTTACATAAAATGTGCTCGTGGTATCAAGGTCATAGCCATGAAATGATGCAATTCAGAGGCACATCACTTCCATCCCCAATTCTCCACCCATTTTCTCCCTCATTTTTGTTAGCTCTTGGTTTAGCTTTCCAGTTTTGTTTTTTGTTTTGTTTTAATATAAGAAAAAAAAGAAATGTAGTCAGGTTTTTCCCTTTATTTCACAAAAGGAAGCATAGCATATGCTGTTAAGCACCTAACTGTCTATATTATATGTGCTGTAGATCTTTCTTCATCAGTTTGGGGAGTGAGATCTCCCTTATTCTTTCCCACAGCTACTTAGTGGGACTCTGTTGTGTGGCTATAGATGTTTATTCACTCTCCTGTTGATTGGCATTTGGGTGGTTTCCAGTCTTTTCTTATTACCATTATCTTGCAATAAGTAGCTTAACACATACATAACAACTTTTTTGGCAGAATATTTGGGGATAGATTCATAGAAGTGGCATTGCTGGATGAAAGGAAAAGGCATATATAATTTTTCTAGATATTGCCAAATTCTCATGGAGGTTGTACCATTTTGTATTTCTCCCGGCAAAGTATGAGAGTGAGAACCTGTTACTTTTTAGCCTTGCCAGTGTGAGTATTGTCAAACTCAGGGTTTTTTCCCCAATACACATGAAGAGTGTTTTTATTATAGTTTTAATAATAAATTTCAATTTCAATAATAAAATTCAATTTCCCTTATTAGAAGTGAGATTGCAGATTTTTACACGTATTAGAAATATTACTTGTAGTAAAATATGTTGCAAATAATTTTCCAAGGTTTGTCTTTTGCCTTTTTCAGGGAACCATCTTTTTTTAGTTTTTAGAGATTTTCTTTATTGTTCATTTTCTGTTTCATCGATTATTGTTTTCATCTTTATATTTACTTTTATTTTCTTTGGGTGTATTTGCGCTCTTTTGCGATTTCTTAAGGTAAAAGCCCTACATCATTACCTTTAAGACATTTTTCTCCTCTAATATAAATATTTAAATCTATAAATTTCTCTCTAAGAATGATAACAGTATTCAGATTTTGACAGGTTGCTTTTTTACAGTCTTCTAGTTAAAAATATTTTCTGGTCTATAATTTCCTTTTTGCCATATGTGTTGTTTAGAAGTATACTGCTTAATTTTGTAAATGTTTGAAGAGTTTCTAGATTTCTTAATATTTTATGCCTACTTCAGTTCTATTGCATATTCTGTATGATTTCAGTCCTTTTAAATTTATTAAGACTTATTTTATGGCCTATTATATTGCCATCTTGGTGAATATTTTACATGCATTTGAAAAGAATGCATATTTGGCAATTTGGGGTTGGAGTAGTCTCCCTTCATTCTTTAAATTTTTGTTTCATTATTTTGAGATTCTGTTATTAGCTGCATACACTTAGACTTTTTTAATATAACTTATTGTCAAATTGGTTTCCATACACTTAGATTTTTTACGTCTTTTTGATGAACTTTGTTATTTTCACTATTAGTAAATGGCCATCTTTATTGCTGGTGATATTCCCTGTCTTTGATATTAATATAACCAAACTAGCTTTCTTCTGCTTAGTATTTGCATGTTGTATCTTTGACCATCTTTTTACTTCCAAATCTTCTGTGACTTTTTATTTAAATGCACCTCTTGGGGACGCCTAGGTGGCTCAGTCGGTTTAACATCTGACTTCAGCTCGGGTCATGATCTCTTGGCTTGTGGGTTCAAGTCCCACATCAGGCTCTGCACTTGGAGCCTGCTTGGGATTCTCTCTCTCTTCTTCTCTTTCTGCCCTTCCCCCACTCGTTCTCTCTCTCTCTCTCTCTCTCTCTCTCAAAATAAACAAACTTAGAAAAAAATACACTTCTTGGAAACATATACATTTTGGTTTTGCTTTTTAGTTCTTTTGTTGTTGATGTTTAATGATATATTTATTGTATTTTTATTCATTTTTTAAATTTACATATGATAAATTCTTCCCTTTTTGGTGTAGAGTCCTGTGAGTTTTGACTAGTATTTATAGTTGTATATCTATCATCACAATGAAGATATAACAGTTCCATCACCCTAGAAAATTCTTCTGAGGTGCCCATGTGGTCAACCCATCCCCAAGCATAGCTCCTGGCTCACAGTGATCTGTTTTCTATCCCTATAATTTGGCCTTTTCCAGAATGTCATGTAAGTGAAATCATACACAATGTATCTTTTTCAGTCTGGTTGCTTTTACTTAGCATAATGTAATTGACATTTATTCATGTTATTGCTTGTATCAGTAGTACCTGTTCATTATTGAACAATATTCCATGGTATGGGTGTGCCATATTTGTTTATCCATTCTCCAATCTAGATATATTTGGGCAGCTTGGAATTTTTAGTGATTATAAATAAATCACTATAAGCATTCACATTGAGGTGCTCTTATGAACAAAAGTTGTCATTTCACTTGAATAAATACCTAGCAGTCGAATTACTGGATTATATGGTAATTGTATGGAATGTATGTTTCATTTTGTAAAAAAATCACCAAACTGTTTTACAAGGTGCTGTACCATTCTGCCTTCTCACCAACAATGTATGGGAGTTTGCATTCTCCCCATCTTTGCAAGCTCTTGGTTTTCTCATTAATATTTTTTTATCTTTATTTTAGCCATTCTAAGAGTACCATAGTAGCATCTCATTGTGGTTTAGCATTTTTTTAATGAATAATGATTTTAGGCTTCTTTACATGTGCCTTCTTGCCATCCACATATTCAGTGAAATGTGTGTTCAAATGTTTTGCCCATTTAAAAAAAAATGGGTTGTTTTCTTTTTTTACTGATTGTTTTGAATGTTGAGAAGTTTTATTTTTTTTTTAATTTTTTTTTTTTAACGTTTATTTATTTTTGAGACAGAGACAGAGCATGAACAGGGGAGGGGCAGAGAGAGAGGGAGACACAGAATCTGAAACAGGCTCCAGGCTCTGAGCGGTCAGCACAGAGCCTGACGCGGGGCTCGAACCCATGGACCGTGAGATCATGACCTGAGCCGAAGTCGGACACTCAACCAACTGAGCCACCCAGGCGCCCCTGTTGAGAAGTTTTAAATATATTCTATATACAAGTCTTTTGTAGAAATACGTGATTTGAAAATATTTTCTTCTAGCCTGTGGCTTGTCCTTTCATTTTCTTAACAGTGTCTTTCACAGAACAGAAATCACTTGATTTTCTTGACATTCCATTAATTGGTTTTTTAAAATGGAACATGCATTTTTTTTCATGTCTAAGAAATCTTTGCCTAACCCAAGACCACAAAGATTTTCTCTGATCCTTTCCTCTAAAATTGTTATGCTCATGGGGTGCATGGGTGTCTCAGTTGGTTGAGCAATCAACTTCAGCTCAGGTCATGATCTCATGGTTTGTGAGTTGAAGCCCCACGTCAGGCTCTGTGCTGACAGTGTGGAGCCTGCTTGGGATTCTCTCTCTCCCTGTCTCTCCCTCTCCTAGCTGCTCTCTCTCTCAAAATAAATAAATAAACTTTAAAAAAAGATTAAAAAAATAAAATTGTTATGCTCTTTAGCTTTACATTTAGGTCTGTAACCCATTTTGAATTAATTTTTGTACATGATGAGAGGTACAGAGTGAGGTTCTTTTTTTTTTTTTTTTTTTGTATATGGATATCCAATTATTCCATTACCACTTGTTGAAAAGAATCCTTTCTCCACTGAGTTGCCTTTGTACTTCTTTGAAAATCAAATTACTATATTTCTGTGTCTGGACTCTATATTATTCAGTTGATGCATGTGTCTATCTCTTCTCCAGTATAAAGCTGTATTGATTATTGTGGCATTATATTAAATCTTGAAATCAGGTAATAAGTATCCTTAACCTTTTTTTTTTTTTTTACTTTTTACTTTTTCAAAATACCTGTGTTTATTCTAGTACATTTGCCTTCCCATGTAAATTTTGAAGTAAACTTGTCAATTTCTATTCAAAAATCCTCCTGGGATTTTGTTTAAAATTAGTTTGACTATATAACTCAGTTTGGGAGGAGTTAACATCATAATGCCAGTCACTCTTTCAGTCCATAGGCATACATATGTATATCTCTATTTATTTAGGTCTTTGATTTCTTTCATCAGTGTTTTATAGTTTTTAGCTTACAGATTTAACAACTATTTCTTTTTTTTTTTTTTAATTTTTTTTTTCAACGTTTTTTATTTATTTTTGGGACAGAGAGAGACAGAGCATGAACGGGGGAGGGGCAGAGAGAGAGGGAGACACAGAATCGGAAACAGGCTCCAGGCTCCGAGCCATCAGCCCAGAGCCTGACGCGGGGCTCGAACTCACGGACCGCGAGATCGTGACCTGGCTGAAGTCGGACGCTTAACCGACTGCGCCACCCAGGCGCCCCAACAACTATTTCTTTTAAGTTTACTTATTTATTGTGAGAGAGAGAGAGAGAGAGAGAGAGCAAGAGCAGGGGAGGGGCAGAGAGGAAGGGAGAGAGAGAATCCCCAGCAGGTTCCATGATGGCAGCATGGAGCCCTATGCAGGGCTTAAACCCACAAACCATGAGATCATGACTTGAGCCAAAATCAAGAGTCAGACAATTAACTGACTGAGCCACCCAGGTGACCCTCAAATATTTTGTTATAGTTATATCAAAATATTTCCTGTTCTTTAGCCGCCATGTTCGATGATACTTTTTTCATTTTGATTCTCAACTCTTCATTGCTAGTATATAGAAACATGATTGATTTTTCAGATTGAGCTTGTATACTGCACGTTGCTAATTTGTTAACTTCTACTTATTTTTCCTGTGGATTCTTTAGGATTTTCTATGTAGAAAAATGATGTCATAAGTGTATAGAGACAATTGTATGTGTATGCTTTTATCTCTTTTCTTTTCTTTTCTTTTCTTTTCTTTTTTTTTTTTTTTTGCCATACTATGCTGATTAGGTCCTCCAGAGTGATGTTGAGTGGGAGAATGTGAGCAGACAACCTTCTCATGTCATATCACAGAAAGAATTTACGATTTTATTATTAGGGCTGGTATTAGCTTCATTAGATGCCCTTCTTTGGGTTAAAGAAGTTCCATTTTATTCCTCATTTGTTATCACAAAACGATACAAAGGTTTGTAAAAAAAAATTGTCATCCTTCTTGATAATCCATCATACAGTTTGCCTAGTTTAGTCTTTTAATATGGTATATTACATTGATTTTTGAATCTTGAACCAGCCTTGTATTCCTGGGGTAAACCATACTTGGTCAAAATGTATTCTTCTTTTCATATATTGCTGGATTCAAACTGCTACTATTGTGCTGAGGCATTTTTGCTCTATGTTATTATGGTCTATTGTTGTGTGATGTCCTTTTCTTGTTATTGTTGTCTGGTTTTTGTATCAGAATAATTCTGGCCTTATAAAAAGATTTGTGAAATGTTCTCCCTTCTCTTATTTTCTAGAAAATTTTGGCAGAGTCTGTTTTATTTTTTCTTTAAATGTTTGGTAGAATTTCCCAGTGAAGACTTCTGGGCATGGCGATTTCTTTGTAGGAAAAAAAAAATTAATGTTTATTTATTTTTGAGAGAGAGAGATGGAGGGAGGGGGAGAGAGAGAGAGAGTTGGGGAGGGCAGAGGGAGAGAGGGACAGAGGATCCAAAGCAGAGTTCGTGTGACAGCAGTGATCCTGATGTGGGGCTCAAACTCATGAACCTCGAGATCATGACCTGAGCTGAAGTTGGATCCTTGACCAACTGAGCCACCCAGGTGCCCTGGAAAATTTAACTACAAATTCAGTTTCTTTAATCAATATAGGACTATTGAAGTTAACTACTTCTTTTTGAATGTACTTTGGTAGTTTGCATCTTCCAAGGAATTTGTCTAGTTTATGTTGTCAATTTTAAGGACGGGCTGTTGTTTTCTGTTTTCTCTTATTATCCTTATAATATCTGTATTATTATAGATCATAATATCTTCCTTTCTCATAACTGATAGTTTCTTTGCTTCCTTTCTCATAACTGATAGTTTTAGTTTGCATCTTCTCTCTTTTTTTACTTGATAACAAAAAACAGACTAGAGATTTGCTCGTTTTGTAGATCATTTTTAAAAACTGGCTTTTAGTTTTATTGTTTCCCTATTGTTTTTTGTTCTCAATTTTATTGTTCTTCTAGTTTTATTACTTACTTTGTCCTTCGTGTTTTGAATTTTCTCTTCCTTGTCTTATGATGGAAATTTAGATTATTGATGTAAGCACTTTCTTCTTTTATAAAATAAGCATCTACTACTAGAAATCTTCCTTGTAGCCCTTCTGTAACTTCATCCCACAGATATTTATTTGTGATAAATATTTATGTGTTATGTATTTTATTGTTCATTAAATTCGGAATATTTTCTCATTTTCCCTGCAGTTTCCTTTCTGACCTTAGGGTTATTTAGGAGTGTGTTATTCAATTTGAGAATATTTGGGGATTTTCCAGAAATGTTTCTGTCATTGATTTTTTATTTAATTTCATTATGGTTTGGGAACATTCTTTGTATAATTTTCATTCTTTTAAATTTGCAGAGATTTGCTTTTTGACCCATAACGTGATCTAATTTGGTGAATGTTCCATATGGACTTGAAAAAAGATATATATATGGTGTGTGTGTGTGTGTGTATATATATATATATATATATATATATATATATATATATGTATGTGTGTGTGTATATATATACACACATATATATGTGTATACACACACACACACACACACATATACACACACACACACACAGTGAGAGAGAGAGAGGTGTGTGTGTGTGCAGTGCTGTTGTTGACTATTCTATATATATCAATAGGTAAAGCTATTTTCTATACCCTTACTGAATTTCTGTCTACTTGCTCTATTGCTATCAAGAAAAGGATGTTGCAGTCTCCAACTATCATTCTGGATTAGCATTTTTTTTTTTAGTCCACAATTAGATTTTGCTTCATTTACTTTGACATCTGGTTGTTAGGTACATATACATTTAGGATTGTTATGACTTCTGGTGAGTTGACTCCTATCATTTTGTGATGTCCCTCTTTAAGCTTGTACTATTCCTTGCACTGGAAGTATACTTTGTGTCCTTGGGTGGTTGTTAATATAACTACCCCTCTTCCTTTTCTTTAGCATTTTCATGGTATATCTTTTAAAATCTCTTCACTTTCAGCTTATCTTTGTGTTTATAATTAAAGTGGGTTTCTTGTAGACAGGATATAGTTGGATCTGACATTTTTATCTAATATGTCAGTTTTTATCTTTTAATTGCTATGTTTAGGTTATTTATTTATTTTTAAGTCTTTATTTTAATTCCAATTAGTTAACATACAGTATTATATTAGTTTCAGGTGTCCAGTGTAGTAATTCAGCACTTCTATACATCACCCTGTGCTCATCAGGACAGGTGCCCTCCTTAATCCCCATTACCTGTTTCACCCATCCCCCACCCACCTCCTCTCTGGTAACCATCAGTTTGTTCTCTATAGTTAAGAGTCTGTTTCTTGATTTGCCTCTCTCTCTCATTCCCTTGTTTCGTTTGTTTTGTTTCTTACATTACACATAATGAGTGAAATCATATGGTATTTGTCTTTCTCTGACTTATTTCACTTAACATAATACTCTCTAAATCTATCCATGTCATTGTAAATGGCAAGGTTTCATTCTTATTTATGGCTAATATTCCATTGTATACATAAACCACATCTTCCTTATTCATTCATCAGTCAGGCATTTGGGCTTTTTCCATAATTTGGCTATTGTTGCTAATGCTACTATAAATATCAGGGTGCATGTATCCCTTTGAATTAGTGTTTTTTTGTTCTTTGGGTAAATAGTAGTGCAATTGCTGGATTATAAGGTAATTCTATTTTTAATTTTTGAGGAACCTCCATACTGTCTTCCAGAGCAGCTGCACCAGTTTGCATTCCCACCAACAGTTCATGAAGATTCCTTTTTCTCCATATCTTTGCCAACACTTGTTTCTTGTGTTTTTCATGTTAGCCATTCTGATAGGTGTGAGGTAATATATCCTTGTAGTTTTAATTTTCATTCCCCTGATTATGAGTGATGTTGAGCATCTTTTCATGTGTCTTTTGGCCAGCTGTATGTCTTCTTTGGAGAAATGTCTGTTCATGTCTTCTGCCTATTTTTAATTGGATTATTCATTTTGGGGGTGTTGAGTTTTACAAGTTCTTTATATATTTTAGATACTAACGCTTTATCAGATATGTCATTTGCAAATATCTTCTCACATTTTATAGGTTGCCTTTTAGTTTTGTTGATTGTTTCCTTCACTGTGCAGCTTTTTATTTAGGTATTTATTTTTGGTGCAGCTATTATGTTTGGCTTAAAATCTGCCATCTTCCTGGTTGTTTTCTGTTTGTTCCTCTTATTTGTTTTTTTTCCTCTTTTTTATTCTACCTTATTTTATATTGTCTTACGATTCCAGTTTTTCCTGCTACTGCCTTATTATTTATACCATTTTTGGATTTCCAGTGGTTGCAGTAAGGTTTACAGTCTACCCCTTTAATTTCTCATGGTCTGCCTTCACATAATATTAAATGATTTCATGTGTAGTGTCCATGCATTATGACAATATACTCCCTATTCCTCTCTCCCATTTTAAGCCAGTCAATATTTCTTTTATGTATTTTCTGACCCATGTTCTCTTTATTTGATTCCGGGATTCCAAATACACATTTGTTAGACTGTTTGGTACTATGTCATTGCTTATTGGGGTTCTATTCATTTTTGTTTCAATATTTTTTTTCTCTCTTGTTCTACAGTTTGGATGGCTGCTATTGACCTCAAATTCACTGATCTTTTTTTCTAACATGTACAATATGATTTTAATGCTACTCAAATTGGAATTTTAGATTTCAGATATTTTATTCTTTCTATTTTAGGAATTGTATCTGGTTCTTTCACATAGTTTCTGTGTCTCTACTGAAGTTTCCTCCATCTCTCTGCTCAATATGCCCATGGCTTTAGGCTCATTAACATATAAGAATATAACATATTACCTACACATCTGCAAAGTCTAATACCTGTGTCATATAGTAGTTTGTATTTAGTGAGTAATTTTTCTTTTGACTTTTTTGTCACGTTTTACTGCTTCTTCACATGTATTGCAATTTTTGCACACTTGATAGTGTGGATTGTGTATTATAGATGCCCTGGGTTTTGTTATCTTCTTCTGGAAAATGGTAAGTTTTATTGCACTATGCATTTAAATTACCAGGGATCATTTTGCTCTTTTGGTGCCTTGGTTTTAGACTTTTGTAGGTGAGTCTGTTTCGTTTTGCCCCTAGCTCTGGAATATAGTGTTTACCCTTTAAAACTTTTCACTTTGGTCTTGTGTAGAAGTTGACTGTGCTAGTTAAAAATGGTTTAGAGGTGTCACCCTAGGTTAACTGAACATTCAGAATTTTTTTTAATTAACTTTTGAGTCTGAACTGCTTTTTCCTTTTATTATTTTTATTTTTTTTAATGTTTATTTATTATTGAGAGACAGAGCATGAGCATGGGAGGGGCAGAGAGACAGGAAGACACAGAATCCAAAGCAGGCTCCAGGCTCTGAGCTGTCAGCACAGAGCCCGATGCGGGGCTCGAACTCACAGAGCACGAGATCATGACCTGAGCTGAAGTCGGACGCTCAACCAACTGAGCCACCCAGGCGCCCCTGCTTTTTCCTTTTTAAAAGAAAGATCTACTTTCCTTTGGCAGAGTAGAAGCTAAAGGGAGAGAAAGATGGGGTTACCAATAACCCATGTCTGCTATCTCATGCTGGAGAAATTAAAGAGTTTTGTGCAAGGTGGAAACAAGGATGTGATTTTAGAATGTGACATTTGGAAGGCAAATCACTTTTGAGATAGGAAAACTAGGACTGAGAGAAGGAGGGAACAATAGGTGACAAGTAGGTGGTTTCACATGGGGAGCTTGATTTAACTCCACTGACTTTTGAACCAGTCAGCTTTCTAGTCCTTCCTATTATCTCCCACCTCCTCCATTTTATTCCTACCCTGTATTTTGTATTGATATTCTCTGTGTGGATATGGGAGATTAGTTCTGATTTTTGTTCTGAGAGACTTTTTTCCCCTCTGTGTTGGAGTAGATCACCAATCATCACAAAAAATTCTGTGAACATCAATGTTTAAAATCAAGAGCATTGCCTTTCATACAGTGTTTCTGGGATATATCTGTTTCTCTTGAAATTTCCCTATGGCTGTAGGTCCCCACCTCAGTATTTGTACTCTTCAAAATGAAAATCTTGCTATTTTGTGATAAGGGGCTGTTGAATAGACGTGGGAATTATTAGAAGCATTGAATTCAGAAGTTAGATCAGAAAATATAGCATGCTACCTGGTTTGTCTCACTCTGTCCCTGGGACATTGATTCAAAGCCAGGTGATATAGAATTCAGAAGGCTTAGAATCAGAGTAGATAGACATGGATGCAGCCTTTATTTCAGTCAGTAGAAATGAATTCATCTCCACCTATAGACCCAAGTAGTTTTAAAGCTGATATGATAGAGGGACTCAGAGAGGCTTCCTTGATGGGACTCACCCCAAGAATATACATTGGGTACATGGAGTAGAACAGCAAGATTATAAACTAAGGAGGTGCTTCCATGTTCTTTCAATGAATGCTTTTGGAGGAATACCACTCTGATTTTTATTATTTTTCGTGGTTCACTGTTGAGATTGTAAAGCAAAGTGCTGATCACAGAGACTTAGTTTTCCAAATATGTGTGTCTGTAGTCTAAAACATAGAAAGTTATTCACGGTTCTTAGTTCTTATTAAAATGCAATTCCTACTCATTGTAGAAAACTAAACAATAGAGAAATGCATAGAGAATAAAGTAAAATCACACGTAATCTCACCACTCAGAAATAAGCCAGGTGGCCTGGATTGGAATCCCAGCTCCAGATCTGATTAGCCTAATAACTTCAGGGAAGCTACCTAGTTTCCTCATCTGTAAACTGGGGGGTAAGGAGATTTAAAGAGTGCTATATTTCCTTCCAGTCCTTCTTTTCCCCTGTGCAAAACTAGCCTCATAGTTAGCCTATTTATTTTCTTGCCCTCAACATAGTATGCTGGACAAAGTGCTTTTTTCATGTAGTGCAAGATGTCCAGTCTTTTAGAAAGCAAGTATTGTTGGTCCAGGTCTGACTTTGTCAGATTACTTAAAATTAGATATTTAATTCCCCAGTGAATGCTTTATTCTTTTGAGTCTGTTTGGGCCTCCTGATGGTTCATGAGGATGATGGTTCATACAGCTGCTGCTGTATTTTGCTAAATGAACATGGCAGTTCACAGGGGGATTGTGGAAGACAGTGTGGAGCTAGGGAATGGAAAATTATAAATGTTGAGTCCGAGGGAATGTTCAGTTGGCCCCTGAAGGTCTAAGGACAAAGTCTCTGCTCTTAGTTTATCGGTGAATTGTGTCCAAACATTTTCCACAGGAAATTTTGATGTTCGGTGGGTGGATGGCAGTCTGTGGACTCTGACAGCTTAAATCCTGGCCATGGCTCTGAAGCCTATTACCTGTGCTCCCTTAAACCACTATGGGTCCAAACTTTTGAAGGTCTGTAAGCCTCGGGTGCCTTTTTGATATTAGGAATAACATCACCTGGATGGTTCACGGAGTTGTTCTGTAGTTAGTTTTCAGTAAAAGACCTTCACACACTGCACACAGTAGGTATGCAGTAGATGGTGATGACTGGGATGGTAGGAAGGATGATGGTGTTGGTGAGTAGTCATACTGTAGGGTTTAAAACAGAGGTTCGATACTTTGATACTTGATTGGTTTTATACTTGGAAATGTGTAACGTCTCAAAGCTTGAATAAATGAAGATGGTATCTCTGGGTAGGTATTAAGATTAAAGGGGAACTGCTTGAGAAAGTGCTTGGCACAAGGCAAGCCCTCTATACATATTAGCTCTTACTCTCATTATTTGGAACAAAAGACACTAATAGTTGCAGTGAAGATATTTAATAAATTCCTTACTCTTCTTAAGGGATTAGAAGAAAATGGT
Source organism: Panthera uncia (assembly GCF_023721935.1). NCBI lineage: Eukaryota > Metazoa > Chordata > Mammalia > Carnivora > Felidae > Panthera > Panthera uncia. The sequence goes on from NC_064816.1 coordinate 22,305,540, forward strand.
TCATGTCATAATTAAGAGGATTTATGGAAGACCTTAGTACAACAAAAAAAAAAAATAGCCAACGTTTGAAAATTTCTCTTGTTGTTAGCTCTTTTGAAATTCTCTTCTAGTATGAGAAAACTGGGGCCCCTCTTTCTTTTTATTCTATGGGGCTCTCTCACCCATTTTTCAGACACAAAATACCCTTCCTTGCCACCTGCCTTGGGCTGATAATGCCAAAGAATTTGCTGCTGAAGTTATTTACAGGCTCTGGTTTGGCACCAAAAATCTCAACGGATCCTTGGTGGTTCTGAGGATGAGTGGAAGTCATTGTCATGGCTCTCTTTGACTCATCTGTCTGCAATATAATAATTATCTCCACAGGACACTGTGCCTTGTAGACAAAGCACGCCTCAGGCTTTTTGTGTGCTGTCCTCATCAGCAAGTCACAAATGGAATGCCATAATGTGTTCATTGTATACATTTTTGAATAAATAAGTATAACAAAGACAGCATGTTTGCTCCATTTAATCTCAGCTCTTAACTATGAAAACGTAGCACGTTTCTTTTGCTAGTGAAATGGAGCAAGAGAAGCCTGACCAGTCTGGTTCCTAGAAGGCCATCCAAGGTACATTTGGTGGGAACCAAACTGATGGCTTCTAGGGCTCAACTCCCAAAAGCCTGAATTTTCCAGTTACAGTTTGATCAGGCAGCATGTTGAGCATCGTAAGGAATTTAGGTGTGCATCACCTAGTATTCTTTTACTACAAATAAAAGAAGGCTCAACTCAAGCAAGATGAAACCATAAAGTGAAAAGTTGAGATGCAGCCTTCGGGTAAGGCTTACTCTAGTTTCCCAAAGGTTAGTCACCAAGACTTGGGTTTTCTCTTTAAATTTTCCAGCAGACACTTGGATCCATGGGCAAAGAAAAGCTATCAGTGGCTCCTTTGTGTATTGGGAATAGAGATAAGCATACTGGGTTTCAGTCTGATTAGAATAACTTAGGTCCAATGCCCATCTCTGAACCAGTCACTTTCTTCAGGGGAAGGAGTTGTACCAATCAGCTTAGGCTCAGGTAACATGCCTGGGCAGGGCTAGTTCTTCAGAAGCACCTGGGCTGCCTGAAGGAAGGGTGGATTCCTGAACAGAGTAGGATATTGGTATCAAAAGAAGGGAGATTAGATATCAAAGAAGACTGCTTTAGAGCACTTAGGCAGGGCCCTCTTTTCTGAAATCAATCAGAAGCAAAGAGGCTTGGCTCTTGCAGAATCCTTAGAATAAACCATTCTGGGCTGCTTAAACCTCATACTATATTCTGTACAAGTCATTTGCCAGGGAACCTGTGCTACTTTGGATTATATTTTTATCTTTGACTATTTTTCCATCATTATTCAGTGAACTTTAATACTGAGCTGATGCATGGAAAGCAAAAGTCTGTGTCTTGTCCTTAGAAGTCTAATAGACAAAATCCCCTGAATTAAAAAATAAGATAGCTCCTTGTCTGGCCATCTAGAGGGACAAAGGAAGGGGATGAGAGAGGGGAGGAGCTAGAGAGAGAGGGAGGAAAGAAGAAAGTGAGAAAAGACACTAGTTGGCTTACTCATGGTATTGTATTGTTGAGTAAGTTCATCTCTACTGCCACCAGCCCTAGAATAAGCTGTATCAAGGGGCCCGAGGGGGAGTAACAGCCAAGTGGCCAATCAACTCCTAACATTTGAAGCGTTTGTCTTTCTGACTTTTGATTTGAGCTCATACTAGAAAAAAGGTTTTTGTTTGTTCCTGGCTTCTTAATGTGTGTGTCCTGTGCCTCCTATCTGATACCCACACAGGCCTCTTGAACCTCATTTTTAGCTGCTCTAGAGGTTAACTTCCATGTATTTCCCTGGGCTACCAAAAAAGAATTTTCTACAAGTTCCATAGCTTACAGTTTTCAAACCATTCCAAATGTAGCCTGGAGGAAAGCATCTATCCTTCCCTCCTTTTCCAGTTGGTGGCACCAGGGGGGTTAAAATGGCTCTGAGTATCTCATTCCACATGTGTGTAGAAGTGTATGTGTCTTACACGGATGCTATAGGTATCTACAGTATGCCATAGGAGCATGGAGGGCGTGCTTCGCTAAGAGAGGAGGTTCTTCATGGAGGAGGCAACATTCAGTAAGCCTTTTAGAACTGAAATGGGGTTCTCCAAGGGTGGGGAAAAGGTGGCTGCTGGTTCCTGAGCCAGCAGCATCAGCACTACCTGGAAGCAGGTGAGAAAGGGCGAATCATTGACCTGGCTCTAGAGCCCCAGAAGAGAATCTGCATTTCAACAAGATCCTCCGGTCATTTGTCAAGTACCTAAGGTTTGAGGAGCACTCCTTTTGATCAGTAGTTGGGTCTCAGCCTTGGCAACACACTGGAATCACTTAGGTAGCTTTAAAAATATATACATGTCTTGGCCCTACATCCAGGCTTCTAATAGAATATGTTTTAGGTGTGGCCCAGGCATCAGTTGAAAAAAACAAAACAGGAAGCTCCCTGGGTGATTCTTACGTGCTCCGTCTGGGTCTCAGCCCTGAGGGAGGAGAAGCATGAAGCAGTCAAGGGCCCAGGGTAGGGAGCGTGTCTGGATGTTGGGAAAGAAGGTTGGCTTAGAGCTATCAGGCTGGAGGGAGGGCCAGCCTTGATCATACTGGGTCTTGTTTGCTTCCCTCCTGTGCAGACCATTGGGTAGATGCTAAGGGAGCCGTGGACAGTTAGTATAGACAGGGGGATGGTGTGGTCAGCCTTGCATTTGGGAAGCACTGTCACCTTAAGAATGGAAAGGGGCTGATGGCAGGGAAGCCGGTTAGGAGGTGTGCTACAAATGATGCAGGTTGGGAGGGCCAGCTACAGAATTTGCAGGGCCTAGTACAAAATGAAAATGTGGGCTGCTTCTTCAAAAAGCAGGAAAAAAGTGTCATTAAAGTTACCTAAAAGGTAAGATATTTTCCTGCTTCCTGTGTTATCTCTTGACCTGCCAGGATACTATTTATTTGCTGTCTGATCTTGTGCTCCCTTTAGACACATGGATTCTGACTGGTCAAGCACAGACCCTCATAGGCACCCCCAGGTCCTGACCCTGTTACTCTGGGGTGCGCAGCCCAGTGGCTGGTGGGTTCTCCCTTACACTAATCACTGGACTGAGGTGCTATGTCCTACTTGGAGAAGTAAAGAACATAAATGTAAAGATGAAATAAATTTCAAGATAGTACTGCAGAGTAGTAAACCCTAAGTGACAAGCCCTCCTGAGTATACGTCCTTGCGTGACTACACATGCTCCCCCAGGAGGGCAGCGGGGGTGGGCTTGAGACGGTCAAATGAGCCCATGGCGATGTTCAAAGAGGAATATGCTGAGAATTATGTCAAGATCTCTGGTTTGAGTGACTCGATAGATGGTGGTACTGTTAAGAGATCTGGGGGGAAAGGGGCAAGAATTACTGGATTTGGGAGCAGAGGTGACATTTAGGTACCTGTGAATCCTCCCCTTGTTCCAACATTGAATCAGCCCTCTTCTGTCTGGTTTAATTGCATAGGCTGGCACTGTCAGAACAAGGATGAATAATGGAGGGACCGTGAGCTTCCATGCCTTCTTCCAACTCTAATTAGACAGCTCCGGGCAGTTTGTCCTGAACCTGATGCTAAATTTGGTTCTCAATCAAGTGCCTATTCCTGTTTTCTTAAAGATTGTTTTCAGGGACAAGATTTTTGTTCAGTGTCTTTTGGGCACCTACAGAACATATCCCACAGCACTGGCTTTTTTCCAACTCCATGCAAGGTGCCTCCCATGAATAGATTTACGGGGGATATGAACAGGATATCAAGTGGGGGTTTCCTTGTAGCCCCAGGTTGAGGTGAGGACGAAGTGACACTAGGCACTGCAGGTTCTAAAGAGAACAGCCTTTTCGCTGGCACTAGAGTTGGAAATCCTGCCCCCACTCCCCACCTCCAAGCCCATTTGAGGGCAGACAGCTGGCCTGCCTTGGTCTGCCATGTGAGCACTGATGAAGGGCCTAATGAGAGATCAGGTTCATGGAAAGTGGTGCTCTAGGGGGCGCTGTTTCCTGCTGGGAGTCAGATGGGCAGTGGGTGGGGGGGATGCTCCAAGAGACTCTTCTATATTTTGGGGGTGCCTGAAGAAGGGCAAGTCCAGCACTGGTCAAATGTCTTCTGGGTGATAGATGTACTAATATATCCTTGTGTCTGTCTGAACAGGGAGAGACCTGGAGGGAAAGGGTGAGGGTTGGCGAAGGGGCAGCTCTGAAGTGGCCTATATCTGGGCCAGCAAAGATACGTGTTTCCCAAGGGTCAGGTGGGCAGTGTGGAAAGTAGCTGTCATCTTGCTTAAACCCAACGAGACGGTTGCTCTTCAGAGGAGGTCCTCACAAGGCAAGAAGTTTGGCAGTAATTGCTGGTGGTAGGAGCTGCATGGGTGGGCCCATTGGGGCATGTTGAGGAGCTGTTTGTCCTCTGAAGAATCCATCATAACCTCACAAGAGAGCCAACATTTGGATGCTGGGATGCACCGAGAACACCAAAGGCTAGGCTGTGTTGTAAGAAAACAAGCCGTGGTGAGATGGTTGCCCGGCAGCCTGGTAAATAGAAGATGCTGCCTCTTTACTGCTCTATTTTCCCACCCCAATTATTGAAGAGGCTAGAACCTAGAAGCTTGAAGGAAGAATAGTGTAGAGCTTCGAACTATGAGTGAAATTAGAGCAGTTAACTAGACTGGCCTAATTGTACTAACCTAAAATGGTCAGAGTGTTATGGAGTCTGTACAAGATATCATTTAGAGATGAGAAAGCAGGAATTCAACATAGCAGGGTGGAAAACCAAGCCAACAAAGGAAGGATGGAAGGAGGGAACTGTTTCACATTTCTGTTAAGTCCTGACACTTTTGGGGGTGAGCAGGTGAGGCGCTGCTATTCATTGTTTTACCTCCCTTGGGTTAAGCATGAGCAGGTGCTGGTGCTCCCCCGCCCCTCCCCATGCTATTCCATAGCAGGGCTCTGGAGTTCTACTGGAACACATCCTCAATATTTAATCTCTGGTTTGAATTTAAACAGTCACCAAATGTTTGCTCTCCACAAGTTATGGGCCTAGGTCACTTAGGGCATTTTGGGGTACATTGGGGGAGGATAGGCATCGTCCTACCCCTAACAAGAGTAAGATCCCGTTGGAGAGCCAGAATTGTGTACCCAGGCCATCTGGAGAATAGTACTGTGACTGAGAATCCCCTGTGACTTTTGTCTTTTATTTCATTGTCTTTTATTTCATGTCAGGATAAAATCTGGGAATTGTATCAATGGTGAAAATCTATAAAGGGTGAAAGACTTCAAAATGTTTTTTTTAGGCACACCTGGGTGGCTCAGTTAAGCGTCCCAAGTCAGCTCAGGTCGTGGTCTTGCAGCCCATGAGTTCGAGCCCCGTGTCGGGTCCTGTGCTGACAGCTCAGAGCCTGGAGCCTGTTTCGGATTCTGTGTCTTCCTCTCTCTCTACCCCTCCCCCACTCACACTCTGTCTGTCTCTGCCTCTCAAAAATGAATAAATGTTAAAAAAACTTTTATTAAAAAAATAATAAAATAATTTTTTTTTTAAAGAGTCTATCCTGGGGGCACCTGGGTGGCTCAGTCGGTTAAGCGACCAACTTCAGCTCAGGTCATGATCTCGTGGTTCATGAGTTTGAGCCCCACGTCAGGCTCTTTGCTGACAGCTTGGAGCCTGGAATCTGCTTTGGATTCCTCTCTGTGTTCCTCCCCCACTCATGTTCTGTCTTCTCTCTCTCTCACTCTCTCAAAAATAAATAAACATTAAAAAATTTAAAAAAAATAGTCTATCCTGCCCCAATTATTTGTCAAGCTACAGTTTTGTACCCAATTAATAAAAGACAAGCCAACCAAGTTCTCCAAATGTGCATTGTGGGTCCTCTGGGTATTTTATCCCTGAGCCCTTCCCATTACGCGTGTTTGTCCGGGGAGAGCATTAGGGAAGCTGCAAGGTCGCTTTCCTCATGTGGTCAGCAGAGCCCCTCTTAGTGGACAGCGTGCAGCTAATAGTCTCTCTTGCCAGGGGAAGCTGTCTTGAAATCACATCATTTTTCCCCGCTAGTCCTTCTCAGTGTATAGCCAGTGGAAAAGGGAGGACTGCGTTATTTCAGTTCCGGCAATGGACACATCAAAATTGCCTCCCTCTCCCCTCCTCTTTCCCTGGAGGACCTAATTTATTTCACGCAGTTTGACCTATCCCTGCTTAGAAACCGCCATTGTGATTCTCTGTTGAGGCATTTCCCTGCTGCCTTTTTTGGCCCCCAAGCAAACCCACCAGGCCACAGTTCCCCTGCACAATGATGTCAGTCTGGCTGCTGGGCCCAGCTGGATGGAGGTGTGTTTTATGAAGTTCAACCCTGCACCCTGGGCCATAAATACACGTTGTGCACATAAATGTACAGCTAACATTGCCCAGACCCCTCCGAAGCACCATGTTAATAAGCAGACAGTAAGTCTTTAAAATATGGAAAAGCAGTTAATCTTTCCGCTGGCAAATCCTTTGTAGGGGGTTGTTTCCCCCGCTTCAGGATAGCTGCATGCAGGGCTTTGAATCATCTAGCATTTGAGCGAAAAAGAGAAGTTTGCCATGGGACTTCATCGAGAATGCTTGGGGAGCCTTTTACTAAGAGGGGAAGTGTGCTAAAACCAGTATCTTACCCTTGTCATTAAGTGAGTTGTCACTCGGTCTGCCTTCAAGGAGTTTGAGCACTAAGAGTCCCTATACAAGACAAGAGGTGTGCCGCCTTCTGGGGCCCACCATGGGCCCGGCCCCGAGGCTTGCAGTCTGCCCCTGTTGATCCAGGAAGTTATCCAGCCTCCTGTTCCCCCATCTCCAAATGGGCACAAGCAGGTCTCATTCACATAGCTTCAGTAAGAGTTTGCTTACCCTCTCTGAGTCCCAGTCTTCTCCTTTGTAGAACAAAAGTGTCAATACTCTGCCCTTCACATAATGTCCTGTTTTATAAATGTTTTAAGACTACAGGAACATGGTCTCCTTCTAAAGAACTTTAACATTAGAGATTAAGTTCATTTGCTTTGACAGTTACCCCTGTTAGTCTCTTCCCCTCCTCCCCTCCTCTCACCACTGCCCTTGCTCTCTCTCCCATAGATGACATGGTAAGAGGGCCAGACTTGAGGGTGAGGATAGGGGCTCAGCAGACAGAAGGTGACTCGGACCGGTACCTGCTCGCTTCATCGGAGAGAGAGCGGGTCTGCAGCTTGCTTCCAACCACCGAGCCGCCATGACTCTTGTCTGTGTGGCTCAGGCAGAGAATGGGAGTTGCCAGTGGGTTGATTTAAGGATGCCATAAATGAGAACTGTCAATTCTGGAGATGACATAGTTTATGTCTTACAAATATTTCATTTCATTTGGTACTTTCATTTCTTCATATTGCTAGGAAGACGCTTCATATGCACTGTTCTCTTTGCGTTCAACTCACGAGGGTCTACTTGTTTCGTCCATTTGTTCTTTCTGTGACTACCTGGAATCGTGGATTGCTTACTGATCTGCTACCACTGGCACATTGGATACATCTGATCCACCCCACTTATTTTTTCTTGTTCTCTGTGGCAGAATTAAATACTCTTAAATGAATATTTCTAAATATTCTTAAATATCCACACTTTGTTATAGTTTTGCAACATTGTTTCCCCACTTACTGTGTTCGGGGATATTCTTTCACAGCAATAAACAATCTCCTTTTCCCTTTCTTCTGGTGCCAAGTAGACCACAGATCGGACACACTGCTTCTTACTTAATCCTCCCTCTGTTGATGGACTTTGAGGTGGGTTTCACGGTTTTCTCTTCTCAATGAACAGTGTTACCAAGAGCATCTTTACACATGACTTGTTGGTTCCGCACAAGAGTGGCTCTTACTGAGAAGTAAAAGTACTGAAGAAATGAGCTCTACTTCATGTCCACTGCAGTAATAACAAATTTTCTCCTCACAGCTGTAGAAGTTCACTTTCCCACCGGCAGTATAGAAGGACGTTCACTTCTTCAGACTCCGTCATGACATGACCATAGATTCAATTTTTGCCAATCCACTAGTGGAAAGTGCATTCCGTTACTTTAGTCTCACTGTAACTTCTATGCTCTCTCATTTTGAGTGAGATCGAACCCCTTTTTATGTATCATTTGTCCAGCTGTGTTGCCTCTTCTGTAAATCCTCTCATGGGTTTTGATACTGGTTAGGGCATGCATCTTGGCTTTGCTTCCCTTTTTCTAAAACTCAAGTTTGTATGATTGTCCAGACTGTTCTTTATATTTACTCTTCTGAATGAATCTTAGGGTCATTACTTCAAACACCATCGACAGTCCAATAGGAATCCCTTTGAATTCCTTTGCTTGAATTAAAAGGTCCATTGAAAGAGAAATGACATCTTTCATATATGTGTTCCTTTCCACAACCATTGTACTTCCTTCCAATTCTTAGTTTGTCTTTTTTTTTTAATGTTTATATTTATATTTTTGAGAGAGTGAGTAGGGGAGGGGCAGAGAGAGGAAGAGAAAGAATCCCAAGCAGGCTCCGTGCTGTCAGCACGGAGCCCAACATGGGGCTAAATCGCACAAAGTGTGAGATCATGACCTGAGCCAAAATCAAGAGTTGGATGCTTAGTGGACTGAGCCACCCAGGTGCCCCTCAGTTTGTCTTCTTATGTTCAGTAAAGATGATCATTTTCTTAATAAAGAAGTCATTTACTAGATTTATTCTTAGGCATTTCATAGTCATTATTGATATGCTCAATGGTTCTTTATTTCAAAAATGTTTTTTTCATTGGTTACTGCCCGTGTCAGGGACAGGCTGTGGTTTTATATGCTAATTATGTAACTGGTCAGCTTGCTGAGTTCTTTTCTTCCAATAGTTGGTCAGTGGGTTCACATGGGTTTTCTGTGAACACACTGATATCCGTTCTGTGGGTGATTTGGTCGTATGCACTTGTGGGTAGATTCTCAATGAACATTTCAGGGTTTTTTTCATGGCAGTCGGTCTGCTTATGCTTTTACAGCTTAGCCAAATGTTGATAATTTATACTTTATCCCCAAAGGTGTGTTTACTCTAAGTTTTCAAATTGTTTACAATGGTATACATAATAGTCACTTAAAATGCTTAAATGCCTCTGGATCTTTTGGGTTTTAATGTGACTTTGTGACTTCTTTCTTTTGTGCCAAAGGCTGATTTATGTCAGTGTTCTTTTAAACCAGAAATTTGGGTCTTTCAGTTATCTTCACAGTTTTATTTGCATTTATTCTTCTGCTTTTATCTTCACAAATTCCTTTTGTCACTGAGTCAACAAATCTTTGCTGAGAATCTGCTCAGTCCCAGTGCTGGGTGCTGGGGGAAGTCTCTAGGGGTGGGGGATGGGCAGATGCAGCCTCCCTACCAAGGAAACTGCAGTCCGTGGTGAGGGGCAGACAGTAAGCAAGGAAGGAGGAAGCAGAGGCACTGGGGGGGGGGGGGGGGGAAGAAAGGTGGTGAGGTCATGGGTCCTTCACAAGACCCATTCAGTCGAATGGTAAAGACTACAGAAGAATTGCAGTGAATGGAGGAATTCAGGGGTGGCCAGATTCTGGAGAATTCTTTTCAGGACTGTGCTATAAAAGGGGAGGGAGAAATAGGGCACTGGTGAGGTCGAGGGAGAGTTTTGCTTTTCCTGAGGTGAGAGATGTGACAGCATGTTTGTGAACTGAAGAGAATGGCAGGTAGTCAAAGGTAACTATGCAATGATCACCTCTCTTCCCTTCCATCAGCCCCATCCTTAGAGAAGTCTGAGAGCTGGCTTAGGAGAGAGGCATCAGTATTCAACCCAGGGTACCAGAGGGAAGACCAAGTATAGGGGCACAGGTGCAGGCTTGTGTTCGTATTTTTTCCAGCTTCTCCATCCAAAACCTTAGTTCATTTGTTGGCAAACTTCCTCCCCCCTCCCAATAAACAAAATATCTAAGGTCATACTGCACAGATTTGAGTCTGGGCTGTTCTTAAATTCTCAAAGATTAATGGAATGTTGTTTTTAATTTTATTTTTAATTTACACTGTTTATATATTTTTTGCTATTAATTTCTGATTGTATTTTTACCCTAAGAGAAAAATATGGGGGTTCCTGGGTGGCTCAGTCAGTTAAGCATCCAACTTCAGCTCAGGTCATGATCTCACGGCTTGTGAGTTCGAGCCCCACGTCGGGCTCTGTGCTGACAGCTCAGAGCCTGGAGCCTCTTCAGGTTCTGTGTCTCCCTCTCTCTCTCTGCCCCTCCCCCACTTGCGTGCACTCTCTCTCTCTCTTAAAAATAAGTAAACATTAGAAAAAATTTTTTTAAAAAGAGAGAAGAACATGTAATTGGTGCTTTCAGCTCTTTGGACTGTGTAGTTGTTCCCTGTATTTGAAATTAGCTTATATGCTCTGTTGCTTAGATCTGAAGAGTCTTCACTCCATTTTTTAATAGATCATATACTCATCAATCACTTGCGGCCTTTCTATGAATCTGTACACTCTGATCGTAAACGTTCATGTCCTATCTTGTTATACTGTTATACTGTTTTTCAATATGAGCTATTTCTTTATTACATCTTAAAGGTTTTTCCCTCTGAATATTTGTAGGAGAATCTTACTAAACCTGTCCCTCTATTTTGTCATTAGTATTTTTCTGGTGTATCCTCACATCTTCCCGTGTCATTCTGTTTCAGGAGTATCTGCTATAGACTGCATAATGCTGATGTTCTGGCAAACTCAGCTTAAGAGTCTCTGCCTTTTTTTTAAATTAATGTTTTTGAGTCTCTGCTTTTTTGATAAGTGAATCTAACCGACAGACATTTATTGTGATTGGTAATAATCTTATACTGGCGGTGGTGTGTGTGTGTGTGTGTGTGTGTGTGTGTTTGCACGTGTGTGTGTTATTTACCATGCTATCTTGGATTAATCAGATTTTCATTCTTTAGTTTCTTTTCAGTAATTATCCCTAAATTTTAAAACACAATTTTCTACCTGTATCTCAAGTTAGTTAGAATCTATTTTCCTCTGGACTCTGACATACCTTTTATTTTTCTTTTTTCCATTCCCTCAAAACTTTAAGTTTTGTTGCTCTGTTTTGTTCATCTAAAGTTCCCCATTGAGAAGTTGGTGTCATTCTCATTCTTTAAGTAATTTCTTCCTAGAGAAGCTTTTAGGATTGGTCTGTATCTTTGATGATCTAAAGTTTCACTCATGCTTGAATGGGCCCTTTTAATAAAAGAAAAGTCAAATTTTTCTTTAATGGGGAAATACTCTCTTCCTGTGGAGCTTTTTTTAAATCTCTTTTTCCTTTATTTGCCATCTGGTAGATTCATTTGGGTTAGTATTCTAGTCAATCATTTGTTCTTTAAAGAGTTGTATGATCTTGGTTTTGCATTGGTCATTTAGACTCTATTAGCCTGCCCCCAACATGGAAATCTTTGGTTTTCTGATGAGCACCATCTGAGGTAGGTTATATTTATTCTCATAGGCATAATCCATTATAAAGAGGCCACCTGCTAGGGCAGTGTCATTGCAGTGGTGAGAAGGTACTCAGTGCTAAAAGGGGAAGGTAAAGGCAACAATTTTAAAGCCTTAATGAGACAGCAAAGTCAAACTTTTTTCTCAAGCCAGACAGAGTTGTGGAGAGTGTGGGAGGGAGGGCAGAGAGTTCATGTTCCAGAGTATGGTGTAGGCATTGAGGAAGCATCTTTGAGGAAAGTCATGTCTTGTTCCTTCCTATGGAGAAAGAAAAACAATAACCATAATTTCAGGATATTAGATAAACAGGTGAAGGCATTTGTAGACAAGAAACGGGTTGTGTTATAATCTCCAAGTCATTCTTGGATAATTCAACATATGAAGTGGTATTGGGTAAAATGAAAAGGTAGTCCTTTCTCCTCATTATAATTTCCCACAAAACAGAGGATTCTTTTTCATTGCATGATTTTAGTAAACTGTGATGAGAATAGAACAAATTTGTTGAGAGAAAGATGAATGGAGGTAAAAACTTATGGGGAAATTGACTATGTTGTTATGTTACAGTCTATTTCATCTGACTGAACTGAATTTAGTGAAATGTCATGAAAAATTATACGATGGGAGTTCTAGGCTTGTAGCTAAATATTTAGCTACTCTGTTTGCTCTGGAAGAATATGGGATTTTGTTTGCTAATTTGTTCCTCCACAGAGCCAGTAGCATTTGTTGTTCCAGGAGTGTTTTTACGGTGGCGTTACTTTGTCATTTCACTGTGTTGGATGATGAGAGAGGAGGTACCATTAGGCTTACTTCCATTGGACTAGCTGTACTGATGGACCCAATGTCAAAGCTGCTCCACAGCCTGAGCACTGGCACACGTGGCCCCAGAACTGTGGAACTCCCCAACAACCAGCATCCATCTCATGCCAGTATCGTACCTCTATTTTGGGCAGACATTGTGCAAAGCAGTACAGGAAGGGTCTAGGATATTCTATTCATCCTTTTGGGAACTTCAGGTGCAAACTGGGAGAAGGAAGCAAGGCTTGGAAAAGCCCAAGCCTTTAGGCCTTGGAAATTGAGATGATTTAGCCAACTCTGACTGTCCTGTTGTGCACATGCAACATTCCAGTCTTCCCAGGGTGAGTTTTATGACCTCTGTGTCACCATAGCCATAGGTTGTCTTCTTACACTTCCTGCACTGTTGTTGTCTTAATGAAGCTTGGTATTTAACCGTGAAGAACCTTGTGGAAGGAGGCAACTTTAGTAGTAAGGCAGTCTCTGAAAACTGTTTTCTAAAATATTATAGTAGTTAACTCCCCAGGGGAGTTTTCCTCAGGATTCTTAATTTGATGGACGGTAAATGACCACCCACTGTCTGTGCTTCATGTTCCAACAGGTCCTTTGTCATCCAGCAAATCCCAAGCAGCAATCTGTTCATGGTGGTGGTGGACAGCAGCTGCCTGTGTGAGTCCGTGACCCCCATCACCATGGCCCCCATTGAAATCAGGTATATCCTTTTGTGTGTAGGTCCAGCTACTGCTGCTGAAGTCAGGGAGGGGGATCTATGGGAAGGAAACCTGGGGGAGAAATATTAGGGGGAAATGACAGCCATTCCACTGTTGGAAAGAGAGGAGTCTTGAAGGGAGTGCAGTGCCAAGGTTTGACCTTCAAAATGCAGAGTAAGGGAAAGTGATGACATCTTAGCAATATGCCTTAACTTCAGTCAACATAACGAATCCCTTAAGTGTGAACGTTTAAAGGCCCAGAAGATCAGAAGGCGTCCCGAGTCTTGTCATGGCTTCCATCCTGAGGTAAGTCTGAGAGACCTTCCTGTTCTCTTTTTCTACCAGGTTCACCATGAGAATCTCACAATTGGCAAAGAACTCTAGTTAAGAAGTTTACTTGTGAAGAAACAATCCTTTCAGGCAAATCAAAGGAAGGCTAATGGTACTTTACTTTCAGTCACTCAGTGCCTTCTTATTTAGTCTGTGCTTAAGGGTCTTATTGTGTCCGTATACATATTTCAAAGCCTCTTTATTCTCTTCCCTATTACGAACGTACCGTAGTTCTCTCTCTTCACACTGTTACACGCAACATGGCTCTGACCATCTTGGTTTACTTATTTCAAATTGCAGTTCAGATTATTTTCCCCTGCTTACTTTTAGACAGCCTTTTATTGATGAGAAATTCATGTAAAGCAGAAATGGCAATACTGATACCAGATTAAGAGTCACGATTTCTGCGGGGGGATGATAACCACCGCATGGAGGCACAACTACAAAGGCTCTCCATTGACACCAGAAGCGACGATCACAAGAAAATTAAACTCAGCACCAAGAAAGGTGAACCTGAAAAAGGAATACCCCCCAAAGTGCCATAGGCAAAAAAAAAAAAAAAAAAAAAAACCCTTTCTGGTCTAGCAAAAATAATAGAAATTTAAAAATTAACTCCACCCCACTTTGAGAAATGGAAAGCTAGCCTAGACCAATTATTATTATAGGGATACTGGGAAAATCTCTATTTTTAAAAATGCCACCAAAGCCAATGGACTGGCTTTAAGTCCACCTTTAAATAGCAAATAATTTTCATCTTTCCTAAACTCTCCAAGTCCTAGCAAATGATGTTAAAGTCAATATAGGACGAATAAGAACTTGGAATTGACTGAGAATGTTTGCTTCTATGTTCAAAGGAAAGTTCACTAGCAACATATTATACAGATATATGCTGGAAAGGTCTTTGGTAAAACTCAGTGATAAAATTCAAATAAAAAAAATCTTTATATAAAATTCAAATAAAAGTAATAGTCCCCAAACACTAAAGTCACTTCAGTTAAAAACAGGACTGTCTATGTAGACAACCAAAATCACTAGAGTAGAAATCTTCTGGGGTTAATGAGATAATTTTCTCTGGTAAATAGATGTAAGTATTCAAAAATTAGTATTTTTTTTCTCTAAGTTTCTAAACCTAATAAGATGAGGTCAGTACGACAGAATAGAAATTCTTAGATATAACCAAGGTTCAATTCAAAGCGGAAAATACACATTAGATTTAAATGGTAAAATAATAGTCTCACAAGAAATGTTAGGAATTGGAGAAATCTTCCTATCCAAGACCAGACAGCTGTGAAAGAAAAACAGAATTTATCTAATTATATAAAAATTACAATTTTTTATGGAAAAAGAGAATTTACAGTTAATAGCCAATTTATACAACTTAGAAAATCATTTATAAGCCAAATCATTAAAGAAATTTTTAAAATTGAAAAGTCAAACAAGTACATATAAAAGGAAGCCAAGGGCATGAAAGCTAAAAGTCACTGGGTGATCAGAACGGACAGGTGATGTTGAAATATCCGGCTACAGCCATGAAAGGCAAGAATACCCCTCGCCCTGCACTCACACTCCTGGGCATCTTTACCATAGGCAGGGGCCCAGGCCTGGACCATGGACTGGTAGTGACCTGCACTCAGCACTATTCATACCAACAGAGAACAGAGAAGATAATGAATGCCCATCGATAATAAAATAGAGCTAGAAAAATGGAGTTAGAAGAGTTGCCATCAACCCGTGGATAAAAAGCATGCTGCAGAAAGGATTACGTAATGTGATTTCATTTTTATAAAACAAAGCCCTCCTTTCCCCACATATAAAGAAAGAAGGCCCACGAAACCTCTTACAGCTGGTGCTGAAATGATCAGGCCCCTTGGATGTCAACCTTTACTTACATTCTGACAGGAAGACATTAGAAGGGCAACATTCGGCTGTTCTAATTCGATCACAACAGACAGCTCCACCACCACCCCTTTGCCTCTTGAATGTTCTGTGTAATAATACGCACAGAATAAGTTTGAACATTTAGGCACTAACAACTGGAATCAGAGATTCTTATCACAAACTTGATGAAATTTAGACAAGTCCATTTCTTTGTGTTATCTACTTTCCAAAAGACTTGATTCCTCCATTGGAGAGTGTGGGGAGAGGTCTGGGGACTCGATGTAGCTCAGAAAATTGAAGGCGTCTTGGAATCCATCTCGCTCTAACCGACCCTGCCTTTCCCTGTAGGAGAATGCAAGGGAGTGTGGGGGTGCACCGAGCCTGCAGGCCAAGATGGTCCTTGTCGTCTTCCCTCTGCTCTTGATGCTCTTTTCAAGGTGACACTGAGATGTTCTCTTGGCATGCTAAATTATGGATAAACTGTGAACCAAAATATGGTGCGACATAGGAGACATGAAATATAGTCCAACCATCAGCATCTCATGATTTTAAACTGTGCGTGATATAAACTCTTAAAGATCTGTTGACAAAAAAAAAGTTATCTTTTTACTTTGCCAGTCATGCAAATGTGAGTTTGCTACATGATAATCACCCTTCATCAGAAATGGGGCTGCAAGTGGGCAGTGTCCCTTCTGCTTGAAACCCATTGAAACCAATTTAAAACTGTGTACTTTTTAAATAAAGTATATTAAAATCATAATCTTTCGAGTTTTGCTTTCTTGCTGAGAATACAGACAGAACCGCATGGAAAAGTCACCCATTCCAGATACCGGGAAAGGGCGGTTGTTGGCAGAGACTTTGCTCTGAAGCAGATTCTAGACAAATATTTAACAATTGTTTAGGTGCTTCACTCGCAGTTATAAAAATGTTTACAGAAGTAAACCAAACTATCATCTTCATGGGAAGCGTTTATTACAAAGAGCCCTGAATAATTTTTTTTGAACTAAACTTCAGTAGAAATCATAATTTGGATGGGAACACGAGCTCCCAAGATACTCGAGTGTTGAACTATGTGGGAAGAGGAATAAAGTCATAAATGCGAGGAATTCATTCTGAAAAGATTTGATGGAGGAAGAGAACAATGACTACAAATGACTCTCAAGCTTCTGCTTGAGCATTTGGCTTCTGGCTTTTTCCCCATAAACAAGGGATGAAATTAGATCTCAAATATTACAAGATGTGAAACTACCCAGACGTGTAAGGCATTCTTAAAACACTGGATCCTGAACCAAAGAAAACAGATTCCACCGGATCGTGGTTACCAAATAAAGTGGAATAATTTCCATGCCTCACTAGAATCGAGAATGCCTTATTTTATGAGACAGACATCTAAAAGTCATGGGGAGAATGCCACTTAAGCTTTAAAAAAAAAAAAAGCCCACATTATTCTGTTGATATTGTAGAAAAACTGATGTGATTACCCTGCCTTCTCCTGAAATGATGCCAGTATTTATAGGAAAAATAATACTACGTTGCTCTATTTCCTGAAACTCTAATGCCTCCCATATTGTTGACAATGTAACAATACTATAACATGTTGACTGTCAAAATGTCAACAACTATGGGGCTATCTAGTATTACAACCACCGTGGTCATTGATATTATTCACTTCTGTGCACTAAGTGTATGAATAAATTCATATGTTGCCCTCACAAGTATCAAAATGCATTATATGTACACTAAACAACCATAGTGTATTTTTTATAAACAAAAACATGACATGACCCACCATTCTCCTTTATATTTCTAAAGAACTGGCAACAGTAGATCGAATATATAATAATGCCCGTAGCTGAATACTAATGATACAAAATAGTGTCCAATAAACATTTATAATTTCACTCCCTGTGTATTCACTATTCACTATCTATAAATTCACTCCTTGTTCTCAGCAATGGTGTGGCATCATTTTTAGTGACATGAAGATGGCATAGTTGGGTCACACTCTTGGCTTATGGCATCATCAGGCATCACCTTCATGTGAATGAACCACCCACCTTGTGCCTCAGATTCTCATTTCCCTCAGTGACTCCAGTCGACTGGCCACTCCATTTATCTATTTGTATATCTGTTTTCTCCAACATAACATGTCCAGAGCAGAAATCTCAATCCTCCTCCACCAACCTCTTTCCTTCTGACTGACTCAGCTTCTCAAACCAAACTCCTTAGAGACTCTCTTATCTGCTTGTTCCTTCTCAGCCCGTCACTCAGAGAGTCTCATCTCAACAACAATAGGGTTATATAGTATTATGACCTTGGGAAAGTGACTTTCCTCCTCATGCCTTCCTTTCTTACAACTAGTTACTGAAATTATAGGCTTTGACATTCAGTATATGGCTGACCCTTGAACAACATGGGAGTTAGGGGCACCAACCCCTTTTTAATTCCCCCAAACCTTAACTACTAATAGCCTACTATTGACTGGGAGCCTTAATGATAACATAAACAGTTGATTGACACATATTTTGTATGTTATATGTATTATAAACTGCATTCTTATAATAAGCTAAAGAAAAAATGTCTTGGGGCACCTGGGTGGTTCAGTCGGTTAAGCATCTGACTTCAGCTCAGGTCATGATCTTGCGGTTTGTGAGTTCGAGCCCCACATCAGGCTCTGTGCAGACAGCTCAGAACCTGGAGCCTGCTTCAGATTCTGTGTCTCCTCTTCTCTCTGCCCCTTCCATACTCATGCTCTCTCTGTCTCTTAATAACAAATAAATGTTAAAAAAAAATTTTAAAGAAAAAAAAGAAAAAATGTTATTAGAAAATCACAAGGAAGAGAAAATACATTCACAGTTATGTACAGTATTTATTTTAAAAAAATCAGTATATAAGCAGGCCTGCACAGTTCAAACCCATGTTGTTCAGGAGTCTCCTGTAATTGGTAACAGATTTAGAAGGCACCTATTACAAATTATAGTGTAACATGGTAGCAATATTCTTACAAAAAGGTAGAAAGTTTTCATATGTATATTCATGGATATACATATATAATTACATACAAAATATATTTATAGAATAGATAAAATTAATAAAAATATAGTAGAATACTTACAATATACATTGAGGATAGAATAGTAAAACACAGCACAGACAAGAACACAGGTTTAGGAACAACGTAGTACTCTAAAGTAATAATGTAGCATTCTTACTTAAATTATGAACAGTACTGCACTACAGAGGATAATACCATTTGTCATGTTATAAGAGACTGTAGTAAAATATTATAATTATAGACAGAAGAGCACAGTTTTTTTTTAATTTTTAAAAATTGTTTAATGTTTATTTTTGAGAGAGGGAGAGAGACAGAGTGTGAGCAGGGGAGAAGCAGAGAGAGAGGGAGACACAGAATCCGAAGTAAGCTCCAGGCCGTGAGCTGTCAGCGGAGAGCCCGACGTGGGGCTCAAACCCATGAGCTGTGAGATCATGACCTGAGCCGAAGTCGGGCACCCAACCGACTGAGCCACCCAGGCTCCCCAGAAGAGCACAATTTTAGTGATTATCAATATTGGAGGTTGGAATAATCTGACAGACACTTGAGGGGTGTTTGTAGCATTTGCAGTCTGGGAGCTTTGTGAAGACGATCCCAATTGGTGCACATGTGCTGGGGAGAGACAAGGGCACGTTTCCAGTAAATGACAGCCACGTGTGTCCAGCTGCAGCAACCGTAATTCCTGCTGGGGGCTTTGCAGCCATCATTTCCCCTAAGCCAGTGATTACGAACCCTGGACAACTTTGTCCCCAGGGGATGTTTGGCAATGTCTGGAGACATTGTGTGCTCGTCAAAATTTAAGGCAAGGGAAGGTGCTGCTGGCATCGAGTGGGTAGAGCCACGGATGCCGTTAAACGTGCTACAAAGACCAAAAGAGCCTCCACAATGAAGAATTGCTCAGGTATCTCAGTAGGGCTCAAGCGGAGAAGCCCTGCTCTCATCTTTTAGCAGTCACGGGGTTTTGTCTTTACAAATTAATAGACTCCTTCTGGATCAGAAGGAGTGTGGCATCAGAATTGTGGATGTTGGCCCCACCAATGTCAGGGATCCCTTACATAGTGTGAGATGCTACACTTTAGACTCAATTCAGTAGCAAGCCTGCTATGTCACCTCTCACAAAGCTCAGATGCAGGATCCTCCTTGCCATCCAGACCCCAGCGGTCTTCCAGTGAACACCCAGCAACACCTACTCACCGTCCATTCACCTCTCTTTCGTTTATGGCCTGACACTCACGAGAGCTGACACGGTCCTGTTTACTGTCAGATTCCCCTCCCACACCCTGTGAGGGAGGCCTGTCCTGTCCACGGCAGTATTTCCGATGCTTGGAATTACTCCTCAACTTCAGTGACGCCCAGGAAGTAGCGGCACCCTGCATAAGTAAACCACCCACATCTGTCAAAGCCTCCTATTTACAAGGTACTACATGGAGCGCTTGTCATCATTGTTTTGTGCACCTGCTATTGTTCCCATTTCCTGATGAGGAAACTGAGGCTCAACAAGCAAGTTACTTAAAGGTGCGAGAGCCAGTACGAGGCAGCACCTTACTCCATGCCCTTTGCCCTTAACCATGGCCATACTACGCACCATATACATAGGTACCAATCCTGTGTACCATAGGTCTCCACAGCGGCAGACCCCAGCCCCCTCAGATAGGTAGTAAGTCAAGATGGCAATGCTTTCTACTTTGGGAGATTATAATTCAGCAGCATTTGGACACACAAAGGCAATTTGCACCGGTAGAGCGAAATTTTTGTTAACTATGATTACAAAGAGCATATGGTAACAAGACACCACGGCTACCTTTTTTTCTCTGCATTCAAAACACAGTAGTCTGTACTCACGTACACATTCGGGTAATGCAGAATGGCTTAACCATGGGTCAGCAAGCTTTCCCTGCAGAGGGCCAGAGTAAATACCTCAGGCTTTGCGGTCCATATCGTCCCTGTGGCAACTCTTCAACTCTGCCACTGTAGCACCTCAGAGCCCGTGTTTCAACAGAACTTTCTTTAAGGACACTGAAATTTGAATTTCCTCTATTTCCACATGCCACAAAATATTCTTCTTCTTTTGAGTTTTTCCCAAACATTTGGGAAACGTAAACGCCGCTGTTAGCCTGCAAACTGTGCAATACAGATGGAAGGCTGGATCTGACATGTGGGCCATGGTTTGTCAGCCCCCTGACTTACGGTATCGCCGCTGACAGTTTCTGAAGCTATCGCAGTGCGGTGAGTTCGAAATATCCCTGCGGCCTGCAGGCATGTGTGTGGAGAAGCCTCAGGGCTATCCCATGTCGGAGCTACTGTGGGGCACATGTGACTGCATGATGTTTACTTTAACGTCATGCAGGCTAGCACTATTTCAAGCCCTGTGAGTAGCTTAGTATAATCTGATGTCTTTTTATTCACGTAACTGCAAATACAAAGAGCGCAGCTCACTGCAGTGTGCTGGCCATCCTGCTACTTGAGTGTAAGATGAAGGGTATAGGCTGGCATAATGCAGGTCAGCACAGTGTACTGTCATTTCTATTCCCACAGTTATATGCAATAAAGTGAAGCATAGAATCACGTAGCTGTGCCGGCAGGTGCCGTCTGCAGGACAGGCCCTCCTCTCAGCCTAGGATGCGTTGTGCAGCCCTAAACTCTTACATCGTGCATGATCTGACTGCTGCATCCCATGCGGTAGGCTGCCAAGAATCCTGTTGACAAAAAACCTACCACAAAATCCCACTCCCAACAACCCCGTTGTAATTACCCTAGCTCCAAATAGGTAACGATAAGTGAGTTATGAGACAGAAACATCGAGTGGTATCTTTTTTGGTAAGATATTGTCACCGTGGCATGATATGCCACTAGTGACCTTAGCATCAAGACGAGTACTAAGTTACAGTCACACGGCCCTTTTATTTATGAATAATTGTACGTTGTCCTTGAATGTGCCATTCAGTTATGCTGCCACACAACCTGCAAGCTCTAGCGATAGGCTCAGGGTGGGGAGGGGGCAGTTTCAGCATGCTGGCCATGGACGGCGCTGCCTGGTGACCACGGCCCACGCTATCCCTTACACGATGAGAGAGCAGGTGCGAGCTGTGGAGAGATGCACCCTGAAGACGAAAGGTGTGAAGTTCGGGAATTATACTACTGGGCCACGTCACACAGGTTCTAATGGACAAAGCCAGAATTTGAAGGCAGCTCAATGGACCCTAGAGCCTGTGTTCCGTTCATTCTGGCACCAAGTCAACTTTCACCACGTGGCTTTTTTCACACCACGTGCCATCATCGAGACTCAGTTAAGAGCAGTTCCAGAGCCACATTGCGTTATGTTGTCTGTAATGCTGGCACAGCTTTACGCCTGTGTCGTTTTGTTATACTCTCTTAACAGAAAGATTGACACATCACGATTCTACAATACTTTCATCAGTGTCTGTAGTGACAGCACAATTACAGTCTTTCTACTTTTTATAACAGTAACACTCGCCTCCCTTGTACAGAATCCTTCCTCATTTCTAGGTATGAAAACAACATAGCTACTATGCTAATGCGGCCAATAGTTTTAGTAGCAACAACAAAAGTGCCCTTTGGAGCCCACTGGTCAACACTATCATATATCCTGTGTCTGGAAATCAACCATTGTCGCTTTGTGTTTACAGTGAAATCATTAACCAGACATCCCTGTGCCTCAAAGCAGGACAGTGGATTGTGACGTCCTGATTTTTCTGTTGCTACTGCCTTGCAAAGTGCCTGACACTGTGAGCAGTCACTTAGGCTCTCTGCCATCTCTGATATTGAAAGCAATACCTTTGCTGGACCATTGTATCCGATGGTCCTATAATTTCAGCATCTGTGATGATACTGCTCAACCATGTCATACTTGCTTACGAGCTGGGAGCAATTCTGTCACTACAGTAACTAGTGTGTGATGGCCGTAATTTTAGCAGAAGATACTAACCCAACTTTTCTAACATTCAAATAGCAAGTATTCACTGACAAGATACAGTGTTCAAATATTTACAAAATTGATATGCCAGAATGCATTTTGGTTTAGTACAGCGATAAAACAGGATTTTGAGTGACCACACATAGTATGAGTGTCTCAATATTTGTAATGTATGGTTTTATACAAGTAGATGTGCTGTGCTGCCTATATTTACAATCAGCCATGTTATTGTTCTTTAATAGATATAATGCATGTCGTAGACACAGTGCAAGAAGATATAGTGCATATACACACAGTGCAATAATACACGAATGGTGCGCCGTGACGACACCTACACTTTTACATTATTAATCAGGGATGATGTCATAGTGTTCTACTATCACATACGTCCTCTACTGTCAGGGCACATGGTAATCTACACATTTCCTTTCATTTCTGTAAATCCAGAAACAACACTGGTACCATAATATATCGCTACCTTCAAAATGGACAGCAACACTTCTATTCGATGGGGCTATGTCACAATTGCTTAGCATCAATTTGTTACTAGACAACGTGTACTAAAATATAACACGCAGCATTTCTTAACTTGTAACAACCAAGTACCAACCTCCCATAATTCAGAACTGCTTCAGTTTTTATTAGTATTATAGTGTCAGTGTTGCTATCCCTACAGTATACCATATTTTACATACTACTCTGACATTACCAAAGGGAATATCATGAATAGGATAGAACACAAGGTCTGTGAAGTCAGAGACAGTCAGACTTAGGCTCGAGTGACAGCTTCACTGCTTACTTCTCATGTGATTTTGCTCAAGGAACCTGATAGCTTTAGCCCTGTTTTCTCATCTGTGTGGGGGGAGCTAATGTCAGGACCTATGTCACAGTGTTCTTCTGTGCTTCCAATGAGACCATCCATCTAAAGGAGGAGTCCTTCTGATTGCATAGGATGTGGTGATTTCGATAGTTATAAGCTGATACTGTGTTAATTATCTTTACTATTAATACCTTATACTCATTCTGGCAATTATCATACTGCTGGGGTACTTCGACATAATACTACTACTTAATATGCTATCAGTTACTTGCACCAGTTTTGTTAAAGCAAATCTGCATATCATCCTATGCTGCATTGACCTTATCTACTTTCTTCTGTTTAATGCTATTAATGCTACTTTTAACTCGTTTGCCCACCACTTCAAACCATTCCATCCTAAATTACACCATGCCTCTGTTGGTGGCAGTTACTGCTTATCCTGGGCTGTCTGGGATTTGGTTACTTTACGTTGGCTGTTAAGCTGGCAAAAAGAAAAAAAAAAGTATACAGCATAACCTACAGATTGTCCTATTTTAATTTTAAAATTTAGTTCTGAACAGTAACACTGATATGGCTCTTCTGTGCCATATTCTATACTAACCTACACTGTGTCCCATATGAGCGTGGTGACAGAAATAATAATCTTCCATTGTGCACATTGGTAGACTATAACATTCATCACTTTTAACAGAATAGGTACGATAATTCTATCTCCTACTACTGGTCATACTAGTCTCAATGTCATTAGTCAGTGTCATACAATGTATACTTTTAATCATAACCACACCACACTGTGCTCTCCTCTATTCGATGGATTATACGTCAGTGACAATAATCGTTCCTTGCTCTTCTACCTGTAATTACGATAGCAATGACAGCACAATATCACCATAGCTGACTGCCCTGATCTCAGCTGTGATAATAATAAAGTGGCTGTCCTGTGAGCTACTATATTGCCCAGTTGGTGACATAATCTCCAGTACTGCTAACAATAATGCCATGACATTCTACAGCCTTCTGCCTATAGCTTAAGTATTTCAGAAGTAGAAAGTCATTGCCAGCCAATATTGAGTAACAGCACCATTGTTGTGCTAGCATGCTGTTAACAAATATACTGATTGGGGAAAGTTGTTGTTCTTCATATAATTTAGTAACAGTATTTCTCTGTATTGCTAATTTTGTAACAGAACAGTTCTGTGCTTAACTATGCCACTTAATGATGAGATGGCCTTAATATATCTTAAAATATTTTAGTTCTATCAAGTCCCAATATAATTCATTTATGTCAAACAGCATCGTAGACATTTCATGGTTGTAAACATTTAAACATCTGATAACCCTGATGAGTCTCCAGAATTCCCCATACAGTCCCCCAGGTTAAGATATTGAAGTTTTGGGGCGCCTGGGTGGCGCAGTCGGTTAAGCGTCCGACTTCAGCCAGGTCACGATCTCACGGTCTGTGAGTTCGAGCCCCGCGTCAGGCTCTGGGCTGATGGCTCGGAGCCTGGAGCCTGTTTCCGATTCTGTGTCTCCCTCTCTCTCTGCCCCTCCCCCGTTCATGCTCTGTCTCTCTCTGTCCCAAAAATAAATAAAAAACGTTGAAAAAAATTAAAAAAAAAAGATATTGAAGTTTAGTTATGTATTCGGAGCAGGATCGTGTTAACGTGATACCAGTCTTTACCAAACTGACCTCTTTTTGGGAATTGTACACTCGGAATGTATCTCAGTTCTGATCCCACATTCATATCGCCA
Source organism: Panthera uncia (assembly GCF_023721935.1). Classification (NCBI taxonomy): domain Eukaryota; kingdom Metazoa; phylum Chordata; class Mammalia; order Carnivora; family Felidae; genus Panthera; species Panthera uncia. Next base: position 22,330,318 of record NC_064816.1, read on the forward strand.
AAGCCTGTGTACAGATCTGACTTTAGTTTTATGAAGGGAAACAGAATTTGCCAGAGCCTGGAGGCGGTATATGAGTGTGGGAAACAAATAAAGCTCAGGTTTTGACCAAATAAATCAATGGTCAATATTTTAGGACAGTTCTGGATGTGACTTTATTAGATATGAAGTTTATGGAAGTTCATTCTGGACACAGAGAAGAGAAGGGTTCAGAGGGGCCAAGAATAAAAGGAAAATAAGTAGTTATTAGGTATTGCAGTAACCTAGCAGTGGGCACTGACAGAAGTGGACACATTTATAATGTAGTTATGGTCCAATTGTGGGGGTGAGGGAAAAAACGGAGTCAAGAATGACATCTGAGTTGTCGGATTGGCAGACAGGTTCATGGCGGTGCCATTCACTGAAATAAGGAATATGGAAGAAATGGTAAATTTGGGAAGTAAAGGATGAAGTGGGTGGAAAGGGATGAGTTCCATAAAGGGCTTACCTGGCTTAAGATCACTGCCAAGTACCCAAATAAAGATGTACAACCAGTAAATAGAAAAATGAGTCCACAAGTTAAGGAGTTGTACCTGAAGATCAGATTTCAAAGGCATCCGTTTATAGTGGGAGCAGCGTGAGTCTGGGGAGACCTATGGTATGAGAAAAGGAGGGTCTAGGACCATGAGGCACTCCAGCATTGAAGAGCTAAGGAAGGATGGGCAAAGGGGATGGGAAGTAGTGACCAAAACAATTGGAAAAAATAAGAGAGGGCCCTGTTACAGAAGCCATGAGATATGTATGCTTTGAAAAGGAAGGGGACATTGAGAAGTGTCACTTGTGGAAGCTCCTGGATAAGCATCAGTTGGTTAAGCATCTGACTCTTGATTTCAGCTCAGGTCATGATCTCACAGTTCATGGGATTAAGCCCCTTATCTGACAGAGCCTGTTTGGGATTCTCTCCCTCCCTCTCTCTCTCTCTGCCCATCCCCTACTCACTCTCTCAAAATAAATAAATAAACTTAAAAAAATAAATCAGAACTATAGGGAGTACGATTGGTAATAAAGATTATGGCAGAGGGACTTGAATTGACCTCTCTGAGAATATGACAGTTAAGTGGACAAAAAGTAAGAGTAGACAGGTTCTGATTAACCCAGTAACACAAATCTAGTTAACATATATTAAAGATTATACTCTTAAAATATTTTCATTCAGTGCCAGAGCATCAGGTACACAGCATAGCCACATGCCTCAGTTCCCTCATTTGGTTGCCCATCCCATGAAGGTAGGGCATTCCTGGGACAGGCACTGAAGGAATCCTCTGGGCTGGTCTGCTTGAGCTGTGATAACAAAATACCATAGATTAAGGGGCTGCCACAACAGAAACTCATATTCTCAGAGTTCTGGAGGCTGGAAATCCCAGATCAAGACCCATTTTCTGGTGAGATCTCTTTTCCTGGCTTACAGACGGCCACCTTCCCACTTTGTCCTCACATGGTGGAGAAAAAGCAATCTCTGGTGTCTCTTCCTCTTTATAAGGACCCCAGACCTATCAGATGAGAGCCCACCATATGGTCTAATTTAACAATCCTCTCCTTAAAGGCCCTGTCTCCAGTGCAATGGTATGGAGGAGGGTAAGGCTTCAACATATGAATTCTGGGGGGGCACACACATTCAGTCCCTAAGACCTTCTATCTGCAAGAGTGCAAGGGCAATCTTACCCACATCCTATACCAACTTCACAGGTGGAACTCTGACCCACCCTTCCAGCTTTACCATTTCTGCCAGTCATGTGGGTTTACCATCCAGTGAACCCAGCCCTGATTTTGTCTGATGGTATGGATCCCATCCCAGGACTAGCGAGGAAGTTGCTTGAGGAGAGGGGAGAATCTTGGTTCTGCATTCCTGTTGCTCACACAGTAGCTGAAACAAAGAGAAAGATCTCAAGGTCCCATCAGTCAATCACCTAGCCCCATTCATCCCTTTCCTGCCCTGTCTCCCACACCTGGCATCTCCCTTACCATCTGCCCTACCTCCATCTGCTTCAAGCCTTTATTACGTCTCACTGAAAGGACAGCCTCCTGGCCCTGCTGCCTCAGCACCATCCTCTGGGGCAGGAAGGATGTATAAATTGTTGAAGTAGCTAGATAAGAATTTGAATCCTGGCTTTGCAGGTCAATTTCTTAACCTGAGATGCATTCTTCTCACCTGTGAACAGGGATAATAAAAGGCCTCCTCACAGGACAATGATAGTGAGTAAGGTGGTCAGGTGTAAAGATGGTGCCTGGCATACAGGAAGCACTCACTACAATCATCCGTTATTCAAAACGGATGGCACAGATCAAAATAAATTTTTCTAACAACCATCTTGGTTTATTCCACTTCTCTATTTAAAAACCTCAAGGGGCTTGCTTATGTCCACCAAATAAAATTCAAAGGCCTTAGCTTGTAGTCATGATCTGACTCACTTTACACTGCCAGGATTCATATCAGAACCAGGTCTTGTGTTTCCCATCTGTACCTCCATCGACACAAGTATGAGCAGAGAGGTCCTCGTCTGGACCTCACATTACTCCCTTTCCAAATCTCAAATTAAAAATTCCCAACCACATGGTAGCCATCTTAAGTGAATGCAGACCATTGCCCCATTTCAGTGAAAGCACGCAGCACGAGGTCTGACAAATGCCATGGAACCTCTCCTAATGAATTGCAGTTTGGAACCAGGACTGTTTTTTTGGGTTTTAGAAAGAATGAAATTATTCTGAGATCTGACGATAAACAAGCTGGTGTGGGAAAGGTGAAAGGTGCTGCTGTTCTTGAAAGAACAAGGCTTTTGGGAGAAAACTTCTAAACCCACCAGAATTAAAGTGCAACCTTTGTTTGTAAACTCATAAGATTATGGGTTTAGAATTAATTTCAGTTGGGTCCTTTCCAATTACCAGTAACTTAACACTTGGATTCATTATGCAATCATGACTCAGTAAGTCCTTCAGAACACCACTTTTAAACACGATGGACATTAAAGGACAGACTTTGTAAATATTTGAGATTGCTGGTTTAAAATTAATTTGATTCATTTGCTTGCTGGTTGCTAGCAATATATGAGAGTTGGGGCTTTGTCTGTAATCATATATATCATTCATGAGCCTTTCAAAGAACCCATTTGGAAGAAATAGAAGGCAGAACTTGGTGTATCTATTGCTGAAAGCAGTGATGGTAAGTAATAATAGAGGAAGGGGGCAGGGAAAGACAAAGTAGGATTTGCCCTTGATGTGTCAATTAAGGTTCAAAGTCTAAACACCATAATTCAGTTACAGGTGTACACTTTTGAACTGGTCCTATTGTCATACCCAATTGATTTCTTTTAAATGCTTTATTAAGATATAACTCACATACCATAAATTTACCCATTTAAAATATACAGTTCAATAGTTTTTTGTGTATTCACAGAGCTGTGCAACTGTCACTATGATCTAATTTTAGAATATTTCCATCAGCCCAAACAGAAACCCCCATACTCATTAGTGGTCACTCCCCCTGCCCCCACTTTCTTGCCCCTATCCCTAGGCACTCACTAATCTACTTTATGTCTCTATAGATTCACCTGTTCTGAACATTTCATGTAAATGGAATCATATAACACATGTCATATCACATGGTCTTTTGTGACTGGCTTATTTCACTTAACATAATGCTTCCAAGGTTCATCCATGTTGTAGCATGTGTCAGTAGCTCTTTCCTTTTTGTTAATAAATAATATTTCATTCTATGCATATACCACATTTTGTTTATTCATTCATGAGTTCGTGGACACTTGGGTTGCTTCCGCATTTTGGCTATCACGAACAATACTGCTGTGAGCATTCGTGTGCAGGTTTTTGTGTGGATATATGTTTTCATTTCTCTTAGGTAGATACTTAGGAGTGGAATTGCTGAGTCATGTGGTAACACCATATTTAATATTTTGAGGAATAGCCAATTTTTTCCAAAGTGTCTGTACTATTTCACATTCCCACCAGCATTGTATGAATATTCCATTTTCACCATATCCTTGCCAATACTCGTTATCATCTGTCCTTCTCATTATAGCCATCCTAGTGGATGTGAAGTAATAATTTCACTGTGGTTTTGATTTGCATTTCCCTATCTGCCTTCTAAAGGGATTAGTATTGCAGTGCCCAGCTTCCTAGCTGTGATACATGAGAGGGTACATCTGCTTTCCAATTAGGAAGTAGAGAAACTGGATCCGATTCCAAATCTTTTGGACACCATGCCCTGAGCTCTTGGCCCTGCCTCAGAAACTTTCTGAAGAGGTGTCCACAGAAAGACATTCTCAAAGGCAGTGTGGGAAGGAGTTGCAAGTACTTATTTCATAATTGTAATTCCTGAAGAGAATACATCTTCCATCTGGGAAGCCTTTACATTGTTATCCAGACATCTGAAAATCCCTGGGACAGGGAAATTTTAAATGTAGTTTCTGAAAGCTCTTGCGAAGCAAAACTATGTCTCCCTCAGAGTAAGTGTCTTCCTTTGCTGGCTGGACTGTGGCCAGTGAGCCTTAGACCCAGGTTTCTTCCTTTCCCAGACAGCCCCTCACACACGGTGAAGGACCAGAGGAGAGTATGAATACTCAGAAGTGTCTTCTTCCTCTTCAACAAGTAACTCAAGGTACTCGGGCATGGGCAAGTGACTCATGGCTGCCATCTTAATCTGCAGAGGCAGCACATTCCTAACTGTGTGCACAGAAGGTCTTCATTATCCAAAGATAATTAGTGCTGGAAAAATGCTACTTAACATGAATCCATCAAAAATAAGGACTGAATTTTCAAAATAAACTATAAAAAATGTTACGTGGGGCTTTAACTTGAAAGACAAAGCTAGCAATTATGAAAACAAGCTTATTTTATTTACTATTTAACAAAATAGATCAAAACAGAGGGCTAGATGAAAACTCTGCCCTCTCAGAAAATATACAGTATGAGTCGAGTGGTTTCTATTCCAGTTGTTCTGACAAAATTGTATAATAGCAAAAGTCAACTTGGCCTTGAACTTTTGCAACATTGTTATAAAGTCTCTTTCTCTCTTTTTTCAAAATTACTCAAGGATTTCACAAATTTTCCTAAGGGTCCCTCTTAATCTTTGATATTCAAATCATTCTCTTTAAAGCTCCAGTTATAGCCTCAAAGTGGTTGATTTTCTCTTTTGGTTTATTTCCCAATCCTCCCTGGTCCATGGCTTTGGATATGGTTAACTGGATTCTTCAACTTTTAAGGAATGCAAGAAATTTTTCGACCTTTGCAAAGCTTGCAATTTCATTTAGCAGTCATTTAGCCTTGAATTTGCTCTGTGTTGTCTTGTTTACACTACAGCATCAACATGAGACAGACTGATAAGACATTGGATGGGTTGGGACAGGTGCTGATGATACATACCCATGCTTCTTTCTATGATATAAAAGCTGTGTGAGGGGACTACTGTAAATGGCATTTCTGTGCTATGCCTTCTCTGTGCAAACTCATCATTTTTGTACCTCTTATGGCACAGATTTTCTTTACTGGCATATGGCTTTCCAAATCCCAGGCACAAAGATTCAGTCTTTCAGGTTACCTTGAAGGCTTTAATATTACCTAGATTTTGCTGAAGGCTAAACTCATTTCCATGGCCAACAAGGCCCAGTAGGGTCTCCTTAGCAGCTGCACCATTATGTGTCTTCACCCTCAGCTCATGCTTTCCCACCTTGCTCACAGCTTTCTAGCCACATCAGTAGTCTTTATTCCTTGCCAAACCCTTTCTGGCCTTTGGACTTCTGTCCTAATCTTGCTTTTTTTTTTTAAGTTTAATAATTTATTTTGAGAGAAAAAGAGAGGAAGAGGGTCAAACAGAGAGGGAGAGAGAGAATCCCAAGCAGACTCCACACTCAGCGTGGAGCCTGATGTGGGGATCCAACTCAAGAACGGTGAGATCATGACCCGAGTCCAGATCAAGAGTCAGACGCTTAACTGGCTGAGCTACCCAGGTGCCCCTGTCCTGTCCTTTTTGTTCCTTCTATCTTGAATACCCTTCCCATGGCTCACATCCTTCAGGTGTCAATAAAATATCAGCTTTTTGAAGAGTCCTCTGCTGACCACCGCACCTCAAAAGGAAACTTTCCTTTTATTCACCTTTTGCACACACTCTTGCGTATCTCCTTAACAGTGCTTAGTAAATGACATAGAGATCCCATCTGTTTATTCTCTTATTTCTGTCTCTGAGGTCAGGACATAAGTTTCAGGAGAACAAAGACTTTGCTGGATTCTCCTTTACATAGAAAAGAAAACTTTCTTAGTCTTTGTGAGGTGGAAAGCTGTGGTTTATAAGTTGCAAAGAGGTAAATAAAGAGCACTCAATTTCCCTGATTTGAAGAATTTAATCAAAACTCTTCCTTGGGGCCATCAAAAGAATCTTTGCTTCTTTCTATGAAAGCAACTTAGACAGTTTAGATTGTGTGGAGGGCTTCAGAGGTAATTTTCCAGGATTGAGGATTAAATACAAATGAAGTTATTTATGGACATTCCTCCTACCTAAGGATTTTTGCCTCATTATCAAATTAATCACCTCATTTTCCCACTGAAGAGGAAGAAGGACACAGGAAGCCAGACAAACTGTTCATTTGGTCATGATTTTTATCAGTTTCTGCTCCAAGGGCTCTAAGGTTTACTTAAAGGGAAATTTTCCCTACTTCTTAAAGGCTAAATAAAATTGAGACTATCATGGGAAAATGCTTCATTGTAACTCATGACCCGTAATTGGATGATCCAGATCAGAGTCTGTTTGGTGCCAAGGGGAGATAGTCCCAAGTCCTTGGAACAAAGGAATGGTAAAGCTAACCAAGATACAGAAAGATCAGGACTCCATGTTTTCCATTGTTAAGACCTCAGAAACCTATAAAAGCAGTCGTTTTATGGGAACACTTAGCAAAGTACTGCCAACGTCCATTTTAAAGGCTTGAAATTCTTTGACATATGGCAATCATTATGTGTGCTCAGCTGTCTATCTTGCACAATACTTTCTTCTTCCCTCCCCCAAGGAAAGCATTTCTGAGGCCCTACATTTACCATATTTTACAAGAAGCACTTAGCAGCAAGCAAGGCTCAGAAACAGTCTCAGGAAGACTAGTCCTGGCTAAGAGCTTCATGAGCACCCATTTTGTCTCAAGAAGGAAGCCTTAAGGCAAAACTGTTTCAGATTAGAAGGAGGTATACATTCTTAGCTGAGGTTTTATGTTAGGATAAGGTTTAGTGACTCAGATGTCCTAGGCCGTAAAATGGAATACGTGGTCTTGCTTGGCCTTTTCCAAAAATGGGAGAATATGTGGGTATCATTGGCCTGTTGGGATATGTTGGGGTTTACTAGAGATCAGGCAATAGAAGTGACAGAAAAACAGGTCAAGGTGAACTCTGTCAGTGTGCTTCTGTAGTTCCCTTTAGTTTCACAGAATGTGCCATATTCTTTAGCCCCAGCACACTCAGGTTGAGGTGCTCTTGAGGTCTTAGAAGAACAGGTGGACACTTTCCCCATAATCCTCCTCCTCCATCCTTACTGTGTGGACAGTTGGTAGAACATAATCCATATCATATTCTTGGAACACCCTCCCCTCCCCACGCTGCTTTGATGTGATTTTTTCTCAGGAAAATCGTGCAAACTGTCCCTAGGAAATAAAAACATTGAACCCAAGTGTGTAAGGTGGTGCAGTCCAGGCTCAGCTCAACTGTGGAAGCCATAGTAAGTTCTCCACATTGCCTCTTGATCTTGGCCCAGACCAGGGTGGGCAAGACCTACGAGAAACATATGGTGCCCTACTTTAGAATTTGCCATCTGTCAATAAAATCCATCCTCCACACCAAAATGCCTGGAAGGAAATTCACAAGGACATTTGCTTTTCGCAAATGTTAAGAGCTTCTATCAAAAGAGCACCTAGGGGCGCCTGGGTGGCTCTGTCGGTTAAGCATCCGACTTCTGCTCAGGTCATGATCTCACAGTTCGTGAGTTCAAGCCCCGCGTCGGGCTCTGTGCTGACAGCTCAGAGCCTGGAGCCTACTTCACATTCTGTGTCTCCCTCTCTGTCTGCCCCTTCCCTGCTCATGCTCTGTCTCTCTCTGTCTCAAAAATAAATAAACATTAAAAAAAAAAAAAAAAGCACCCAGCGCGCTTGCCTTCTCTGCTAGTGGAAGTATACATTTCTACCCTCTTCCTGCTGTTTTTCCTATGAATATCTAATTGAAAAAGTGGGACTTAGCTTTTCCTCATCTCCTGTCAAATTCAGGCTTCCAATAGAAAAATAAGTCCAACTTAAAAAACACCCAACTATAGAATGTGTTGCTTTTTTGGAGCCTCAGGGAGAGAAGGCAAAGGGGGAACTGCACTATGCAATTCACCACAGAATTCTGACTGTGCTGTGCCATTCCTCTCCTAGAGAGTCACCCGTCCAAAATCCAGTGTTTCTGTTTTCTGATCAGCAACACTCAATGTTCCCTCATTTTCTCTCTTGAGCACCTACTTGTCTTTTTTTTAAGTTAATTTTTGTGAAAGTGAAATTAAAAAATGATTTTAGCTCATTTCTCTTCTTCTAATTCTTGTCTTTAGTCCTTATCCTTGTCAGCAAAAACACAAGAATGCAAGGTGGGAGGAAATGCTCTTGTTTATGAAAAAGTATAATTATGAGCATTACTCACAATTCTTAAAGACACAAAGGTTTAGTAGACATACGTTCTTTGCAGCCTTATTTACAATAGTGAAAAATTAGAAACAAACAACTATCTCTTAGACAAGAATTGTTTGAAAAATGCACACTAAATCCTTATGATTGAATGTTACACTGTTGTTAAAAATTGTGCTTTCAAGTTATTTTCATGACTTAGGATGTGTATATAGTGTAATACTAAGTGGAAAAATAAAATTGAGGTAAAATCCCAGTGAACATTATATTGCTAAGTACAAGTAGCTATGTGCATCCTTACATAGGAATAAAAAGAGGAAGGAATTATCCCAACATTTCAAGAGTCGTTATTTTTAGACTGGAATTATGAACATTAACATGAACTGGGATTAATGTAACTTTTCATATGAAATGTTTTTGTACTTTTCTAGTTTTTCCATTTTTTCCCATCATTTTCTATTTAAGTCTGTCCACGTGCCAGTACCACGGTAGGTGCTGAAGTTACAGCCATTAACAAGCTGGGCACAGTCCATGTCCTTTTGCATAAAAGGATTTTTTTTAATGCAAGAAATTCCTTAAGAATAGTGTCTCCATCTAACCCAATGTAACACATATCTGTGTTTATCTTTTTGTCCAAGGTTAATTCACCTTTATAAAAATAAAACAGTATCTTGATTCCTCCTTGGGAAACCACTTGTTTCCCATTGTCAATTGGATAGATTATGGGGCTTTGACTCAACTCTAAGCTCCAGAACAAGCCTTGATTGACTTAAACCATCAATTTCCCCCACGTAGCACCAATGATTGACTTAAAAAGAAGCATGTGAGTCCATCTAAGAAAATCACTTTCAGGATGTGTGGGAAGTACGAAAAGAGGTAGTTTCCATTGCCCTGGACTTAATGGCATAAGAACAGGATTTTCTGTAGCCACATGTGAACTCTCTGGAATGGTTAGGAGGGTTAATGACAATATAAAGCAAGTGAAATCCTGGATTAAGCCTTGCCTGAAATTATCCTTTGGATTTTTCCATTACCAGAGTCAACACATTTCCTTTATTATTATTTAATCCAATTTAGGTTAGTTTTCTGTTGAGTGTAGCCTAGGGAAATCTAACCAATAGAACTATGTAAAGCCAACTGGTGGGCTTAGTGACAAGCACGCTGGCTTAGGACTCACGGGGCCTGGGTGCAAGATCTTGGTCTTCTCTTAAATGGCAGCCTCGCTTTAGGCAAGTCCCAGCCCCACTCTGAACCCAGCATCTGCAGAATCAGGTAGCTGATGCAAACTAGGAATCTCTAAACATTCATTGGGCCATCAAGGCTGGTAATGAAAATGAGTCTACCAGTTCCTGGTTTTGAAAGAAAACTAAGGAAACTCTTGTAAGTTTTCACAAAATTAAACGTATTCCATTTAAAGGACTACCTTTTATTCTGAGATTATAAAAGTGTAAAGGTAGTACTTTAATTTATTTGTATTTTATGCCCTCGGTTGGCAAAATTGAACATCATAAACTTTCTGCAGTTCTCCCAATTTAAATTGTTGAATTGTTCCTTACCCAGAAAAGTCCCAAATCTGGAGATCACTATACCAAATAATCTTTGAAAGAAACATTCAAATGTACACATCCAATAAGTCTCCTAGTTTATAGGAGTATGCATTCAACAAATGTAAGTAATTTAACATGATGCAATATAATTTTAAAAGTATTTGAAGTGGTTAAAGTTAACAGTAGTTACCAGGATGCTTCAGATGAAAGTGTCAGAGAAACATCCACTTCTGAATGATTTCTTTTTTTTTACTTAAGTTGTAAAGCAGTTAATTATGCTTGTTTTATTCTCAATTAGGTGTAGCCAATTCATAAATACTGTCTAAAGTTATCTCTTTGTACTGTTCAAATTTCATAATTCTTTTTTTTTTTTTTTTTGGAGCAAGAGAGAAAGCACAAGAGCTTGAGTCAAGGAGGGGTAGAGAGAGAGAGGAAGAGAGAGAATCCTGAACAGGCTCCATGCCCAGTGCAGAGCCCGACACGGGGCTCTGTCATGACCTGAGCCAAAATCAATAGTCAGGCACTTAACTGACCAAGCCACCTAGGCACCCCGAAATTTCGTAATTCTTATCGAAAGACTGACAATTTAATTATTCCCACTTTATATAGCTTTCCCAAGACAATAACTGTTTTCCTTCACAGAGGTGAGCCTCTACATATCCACAAAATCAGAATCTATTCTCCAGGGACTTCATTCTACAGTCCTGAAGTAAGCTGCAATTGGCTTAGAAAGTTGCAAATCTCTTTTTGTTTTCATGAGATAACTGTCTGAGTGTTAAGATTTAATAAAGTTAGGATTTAATAATGTGTTTCTTAGCCTTTATCCTTGACATGTAATCCTCATTCTGACTTGTTGTGGAATTTCTTTTTAAGTCATAGCTGAATGTGGGGGTCAAGTGGATTCCATTCTATGGGATAAAGCAAAAAATCAAAGGAAGAAAGCAGTTACTCCCAAAGTGACAATTCTTCCATCAAACGACAGCCTACAAATAAGAAAAAAGGCAACTGAAACTACAATCTGTCAGGGTTTAAGATTCAGCTTGATTTTGGATCTGAGGAGATGAGAAGTACATTTTTAAAATGTATGTTTTTCTTTATTTTTTAAATATTTTATTATATTACATTTTATTTGTTTTTTTAGAGAGTGAGTATGTGAGTGGGGGAAAGGTGTAGGGAGGGGACGGAGAGAGAGAGAGACAGAGACAGAGACAGAGACTGAGAGAGAGAATCCTAAGCAGACTCTATAGTCAGTGCAGAGCCCAACGTGGGGCTTGATCCCACAACCCTGGGATCATGACCTGAGCCAAAATCAAGAGTCAGACACTCAACCAACTGAGCTACCCAGGCGTCCCTGTTTTTCCTTACTTTAAAAAATTTTTGAAACAATCTCAAGTTACAGAAGAGCTGCAAGTAGGGTACAAAGAACTTTTTCCCCGAACCATTTGAGAGTAAGTTGCCTACCTGAGGTTCCATCACCCTATGGTGCCTTTCCGCCCATTAAGCATGTTCTTTTCGTACCCACGATAAAACCCTCAAAATCAGGAAGTCAGGAAGCACACATCCCATCATCTAACCCTCAGATCCCTTTTGATTTTGCCAGGAGTCCCAGTTATATCAACACAGGGACATCATCCCCACCCTGCCTGGCTCTGATGCCGACTATCCATAACCAGAGAGGATGTTCTCATTTTCCGATACACTATGTGTTCAATGAAGTAGTGGATATTGATTTCAAGCCCTATGCCAGAATAGAGAATATATAGCTGTATGTTTGGAGGAAAAGCAGTTCACAGATGTGAAATTAATTAAATGTATAAAATCTTCAGCCACCGGTGTTTGCCAAATCCCTTCCTGGTCTTCCTATCCTCCTTTTGTCTGCCTAGAGCCACTATCCCTACAGAGATTAGGGCGATCTCTTTAGAACATGAGATAAGTCCCCTACCCAAAACCCTGAGATGGGGTCCCATCCCACTCAGAATAAAATGCAAACACTCGATCGCCGACCACAAGCCCATAATCGGGACCTCTGCTTGCCTTTCCAAACACATTTCTTCCCACTCAGCCCTGCTCTCTATGGCCTGGTGACCCTCGGGCCTTCTTTCCGCCCCTGCCCCATCCTCAGAGCTCTGTACTTGCCGAGCATTTTCTCAAGGAGGTGGCATGGCTGACTTCTCACTTTTTGGTCTGGGGTCTGTGTTTTGTCTCGGAACCACCCCAGCTGAAGGTGCTGCTCCAGCCGTCCATTCTTTTCTGTCACTTGTTTGTAGGGGTTTCAAGTCCCTACCAGCCTTGCAAACCAACATCCTTGGTTTGTTCATTTCTGCAGGAACCCAGTCTCTTGTTCAGTGCTCTACCCCCAGGATGTACACGTGTGCCTGGCATTCAGTGCTCAGTGGGTGTGAACTAAGTGAATAAGGGAACAAGCCAGCGACATTTGAGAACAGTGCAAAGAGCGTGGGCACTACCCATCTGGCTTTGACTTTCTTGCTGTGTGTCCTTAGGCAAGCCGCTTCATTTCTCTGGGCTTCAGGTTCCTCATCTCAAAAGTGGTCTGAGAGGACCCACCAGATAGGGTGATAGTGAAGTTTCCAGCACACATCAGTATAGCTTGGCACACAATAGGAGGATGATAAATCTCCCGTCCAACTTGGGACCTGGAACGGTGAGATTAGCATGGAGCTTATCAGGATCCCAGCGTCATGAGCTTTCCTTTCTATTTGAGGCACATTTGGGTTTCTGAATACAGGGCACCAGACGTTATATGGCTTCCATTCCTTTTGATCAAATCTTGTGTTTTTTGAGAGTCATGAACAGCCAGCCCATCATGAAAGAAAAGCTTTCTGCAAGCCACACCACATGAAAACCAAAATGAGCTATAAAGGAAAATGTGTTCCCCGGCCGGCCTGGGGAAGAACATTTCAGGGCCTAGAGAGGAGCCCCTGTTTGAGGTTTAAGGGTCTTATCAACCCAGCCTAGGCGGAGATCATATAGCCCAAGGGAACAGCATGGAGAAAAGGGAAGGAAACCCGAAGTTGGCCTGTCACTCCTGGATGAAAGGCTGTTTTCTCTGCTAACACGCAGTCTGTGGTGAGGGCCCTGGTTAGCTAGATGTCAAAGCTGCAGACAAGGAGGATGACCTCACTGGAAAAGAGAATGGCAACCCTCCCTTGGCCTCGGGAATGTACGCACTAGACAAATGATCTCGATTCAGCTAAGCTAACTTATGGATGATATAAGCCCAATCACTTCCCCATTTTTCATGCTAATAGATGCAGAGTCAGCCTGGGGAGGGGAGGCAGATGAAGGTGGCTGTGGGCCAAGTCCCCTTCAGAAGATCCCATTAGCCAACAGAATCTCTCTGGAAAGATTTCCCCATCCCGGAAAGAGGAACAGCCAGCTTTTGTGCACTTGAGCAATAGTCATTGCAACAAAACTTCAGGTCATTAAACAGGCACTTAGTCCTGGGAGCTTGCTGCTTGGGAGAGTGACTGATGACTCCATCAGCAGGTGGAATTAGGCTTACAGTGTACCCAGAGACACTGCTTGCAGGACCCCAGGCTCAGCTCTGAGCATCTCTGTGGCTCACTGACCGTTGTTCTTCAGTCTCCAACACTTCCTACTTGGCTGCCTAAGAAGTTGGCAAAACAGCAAAACTTGGCATTATAGACGTGACATACAGCTTTTTTGCAGTTCAAAAATGTTTCCACATTTATGAGCTCATCTCTTCCTACTCTGTGAGGGAGGCCGGGCAAATATTACCACCTCTTCCCTCAGAAATTGAGGCTCAGAGAGGTTGAACGACTCATCCCAGAACACAACAGTGAGGTAATGTGAGTCCTAGGATTTGAACACAGGCCTGTCACAGGAGCCCATGCCTGGTGCTTTCCCAGAGCCTATGCCACAAGTGACAAATGTACCTTTGGCGAGGTTTGTGCTCTCACATTTTTCTTTTAAAAAATCAGATCATGACTATCATCTGAGATCTCAGATGTGTCTGGAATACAAGATTATGAAAGTCACCCTGGTTTGAGAATCAAATGTCAGGTCCCCATGGCAAGCCGCTTGGGAATTTCGGGGCCCAGAGTTGCCATATACTCTTGGCTCGCCAAAAACGGCCTCAGGATGACCACTGCCTAGAAAATTAAAAGGAGGAAGTTGAGGTCTCCTACTAAAATGGAAATCCAGTGGGAGAAACCAGCTGGGTGTGCTCTCCACTCCCCCCTCCTTTGTTGCTGGAATTACCCACACCCTTCAATCTGTTGGCAAGACCCCCCAGGCAGTACATTCAACACATTCATTATCATATGGGAAAGATGCATGTTTGTTTAAAAAGTCAGGTTCTTTAACTTCTGTGACTCTTACAACTTCCTAAAGACCCCCGGGCTCTTTGCTGAGCTGAAGAACCAAATTAGGCTTAATATGATCTAATGTAAAGGTCTGAATTATGCCTTGAGTATACTTTCTGGGAGATGAAAGGACCAATATGCTTATAAAGTTCTATTACTCTTTAAAAAAGACTTTTAAAATGTTGGAAGTACCTCCTGGCTAGGGAAAGGATTAGATGCTCTGCTTTCAGTTCATTACTTCTAATATAAACACTCGGTATCCCTAGTGTTCAGCATCATTTGACTGTCTTTACACAAACTGAACAGATGGAAGGCCTTGGGCCTTTGTCTCTGAAGTCAGTTTAATGACTGGGGCAAAGTGAGATGTTTTGTCTGATTAAAGGCTCCACTCTTCAAAGCCATACCTTCTTCCATTTGGGAAATGACAATGTTTATGGTGCCTGTACCCAGTTGGTGGATGGATGGAGTAGGTAGCAAATCTCTCTTTGTGCCCCCAAATACCAGTCCTGGTAAAAAGAGGAGGCCCAAGTGGTCCATATGCTGGCATGTGATGCAAGCCCGACGGCGTATAAATCCTTATTGGATGCGGTCTGTCAGACACAGGCATCAGATGCATTGGTGGAAATAAATGTGAAGGCATGCAGCTTATGTTTAAAAAGTATTTGTAATTATTTATTTATTTACTTACTTGCTTACTTGTGTATTTAGAGAGGGGTGGGGGAGAGGGACAGAGGGAGAGAGAGAGAGAATCTCAAGCAGGCTCCATACTCAGCACAGAGCCTGACATGGGGCTTGATCCCATGACCCTGGGATCATGACCTAAGCCAAAATCAGGAGTCCACCCAGGCACCTCCAAAATACTTGTAATTTTTAAAGTAACGTGTTTATTACAGAAATTTGAAAAACACAGGAAAGCAAAAGCAAAAATCACCCATGATGTTGCAATCTAGAGATCAACAATATTAGCACCTTCTTATATATGTTTCTGTGATTCTCCAAGTATTTAATAGAATTGCTTTTTTAAAAATTTGACATCCCATAGATTTTTGTGGCTTTCCTTTGTTCACTCATAAGTTCACTTGGAATAACTTCCTAAATCGATGAATACAGATCTATTTCATCACCCTTGTTAATCATATCTATCATGTGAATGGACCATTTATCATAATTTAACGAACCAATGTGCAACCGGTGAACTTTTAAGTCATTTTCAACTTTGCAGGATAATAAATGGCTGAGGTAAAAAAAAATTTTTTTTTTGTGCAGGAATCTTTTCTGATTGTTCTCTCAGGATAAGTTCCTCCAGAATTACAGGATCACAGAGAATGCACGTCCATTTCTGACGTTGACATTTACTGTTCAATTACCCTTCACAGTCTGTACCAGGAACATATTTGGATGCTCATCCTTTGCATTCCGACCACACAAGATATCATTTTAACACATTTTTCTCAATTTTAGACACAAAGAAATGACTACAGGTTTTTTTTCTAATTGGCTCGCCTGAGCCCACGTGAAGATGAATGTGTTTTAACTACGGGGATTGGCCATCAATAGTTCCCCCCACTTTACTGTAAATTTCCTTTTCAAGTCCTTTGTTCACTTTCAGTTGGTTAATGAACTTGATGCTGGAAAAGTTATACCATTCATCTATCATGTACGTTTATCATGGTCATTTACTTGTGCTTATAGTAGTTTTATTTATATACCAAGTGTATATACATACCTCTTTATAATGTCACACTTCTTTGTGGTTTCTGCATTTGTCCCTATGCTGAGGAAAGCCCTCTCCATCCCAAAGTCAGAGGGTCACCTTTATTTCCTATTGTTTTAGAGTTTCCTTTATAGTTCAGTTTGCATTCATCTTATTTTTGTCATTAATATTTTTTAAAGTGAAGAAATGACAGGATACTTTGAAATTCCATAGAATTGCTCATCAAAAAAGGCAAGATGGAGTCCAGCCATCTCTTTCTCTGGCAACAGGAAGAGAAAATAGCATGAAGGTAATGGGGAAAAGGCCAGATTCAATACACATTCCCTATTGTACTAACATTTTGTGTTTTTCATGAATTAACTTTTAATCAACTCTCTTTGCTAAAAAGCATTTTAACATTGGTGACCGATACATTTCAGTCCATCAGCAGGAAAAGATGCCTAATTTGAACACCAGGAGCCAAGAATTATAGTGTTCCAATTCCTTTAATGTGTCTGAGCAACTTGGCCAAACTTCTTAAGGCACCCAGACTTCAAAAGAGAAACAGGTCAGAGAGAGAAAGCTGTGCATTTGTGGCTAACCTGCCTGAGACACATCACGAGGCAAGGTCCACAAGGACATCTCCAGAGGAAAGAACTTGAGCTGTGCTTGGAAGATCAGGTGAATTGAATTAAAGTGGGACCAAGAGAGAAGGGAAGCAAAGCAGGGTGAACAGAGTGCGGGCAGGTGTAGAGAAGAGAAGAGGGCCTGGCAATGACAAAGGCCATTATTATACAGGAAGTTCACATTTCACCAAGTGCCCAGATACATGTTGCTACTTCTCATCTCTGAAGCTGAGTTTCCTCCTCTATGAAATGGGGTAAGGATATGAAGATCCACTTTTTCCCTTTGAAAAACTTCCACCAGCACTACTTAATTGAAAATGGATGTTGATTGGCTTAGCTAATAGAAAAGTCCAGGTATAGCCCTCAGGTGTGGCTGAATCCAGGACCCGAAATGATATCAACAGGATTTCTCTGGTCCATCTTCACATTCTGTCTTCTCTGCTGGTTTCATGTCCAGGCTCCGTGTTGATGGCATGAGGTCAGACAGCAGCTCACCACCTGCATTCTTCTGGGTTCTGTCTCCTTGTATTTGGTCACTTGCCTGTCTGTGAAGCAGTCACTTTGGAATGTGGTCAGGGTGATAGAATTTCCTGGTTGACCAGGAATGAATCATATGTCCTAACCCAGGAGCCATGCATACATAGGCCAGTCCAAAACCCACAGCCCAAGTGTCAAGGAATAATGTTCCCCCAAAGGTGACATGGGGCACTGTTCCTGAAAAGAGGGAAGTGATGCTGATCAGGCTAAAACAACACTCATTTCGACCAGGAACCTTAATATTTTATGATTCTGTAATTAACCCTCAGAGGTTGATGGTATCATCCATCACCATATTACAGATGATAAAATGGAGGTTCAGAGAGGTTCAGTAACTTTCTTCAAGTTCTCCCAGCTAGTAAAAGGCATGGTCACAACTCCTCCAAAGCCAAACCTCAGTGAAAGAATATTTCAGTCAAGGTCGCTTTCTATAACAGGGCTCTTGAGGATCAAGCCTGGGCGGCCAGCTGTTCTGTAGACTTCTGACTGGCCGACCGGGCCACACTGTGACCATCTTCACTTTGTCCCCCACTGACTTTATACTGAGAACAGACTGAATGAGCTGAACAGACTGTGCTGCTGTGGTTTGGTAGGGATTAATGACCCTGAGAAACTGACCTGACAGGTGTGAAAGGGAAATTTCTGAATGTAAACTGCCTTCTGCCACATGCAATCATTCATGAGTCAAAAAAAAAAAAAAAAAAAAAAAGAAAGAGATGGCAAATTGGCCATTTTCTGCCCCCTGTGCTCCAAAGGTAATACATTTGGTGTATTTCTCAGCTGGTAGTACCTACTGAAAACAAGACAGAGCATTTAAATGACTTGGGTAATGGTTGGTGGTCCAGTAGTGGTCCAAATGTCTTATCTTTCATAAAGATCCGATTCCAATCCACAAAGGAGCCTAACATGAAAATGCCTGCTCTGGGCTGCTGGGTTTTCTTGTTACCAAATATCCCATGTTTGTGTTACCAAATAACCCATGAGGTCTGTCATGGCAGCAGGGTGTGCAGTAGCCAACAGCACTGATTTTATAATCAGACAGATTGCAGAACTATCACTTATGGGCTCTATAACCTCCCTGGTCCTCAGTTTTGTCACCTGAAAAATGGGAATATGTGGTGGTAACTTTCTCCCGTGGTAGGCTATATACTCATTTTTATTTTTCACTCCATTGATATTTACTTTGCACCTCACACACGTCATGTGCTGACTGAGAAGGTGGTACACAGTGGGCAAGTCCAGGTGCTACCTACTTACACCTTGTGGCTTATTAAAAATGCTATTAATTTAAAAAGTGGTGCCTGGGGAGCCTGGGTGGCTCAGTCAGTTAAGCATCCGACTTCAGCTCAGGTCATGATCTCGTAGTCTGTGACTTTGAGCCCTGTGTTTGGCTCTGTGCTAACAGCTGGGAGCCTGGAGCCTGCTTCGGATTCTTTGGCTCCCTCTCTCTCTGCCCCTCCCCTGCTCGTGCTCTGTATCTCTTCATCTCTGAAAAATGAATAAAACTTAAAAAAAGTTTTTTTTAAAGGTGGTGCTAAAGATGCCTCTGAACCAGTGAAACTCCTATATAAATCTAAAATTTCTAAGAGTGATAAGTGTTACAAAGGAGGGATACTTGTTAATATGAGAGTGGATGATAGGGAAATGTTACTCAGTATTAAGACAAGTGGGAATTAAATACAAGATCAATTCCCAATTAGGAATCAATCCATCAAAATGTTGACGGATTACACCTTTGCTGATCTGATCCTTATCCTTTGTAATGTGGCTGCAGCCCCTCCCATCAAGCAGTGGAGTCTATTTTTCCACATCATGAATCTGGGCTGGTCTTGTGACTTAGTCTGATTCTCCTTCCCAGGCAAGGAGACAGGACAATAGAATAAAAAACCAAGAGAAATAACAGATAATAGAAGTAAATCCAGAGAGGCTTAGATAATGGGATTCTTAAGGATGGGCTTCTGTTCAAAAAATAATTTCAATGAGGCAATAGGAAGTTAAGAAATAAAATCAATGGAAACTAAGATGAACCACAGATGAACTGAAATGAATAGTTCATTTCAGCATGTTGGACACAACTGAAAAGCGAAGTGGAAGAAAAGCCAGATCCAATAACCAGAATGACACCCAGAGAGATGGAAAAATGGGATGTGAACTTGCAGAGAACAGACAGGGTGTGCTTCCTAACTCATTTTATGAGACCAGAATAACTTGATATCAAAACCTAACAAGAGCATTCTAGAAAGGAAGATTGCAGCCCAGTCTCTGCAAAAGGCATAGAAGGTATAGTGTCATCAATGACACAATGTTCAAAGCTTTTCTTATGTGATGGGGAAAGAGACAGCAATACAGATTAGTACCACTCTGTTCTGTTTGTCCTATACACTGTGGTTGGTGCAAAGACACAAGATAAATAATTCAAATGTATAATGAGCGAAAGAAAGAAAATGCTAATAGAATTTCCAGATAACTAAATATACAGGTATAGAATGCAAAAGAATCCACAAACTTAGAATGAATTTCTCAAGATCGTTAGCTATTGGGGGAATGTTCAGGAAATGTTTTTCTATCTAATAATGGACATAATGAAAAAAATGTTTCAAAAACATCATTACTAATGCCTTAAAATGGTCATTATTTTGATATGACCCATGCACTTTTCACCTGTAGAAACAATGGAAAAAGTGCAAATAGTGCACCAGGATGCGGATTACAAGTTCCACCCTGCCTCAGGCCCTTGACTTCAGTGGCCTCCTCTGGCCCTCCTCTAGCCAGCCTTGCCCTTTCTTTCATGGTGAAGAAGCCCAAACCAATGGGGTGGCTACCCTGCACCCCTCCCTCTAGACCACATGCCAGGTACCCAGATTCTAGGAAGGGTCCTGAGCTTCCAGGTCCATTGCCTGAGGGCAGTCTAGGCCAATGGTATGCCCACCCCTGAGCCTAGTGGTTGTCTCTTTGCAGGCAGTGTAGACATAGGACAGTGTAGACAGCAGGCAGTGACCACAGGAGTGTGAGAGTCCCCTTATTGTACAGGATGAGCTGGGGCTGGAAGTGGGGTACCAGGACCAAGGCCAGCTCACTCTGCATCGCTGTGTTCTAACATAGAACTCAAGGAACTGAGGAATCTAAACTGGGACATGGTGCTCTGGGTTCTCCTAGAGTCATGCTCACTAAGATCAGAGGACAAAAGAGTTCTCATTTAACAACTTTAAAATATTTAGACGTGTGTTGTGTCAGCCTGCTATTGCTCTCTTGGATGAACCAGGCTACAGATCCACACATGTTAAGGGAAAGCTTGCTCATCCCAATTTCATTTTAACAGAAATCAGGAGCAAGTCATAACAGTTGAAATGGAAAGATGCTTTAAGCTCTACTAAGAGGAAAAGGGTCTAAAACATTTGATCCCATTGGTGTGTGAAGAGGATTGTGGGAGTATATGTATCCCCTCCCTGCCCCCACCCACTTAAAAGCAATAAGACGTGACAGGCAGTCAACAAAATGCTGACAGAAGTTATCTAGGTGGAATGGGGAGGAGGGCAAGACATCAGGTAGTATCCATGTACTTAATTTTTGCTCATTTGAGTTTTCTAATACTTCAACAATGAATATGTATTATTTGTGAAATAAAGTCAATATTAAATAAAAAATAAACAAGCCTCTTGTAGTAGGGCTCAGACAGTTGTTTTAAGGGGGCTTCGGGATATCTGAGATTCTTACACAAGGGAGGATTATTTTGTCTTCCCACTCAGTAACGTCCTCAACTTTCAAAAGACATCATCAGGAAGGATGTCTCTCTCCTCCAACAACACATCCCTGCAGCCACCCACTGGGAGTGGCCATGAGCCATAGGCTTCCAAATTTGCCCATCACCTCTCATGCTCTTCTTTTCCTCATGCTGGGGCTTCAGTTCCTGCCCCAAGGACAAGAGAGGCACAGGGTGCACCTCAGGATCCCCAGGGGTGAAAGACATGCCTGGGCCAAGGTCCCCCATTCTGACCTGGAGCTGCTGGTTACCATTTAATTTATGCCTGCTCATGCCTTGACCCATCATTGGGGCAGAACTTCTTTCAACAGAGTCAGGATGGAGGCGGCAAATGTGAGAGTAACACGAGAGACTTTAATTAAGTTCCCCTGGAATGCAGGGTGGCTGGGGGCTGGGGACGGGGAATGGACCTTGCCAGGCTGTTTTCTTTCCTGGGTGCCTACAGCCTTCATAATATCCTTTAAAGTTAAAACAAAATACAGAAGCTTAGTTAATTTATGTATGTCCACTTCCTACACTCTGTTTAATACATTAACTGTTTCCTTAACTTACTGGGTGATTTTGAAGACTAGGCAGAGTTTATTGTCCGGATGACATTTCTGCTTTTTATTACCAGTTTTACTTTGAAAAAAGGAAGGAAAAAAATTATAATACAAAACTGATCACAGATGAAAATTTTTATTACTGGAAAAGGGTTAAAGGAACCCACACAAGCATCTTCTTGACTTTTTGGCACTCGTGGGCTGGTGCCCATTTCAAACGTTGATTGTATATGAATGACTGGATCTGAATGGGCCTTGAAGCTCATTACATTTTATGAAACCTGGAGTCCTGAGAAACAATTGTGCATAAGTTCTCTGGCCAATGCAATGGGCAAAATTTCATGAGCAGATGGCTCAGAGTCAGCTGGCTTAATATCTTTAGCTGAGAAGGGAGATAACCATCAAGACTAAGGGAAGAATAAAGACCCATTTCTCTGAGTTTCAGAAAGAGAGAAGGACAGAAGGTCAGGAATGAGAACAATATGGCTACCTTAATCACATCAGTTAATCTACAGAAGGTCCAGGGTCAGTTGCAAATGCCTTGTGAAATGCTGTTGTGTCAACAACAGCCAAACATAGCACTGCTAATTCTGTGATCTTGAGCAAATCACTCTACCTCATTACTTTCACTTCCTCATCTGCAAAATGGTACAGTAGTAATATACACACCTCACAGTGTTGTGAAGCGTGAACAAAGAGGTGAATGTAACACATATACATATAAAAGGGCAAGTCATAAGCCCTCCTTCAGTAGAAGCCCTTTTTATTCTTGTGACTGGAAATAATAGAATTGGTCTAAAAATTAAGAAGACCTAAGGCCTAAGCATAGATGACACACACCCGGATTCAAATCCAGATTAGATCAGCATGTGCCAGACACTACGGAGGGTGTCTCATCGATTCATTCCTAGAGCACGCTCTGTCTATATCAGGTAGCAAGGAAAAGTTCATATGAAATAAATCGTTGAGATTAGAGTCAGGCCCAGAGCAGATGGCGCCATGTGAGTCACGTCATTGGGGAAGAGTGAGTGTACTCACTAAGCAGTAATGATTGATCTGTCCCATGGAAATAGGTAGGTCGGGTCCAAGGATGCTACACAATGCAGAAACTCAGTTGATTAATGATCTACCAAAGAGCATGAAGGGACCAACGATTAATCTTTATTGTTTTCATTGACGATAAGAACACTGCCAATTCAGTTGGAAAAGATTACTGCAAAGGGGTGTGAGACCTTGAAACAGAGACAAATGGCACATGCCCAGAAGCCAGCTTCCTTCAGCAAAAGGAAGATATTCATCATAGGATTACCGTCACCCAAAGAGAAAGCCTCCAAAATAAAGGTTAAGAGAAAAGTAGCTTTCTCACAAGTTTATAAAGCCATGCCCAAAAAAGACAATGGAGGCAACACTGTTCTCTGAAAAGAGAGGGTCCAGAATTAATGAGAGACTCAGCTAGGGCCAGTGGGTCAAAAATGACAGAGGGGACCATGGCAGTTAATCGCCATTAACAATGCCTGAAGAAGCAGCCCTGGAATTACCAGGAAACAAGCCAAAAGGGAACCTGAAGTAGAAGGCATTACTCAGGTCCAGGTCTGGGGACATCAGAAAAAACTTGGGGGATGTGAGAAAATGATCCTCTTTACTGTGCAAAGGATGAGAGTTGGGTAATCTAGATTTCAAATCTGGAAAATAAACATTACATGAGAACCAAGGGTTGAGACAGCTACCTAGAAGAAAAAAACAGATTTAGGGATGCTCATTCCTCCCCAGCTGGGGAAGACCAAGGCCTACTCACCACTTGTTCAAGATGTGACTAGAAAACAGTGCACGTCTAGTGTTAGATCAGTTTTGTACTAGGACAGGATACCAGCTCTGAGGACGCTCAATTCATTGTTTATATTTATCCATGGAATAAATATTTACGAAGCTGTATCTTGCATTTATATAAAGAGCTAGGAAAGTGTAGAAATGAAGGACTAAAAATTAGAAGTCAGTTTTATTTGAGCTTTATATCACCCCAAACATTTATTCCAGTTGTATTTGTCTATAGCACATTGTCAACTTCCCACTTGGTAAGCAACAGTGTTTGGGTTATAAAATATTTATTCACCATCTCTTTACCACCAAGACTTGGAGAACCCCCAAGTCCAATCCAACACCTGCTCATCTGATTTGAAATGTATTCTTTGAGTTATATCAATTATGTTAGGATCATTTTGGTTGTCTTAAAGACCTTTGCTGAAGATAAGGGTCGACGCAAAATCTTAAACCCTTGAAAGAGTTATAGTTAAATGTTTTAGTTGCCCCAGATGAATGCTGGGGTACTTGAACACAATATCAATGTTACTCCAACATCACCAGTTGACAAAGATAACTTTGAAAATTACTCAAGGACTTTAGGTGAAATTCCAGCAGAGCAAATAAATCAACCAACACATCTGAAATCCAGGAAGGGCAAATGTCTGGATTGCATTTCTAAGCAAGCCATAGATTCTTA
Source organism: Panthera uncia (assembly GCF_023721935.1). Classification (NCBI taxonomy): domain Eukaryota; kingdom Metazoa; phylum Chordata; class Mammalia; order Carnivora; family Felidae; genus Panthera; species Panthera uncia. The sequence continues at coordinate 22,354,538 of NC_064816.1, forward strand.
GGAAAAATAGTTCCTACTCTTACCAGAGTATTCAGGTCAGACTAGAGACTATACAGGTACGTGTGGGTGAGGGACAAATACTTCTTCAAAATTAGAGATATAAATTAAGCATTTTCTTTCATGGAAGACCGAGGCATTAGATTTTCATTAACAAACAGCAATTTAAGCCAAAACAATATCTGCATGATGGGAAGAATTTATATATATTTATCCCCTCTCCCTGATTTTTTTATTTGGCTTTGAGACTAGAAAAATTGCCACACATGTTTGAGATCTTGGAAACAGGATCTATTGCCAAATTTAACATGTGTACATAGGCAAAGCATACCAGTCTTAACGTTTGCAATTTTATTTGAAAAATCTGGGTGCTTAAAATTATACCCAATATTTCCTCACAAACTTACATTGTCGGTGTGTCTAAAATGAGTCGTAAAGAACAAACATCAAGGCAATAAACAGTCTTATTTGTTACACTTTGCTGGATTACATTTAAAATATATATAATGGACTGAAGGTAGAGAACCGAAAAGTCAAATCTCTGAAGTGGCTTCCCTGGCAGGTTGTTCAGTTGGGTGAAGAGTCTGGAAAGAATGGTTTTTCCAGTTTCATCTACATCAGCACTAGCTAACTTTTCCCAGCCAGTGTCCATCAGAGTTGTCTGGGAGTACTCTTGACACTTTCTTTATTAACTTCAAAGACATTTTCTTGGAAACAGGAAAAGAAATTGCAGTGAGTGTGATTCCCCTAAAGAAATAACTTTTGGGGCGCCAGGGTGGCTCAGTCGGTTGAGTGTCTGATTCTCGATTTGGGCTGAGGTCACGATCCCAAGGTTATGACATCCAGCCCTGCTTCAGGCTTGGTGCTGAGTGTGGAGCCTGCTTAAGATTCTCTTTGCCTCTCTCTCTCTGTCTCAAATTAAATTAAATTTTTAGAAAAGAAATAACTTTTGTTTTCATCCCTGAGAAAAAGTTTCTGAATATCCTCTGTGAATGCAAAAAGGTTTTGAGTTACTATTGACAAAATGTGGCACTTTTTCAAAAAAATTTTTTTGCTGTCTGTTTATTTTTGAGAGAGAGACAGAGACAGAGACAGAGGTGAGCAGGGGAGGGGCAGAGAGAGAAGGAGACACAGAATCCAAAGCAGGCTCCAGGACCCTTGCTGTCATGTCAGCATAGAGCCCGATGCAGGGCTTGAACCCAAGAACTATAAGATCATGACCTGAGCCAAAGTTGGATGCTCAACCAACTGAGCCACCCAGGTGCCTCAAAATGAGGCACTTTTATTTTCTTTACTTTGTCATTGCTGTACTACAAATGCTGCTTGTTTCCAAACAGCCTTATATTGGTTATCACTTCACCAGGGAGCTTTACAACAATCCCCTAAAGGACTCAGTTCAAATATTGTTATGTGTCCTTCATTGAGGAAGAAACCAGGAACACCAAGAATCAGTGGCTGGCCAAAGTCTCAAGCCAGAGGGATAAACAATTAGTAAAAGAGATCTCCTGGCTAGCAGTTTACGATACTGACCCAGTAGTAACCTCTCAAGATTCCAAAACCATAGTCAGCCTACAGCAAAAGCCTTAACTTCCTCAGTCTCCTCTGGCTAGTCTCAGAAACATGCAGAAAAGTACACAGAGTACCTGGAAGCCATTTGTTTTCTGGCCATGGTTTTGAGTCTCACCATGGATGCTCTGAGATGCCATGGAAGGGGTCTCAGACAAATGGTGATCTGATAGATGCAGTCCCAAGCAAACTCTAAAATAAACTTTTTAAAGCTTTTTAATGAACTGTTTTTAGTTAACAGCTTACATCCATTTGGATCCATATGGAAATTTCTACAAAGCTTTTTGACATGGTTGTTGCTTCGTTCATTTCATCAGTAGTGTTTTTGTTTTGGGCGTGGAGGGGCATTGAATGTGTATCAGATCCTAAGCTTAGAACTGGGGTATGGTGTGTGAGAACTGATGGCTAAGAGCTGGCGTGCATAAGACCTGGGCCTGGAACCCAAAGAACATGCTTTCTAACCCAGCAGGCCACAGATACTAACCACATCTGCCATTTAAAATTTTCTAATAGTAACATTAAGAAAGTAAAAAGAACTAGATGAAATTAATTTTAATAGTACCTTTAAAAGGTACTCCTAGAAAGGAGACTCATTGGTGAGGATGGAGAGCAGAACTTTGGAGAAGGTGGCCTTCCTGCAGATGTGACTATTAAGTTGAGATCTCGGTTTCCCCAAATATAAATGAGAAGAGTAATTACATCTCTGGCTTTTCACACTTCTTTGTGAAGATCAAGGCAGTTATCTAAATAGCTGTAATAATAAGGGATCAAATTTGAAATCACTTGGAGTCAATCATTTTATTTTTCCAACATTTTTGAAGGTGCATCATGTTCGGTCCAGCCAAAGCATGTTGGTAAAGAGAAGCATGTTCAGTCCAGCCAAAGCATGTTGGTAAAGAGAAGCACTCAAATGGACTACGTGCAAATGTGGGAAATGTTAAGTTTGAACTTCGACAAAATAACTCCAGAGTTTCCTTTGGAGTCACTGGGGACAGAAAAGAAATGTGGGCCTCACTCTTGAAAGCATTTTGCCACCAAGTAACATTGGAGGGCTTTTCCCTGAAGGGTTATTCCCAGATGGTCTCAGCAGACAAAAAACTCAAGTTCATCCCACCCAAGGGCTAAACCTAACACTTTGAGTTAAAGTTCCGGGTTCTAGGGCAACTGCCACCCTCTCCTCACCCTATTCCTGGTCCATTCTTGATGGTTACTAGGAAGAGAGGAGCTAAGTTTTCATATTTTCTCATGAGAGACCACTTATCTCAAGCAATAAAACCAAACATGTTGCAGGTGTGGATTTGACAGCCTCTCTGTCCAACCCTCTTCTCTCTGCTTTGGGACCAACAGCACTGGTCCAGGGTCACACAGCTGTTCACTGGCAGATCCAAGGCCAGGACGTAGGTTTCTTCTCTCCTCCTCTGTACCTCTTCCTGAAAAATCAGGCAGCTTTCTTCAGAATTCAGATGAAAGGTACAGCTGTCATATCATACCGTAATAAGTACAAGCATTCCTTCTTAAAAACAAACAAACAAACAAACAAACAAACAAACACCTATTCCCAGGGAAGTAGCAAAGCCTTGGAGTTAGATTTTATTTTTGTATTGAATTAATCCTTTGTTCCTCTTACATTCCCTTTGGAGGGTGGAGGACCAGTAAGGATGAAATTCAAATGCTTATAAATATCACCGAGAGGTACACCTAGCCACTCAAGTAGATGCTCTGAATTAATTTTACCTGTTTTATGACTTGGGAGAGGGAATTCCGACAGAGGAATACAGCAAAAACACATTCTCCCAAACCTTCACTTTTCTGTTTCTCATAGTTGAAATGCTGACATGCTAACAACTATGTTAAAATGTCTTAAAACTCAAAGAGGTTAAAGTTGGATTGATTTTCTAAACTGTTAGAACTTGCACTCAGCTTTCTGAAAGTCTTATTGGAGAAAAGCAGGATGTTTGTAAATGAGTCACCACTTAAGCCATGTCCTCACTATTCATGCTAAGTTGGTATGTATGTTCAATTTCTCTGGCTCTACATCATTGAATGATGTTGCATTGCCCTTGCTGTGGGCATCCGTGCATTCCGTCGGTGCCTCAGAGCTTGTTGTCTCCTCTTTGGCACATGAAGCACTGATCGGTGAGCATGCAACAGGGAGCCACCCAGGCTGGGTCCCTGGCCCTGCAGAGACTACATTCTGGGAGGAGAGATGATGTTACACAAAGTGTCACAAACAGATCCTGAGTACAAGCGGTGCCAAATGCCGAGGAGGAGAGTCACAGGCTGCAAAGAGAATCATAGGGACGCACTTTACCGAGATGCAAGGTTGTCCTTGCCAGGTGATATTTAGGCTGGGACCCAAACAGCGAACAGATCTGGCAAAGGGAGGATAGAAGGCACAGGAAACAGAGGGACCAGCATGAGTGGAGGCCTGAGGCAGACTAGAATTCTGTGATTGAAGTAGCAACACACAAAGCACAGCCAGGGTAGTGGGATGGGGCAAGGTCAGGGGCTGGGCCATTTAGGGTCTCAAGGGTACAAGAGGCTTGCATGCCATGTGAAAATAGTGGGAAGCTATGAAGGCTTAACCCACCTAATGTTTTAAAAAGATGGCTTCACTGGGGGCCCTGGGTGGCTCAGTCGGTTAAGCATCTGACTCCTGATTTTGGCTCAGGTCATGATCTCACGGTCTGGAGTTCGAGCCCTGCATCAGGCTCTGTGCTGACAGTGTGGAGCCTGCTTGGGATTCTATGTCTCTCTCTCTTTTCTGCCCTCTCCTGCTTGCTCTCTATCTTTCTGTCTCTCAAAATAAATAAATATTTAAAAAATAAAAAAAATAAAATTAAAAGATGGCTTCAGGGTCAAGATACATAAGACACTCTTAACACAGGGAGAGATTTATTTTTTTTATTTTTTTTTTAATGTTTATTTATTTTTGAGACAGAGAGAGACAGAGCATGAACAGTAGAGGGGCAGAGAGAGAGGGAGACACAGAATCGGAAACAGGCTCCAGGCTCTGAGCTGTCAGCACAGAGCCCGACGCGGGGCTCGAACTCACGGACCGTGAGATCGTGACCTGAGCCGAAGTCGGCCGCTTAACCAACTGAGCCACCCAGGCGCCCCTACACAGGGAGAGATTTAAAAAATACTGACACCTGGGCCCTACTCTAGACCAATTAAATTAAGCTCTCTGCGATAGGGTGTTTTTGGAGTGCCCTGCTGTGAAACCAGAGCTGGGATCCACTGAACAAAGTGGACGTCTCATGGCAAGGGGCAGGGCTAGGCTTTTTCCCTGCTGTCTGGGCTGCATTTAATACAAAGGAAAAAGACTAAAGCCGCTCACACCGATGCAGGTGTTCAGTTTACCCACAGTAACTCAAGCACAAAAACATTCTAATCAATAGCCTAAAATGCCATCATCCTGAGTTTGAAAAAAGTCAAAAGGGGAAAAAAGGCTAGTAGAAGCAGCTTGTGATATTAATTATGTATCAGCCAAAAATTGATAATAATTACGTATCAGCCAAAAATAACACCGTTCAGCATACCATATCTTCACTGTGTGCTCTTGGTTGGAAATATGTCATTTGCTATGTACACATCAAAATATTCCCGCTAGGGCCTTATTAAGGAAATATTTGGGGCCATGTGGAATCAGTTAAATCCCACGATGCTGTGAACTACTGTGTTACCGAGATGCATGAGCTGTTCTCCAACTAATGAACCATATCATTAATTACAGACACCTCAAATAAAAACGCCTAAGAGGAAGCATGATATATACAATAAATAGAAGGGTCATGATTTGCAAAGGGGCCAGCTCATTCTGAACCAATTGTCTCCCGTTTTCCTGGGCTGTAATTACAGACATTAATTTGATTTATCACACTGGGCTGGGAAAGATCTTGCAGTTTGCAGAGATTAGAGAGTTGTGAAATCTGTGACCCCCCAAAGTACTTTGACCAAGTGCAGACAACACATTTCAGATCAGGTTTATTATTGAAGTGGCTATTTCCAAAGAGAAAGATGAATTGCTGAAAATAATACTCTCAAAAACCTTTCCCATCCATTTTTCAAAATGACACTCTGATTTTAAAGGTAGGCATTAATTAAGCAGCCCCAGTTACTACTAACAATAGCAAATGAAAATTCCTGAATTATTATATTTCATTAAAGTAATTGTCAAGTTCTTTAAGTAATTGGAACATTTTCTAAAACAAGAAAAACAAAACAAAACAAAAATACAACAACAACAAAAAACCCAGAAGCTAGCCTCCATTGTTAATATTACTTATGAAAAAGATGTGTGGATATCTGTCTTTCCTTTTTTCCATTGTTTCAGATGTGTGTGAGTGTGTATGTGTGTGTGTGTGTGTAGTTGACTTTTTGGATATATATATAAACTAATGTATCTGTCTAAGCATTCATAGGATGGAAATTAGCTGTAAATGCATTATTGTAATGGCAGTAAAAACAATTCTTTGTAGTGATGATTCTCATTTTAAAAGTAGATATCAGCAATTAAATATCAATTATTTAACTATGTCTTATAAAAGAAATAACGTTAAACTATTTGCTATTTTTTCAAAGTAAAGAGCCAGGCTGTGCTAGTTCCAGAAATGGATAACATTAATAAAGACCATTAATTGATTGCCTACACTGTGCTGAGGGCTTGCCATTTGGTGTCACCTCTAAAACACCTCTGTGTGCCCCACACAAGGACCAGCTGTGAGTTCTGGGAGGGCAGGAACCCACATATGCTTTGCTCACAATGTACTTCCAGTGCCTGGCACATCATAGGTACTCAATATTTAAATGGATGAATGAATACATATCTTGGGTCTGAGGCTTTCCAGAGGTTGAGAGTGACCTAGGATGTTTTCTTTTTTTTTAATTCCTCAAATTCTTGTATATTAAAAACATTGAGAAAATATGTCCTGTACCCAAGAACTATTTTTATAGTCTCCTGCATCCCTCCTGCCCCCAAGGTTGTATGGTATGATGGCAAAGGTCTAGACTATCCTTTGTGAATAGGAGGCTTCACTTCTCTGCACTGTCCCCCTTGCCCTCACCTGCCCCATGAAAGACCTGATTTGCACCCCACCCAAGGTGTTTTCTGGGCAGGATGACGATGTTATAGAACAGTCTTCCCATAGCCCTGACTGTGCCCCACATCCTGGCATGACTCACCCTGCAGGATTTTATGATCTGATAATCTGGACCATTATCACCATTTCTAAGACAGTTTTAGCCAAAAAAGACATAATCTGTGTTTAGTAGGAAGTCTCATTAAGCAGAGGTACTGGGAAAAGGATGGTGTCGGTGGAGGGGAGTGGGGGTTTTACACCAATAGAGTGGTGAGAAGTAGGGAGGCCATCCACAGGAGGACTCTTTAAGAGTGAAAGGGGTGATGCTCATTTCACTCAGACAGCAGGCAACACGAGGGCTGTCATCTGAGGAGGTCACACGGTAAGGTTTGTTCTGTTCTTCAGTTCCTTTCTGTTTAGTGTGTTTTGCTCTGTCTTCTGGAGCACTGAAAATCGCATTCGTCTGTTGGATCATTAACCCCTTAAAGAGCTGGAGAAAGTCATGCCCCTTCTTCCCAGGAAAATTCACAAGTCAAAGGCCCACAAAATAGCCTTTATCATGTCCAGGGGTTTGTGAACTGACCCCCATTCATCGGTTCTGAAATCACAGACCTCCCGAACCTTGAGGCATCTTTAATGATTTTCAAAGCAAGTCTTTTACACCATAGTGTGGCATTCCACTTCCCCTGTATTTTTTTTCCCTTTCCTTTGCTAAACCACAATGTTACCTTAGCAGACAGAATATTAGGCCAACATGCTGAGCCAATGGATGCCAAGCCAGTGGTTTTTCCAGAGAAAAGAGCCACATGAAAGCCCCCTGAGCTGCATCCCTGTATTTGTAATTGTTTAGTGGTTGAGGAACTGGAGAAAATAACAGCCAATAGGTATACAATTTAAAATTGCAGAGGGGATAGAAGCAGCTAAAATGATAAAATGTCTCCAGTTTTGGAAATGAACAAATACTTGAATCCATTGAGAAACCCAATTATTTTCATTTTGGTTTTATTAGAGGATCATATAATTTCCAAATGTACAAAGAAGGTTAAAAAAATAGTAAAAGCAAAAAAAAAAAAAAAAAAAGACTGGGGGAAGGTTACCATTTCAGGGAGGTCTCCCAAGAATGTGGGGGAACCTTTCCACAAGGTTGAATCAGAATCAATAATTGCCTAGAAAACGTCTCCCGGAAGCACAGTGGTATTTAATTAACAGAATCCCCGTTCACAAGAAAATTCTGGGCAGCCCTGCCAAGCGCGTGTGTCATGGAGAGAAGGCAGAGATGTTGACTGGGAGAGAACTCCATTAAGAGAAGAAGAACCATCTGTCAGTTTAACTTCCTCTGCATTTCACTGGAAATATTTCTCGTTGTCATGAGAAGTCTCTGGGGTCTCTAGTGAGGATCTCCTTCCTTGCTGTGAACTTAGGCCTGAATGAATCTCTTATGCCCCATTTCTCCTCGGCTGGGTGATCCCCAGAAAACAAACAGGAGATGGGCAATTGACTACTCTCGTGACAGGGCCATGCATGCGAGAGGAGGCCCCTTGGGGGCTCCATGCTTCCTGCGGCCTCTTACACCTTCTACTCTTGGAAGTTGGCTGTCTGGCTGCAATTCTGTCAATGATTGAAAGGCAGCCTCAGTTGCTGGTTAGGTATGTGTGTGCGTGTGCATGGGCTGCAGGGAGGGACATGAGGCCTGACAACCTTGAACGTGCCCCTTCCAGACAACACCCAGAGAAGCAAAACTATAAGAAAGGAAAATGGGGGACATGAGAGATTTTCCATATTAGCTGATCCTCTGGACAAAAGTATTTGATCACTCCCACGGTTTAGCCCGCCTCTGGATCAAAAAGCATATGACCATTTTGCAACCCCCATAAAATAACCCTATTCAAATATAAATCAAGAATGGATACACATGGTGCTAACGTATTATTATTACAGACACTTGCAGCTCAGAAGTGGAAAAACTGTCTCTGGCATTGCCTTAAGTAGAGATTGATTTGACCATGTGTTGTGGTGGGGACACCAGACATAATGGGTTCCTAACTGAAGGCAGTGGGAAGTACCTAGCATCACTAAGGAAGTATTCATGGCAAAAGTGTTAAGGATCCTAAAGCCCAGTTACAGGAAATGAGGAGGAGGCAACGAGTTTATCAACACCGTGAAGAACCAATTAAACAAATCCAGAAGGTGGGACATTCTACAGGACAAGTGGCCTGATCTCTTTAACAAGTTGAAATGTCTTGGGAAAATGAACTAAGGGTGCTAATGAGGGCCTATGCTGATTCAAAGGGACTCAAGAGAAATAATAATCTAATAAGATGCATGACTGATTGAATCTTAGACAAAGAATAGCTATAAGAGATTTTGGGGAACAATGAGGGAAATGGGAACATAGACTGGGCTTAAATGATAATAGGGCCATTGTCAGTTACGTTAGGCAAGACACTGACATGGGCTTATGTAGAACAAGGTCCTTCTTCAGGATTCATGTTGAACTTTTGTAGGACAAGATGTCTTCATGTCTGTAATTGACTTCAGTATCAGGAAAAGAAAGTAGATTATTCAAAATGGCAAAATGGTAGCATTGCTAAATGTAGGAAATGGGTTTGTGGGTGTTCATTATCTCATGCGTTACTTTTCTGTTAGAAATTTTTAAAAATAAAACATCATAAAATGTGGGGAAAAATACAAGAGCATTTCCCAGAAGAGAGGCAAGATGTAGAGAAGGAAGGAGCAGCTAATGGCAACATCCATTTACAACCAGGGAGTAATGCCAGAGAGGATACAAGTGTGTGGCTCCTGTTACGCCACCCTTCCCTCCCCTCCCTGCTTCTACCTTTCATGGCTCCCCACTACCCTTAGGGGGAAGTCCAAGCACCAAGCACAGCCACTAAGGACCTACACCAACGGGCCCTGCCTGAGTCTCCAGCATCATCTATACACACATGCCCTATCAGTACACCCAGAAACAGTGGTCTCCTCTCCGGTCCTGTGTGCCCATGATGTCTGTCTTCACCACTGACCTTCGCATGGTCCTTCCTTCCTAGTGGAACACACCATCCTGCTTCCACCCAGCAGCTTTTTGCATGCTGCTGTTTTCCCAAGCACTTCAGTGTAGGCAGGAGGCAAACCTTCCCCCTACACACCACGAGGTCAGGAGAGAAGCTCAGATCACTTTCTTTGAGGATCTGCAATATATTAAAACATGAAGAAATGCTTCAAAAGGTAACAAAAACTGGGGTGCCTGGGTGGCTCAGTCGGTTAAGTGTCTGATTTTTGATTTCCACTTAGGTCATGACCTTACAGTTTGTGAGATCAAGCCCCGTGTTGGGCTCCTCACTGAGTGTACAGCCTGCTTGGGATTCTCTCTCCCCACCCTCCTCTGCCTCTCTCTCTCTCTCTCTCTCTCTCTCTCTCTCAAAATAAATAAGCCTTTTTAAAAAGGTAACAAAATTGTATTATTTACTTGTATACACTTAAAAATCGGTTTATTTAAACCAGGCAGATGTACTCATAAAACAATGACCATATATGCATATGTATTGTCATTTAGCAACAAAGTCAAATTTAGATTTGAGGCTCCCTTCGAGTATGAAGCCAGGGCCAAATCACTTGCACCCCCTAAGATTCCCTGCTGTATTTTCACTGCCAATTTGCTTTCTTTTCCCCCTTCTGGACCATAAACAACATAGAGTGATATATTAGGTTTCTTTTGCTGTTTTAATAAGTAGCCTCACAAGTGTGTAGGTCAGAAGTTTGGGATGGGTCTCACCGGGCCCCCTGCCTCCATCCATTTCAATGCCGGCAACAGGAAGGCTGTTCCTCACCTCAATTCTCTGCCTGAAGCTGGGAAAAGTTCCCCACTTATAAGGACTCGTGTGACTAGATTGAGTCCTGTTGGAAAATGCAGGATAGTTTTCCTACATCAAGGTCCATAACCTTAATCATGTCTGCAAAGTCCTTTTTGCCATGTAAGGTAACATAGTAACAGGTTCCAGGGATTAGGATGCGGACATTTTGCAGGGACCTCATTCTGCCTCCCATAAGCAGGGACCAAGATTTTCTTTTCATGATATTAAATGTTTTTGATATTAGTGATTATTATTGTTCTGCATTACTCATATTATCACCCAGCCAATTGCAAATCAAGCTCAGTTTTTTGTTTGTTTGGCCAGATCTCGTTTTATTATGATCAGATCTCACTCCATCTCATACTATGCAGTAAAATGGAAATCCAGGTGATATCCAAGAGAGGTTTATTGGAGCTCATCAGAGAAAGGGGTGAGTAGCTCTGTGGTATAAGGTTGGCGTTCAAAAGACAAGTAAGTGATTGAGTTCTCAGGAATTCAAGAGAAAACATCCAAGGTTGAAACATCAAGGGATAGTTATGTTATTATATAATTCAGAATTATGGAGAAGAAATTGGTATAAGGATTAAAATTATTTGATCTGAGAATTAGAATTCAGGGGGTATGGAGAAATAGAGAAACATGTTAATTTCCCTTATGTGTCCTTCTGTAATTCTGTGCACTTTAGCGATGTGCGTGCAATACTTTCAGAATGATTCATTTTTTAATAAATATTAATGAAAGTACGGTCACATTACAGAATGTCATACAGTTTTTAAAAAGAACAATGAAGATATGTGTGTGCTCTTTTAAAAAGATCTTTAAGATATGTTATTAAATGGGAGGGTCTGGGTGACTCAGTCAATTGAGCATTAGGCTCTTGATTTCTGCTCTGGGCATAATCTCATGGTTGATATGATTGAACCCCATGTCTGGCTCCATGCTGACAGTGCAGAGCCTGCTCAGGCTTCTCTCCCTCTCTCTCTGCCTGCCCCCACTCACGCTCTCTGTCTAGCAAAATGAATAAATAAATAATAGATAGATATGTTATTAAATTAATAAAGAAAAGAAGTAAAAAATATTGTGTTGAGTACATTCCTGTTAGTTGAAAATATATTAACATTATCTTTATACAGTAAAGCAGATACATATAGGGTATTTTTATGCTTCTGGATGGAATCACAAGAAACTGAAAAACGTATATGGTTGTATTTTGGGAGAAGCATTTGGTGAGGTGTAGGAAAGAGGCTCTCACTTTTCTGGATGACATGACCAGATTGTGTATGTGACTTCTTGGGATCTTAGAGGGATCCCAGAGGGAGTCTTGGAGATTAATCTTCTGCCCCCTTAACTGGATTCTGCAAGGGACAAGATTGGATTAAAATACTTCTCAAAAGCTTCAAATTATGTGTTTTGCCCATGGGCTTCAAACTAAACAATGGAAACAAGTATCCACATGATTTGATGTGAAGGCGTTTTTACTCTTCACTGATTGTGTAGGTGTGGACATTACATTACTCCTAACCTATTGAGTCTGTAAGTCACAAGGGTTTTCCACTTCTACAGCTGCTCTGATTAAATTCAGAAGTGTGAGAATCCAAAACCTTTACCTCCTGCTGACTCATTATATTGTACACCTAAAACTAATATAAAGTGTATGTTAATTATACTTTAAATAGATAAATAAATAATAAAAACAAAAAACAATAAAACTTTATCTCCTGCCTGGATCAAAAGCCACCCTCCATAATCTGAATAGATCTCTTCCTAGATTTACTATCTCAGCATATTTCCATTACTTTTGTAAGATGTGTACAAATCTGACCCACCATAGCATGAGATCTTGGAAGAAGCACTGTGGGTCAAATGACTTATCCAAGAGCCTTCCTAGGGCTCAATGTTCAAACGACAAGGAACACTAGAGGAAATTGGGGTTGGTCTTCTTGGGCGTGAGTCAACTTTGCGGTGATCTAATTGGTGTTTCTCGGGGTATGAGGCAGTCTGACCAGATTGCTCTAGACAGCCTTTTCCCACTGGCAACGGCACAAAAACTAGATGACATAATTCACAGTATAGGAAATTAGGAGCAGATAGGAAACGCACACAGACTACTGTATTTCTTCCAAAGGGAGTGCACATATTGAATAGATTACTAAGGAGGATCCTCAGAATTGGCAAAGTTAATTCACTCAAGAGATAGCAGCAGAGCCCTGGAGAAGAGGAAGGCCAGAACAGAGGGGTGAGGAGCTTAAAGAGTGGACTAGGACAGGGGCTCACTGGGTTCTTCAAGTTCGACAGTCTTGGAATTCAGCATCGACATGTAAGCTAATGGGTCCTTGCCGTCTCAACATCCAACACTAAGGCTAATGTCTTAATTATTTTCCATTCCCTATGACAGGCATTTTTTCCATAGATTTGAATGAAAGAAATTAAGTTGAAGCAAATTACTTGTAACCACCCAGAAATTTGGGCTTATGGAAACACTTTAGAGCAAAGCGGCAAAAGTGGGTTTCCTCTTGGTCTGTCAAGTCCAGCACATCTCTCGCGGAGTGGTGGAGCTGTTTCCTTCTCCCTTGGACCAGGAAAAAATATATTTTTGGAGCTTCATGACTATGCTAAACTGGCCAAAATTTACTCAGCAGTTCCACAGGCAGCCGTGTCTTTCAACACGTCCTCTTTTTCCTTCTTTGAGAAAACATTGGAAAACTATAGATAGCCTTGTAATAGAGACTTTTTTTCCCTTGAAAGTAAGGATGACAAGTGTATCATTTCCTCAGCTATCCCACACCAGCGGAGACAAAGTGAGAATGACGTCCGTTGCGCAGCTGGAATCGTGAGCATGTGAATTTCCCACGAGGACCCAAGGGCTGCCTGCCCCTGGGAGGGTTGTGATACCAGGCAAGCATGGCCACAACCCTCCGGTTGTTCCCTTTGAGACTAGCTCAAGCGAGGATGTAATACAAGCTTACCTTGATGTATCTGGGTGAAAAATAGTGCCAGGGGCCACTATTCCCTTATAGAGTCATATCTGATCTCTGGTATTGTTCCCAAATTGCACGTAACTCTAGAAGAGTTCTACAAATACAGTGTAATTTTCAGCTCCTTTAATTGTTCAACAAGCTGTGTTAGGTTGATTGGAATTGCTATGTGAATTCTCCCTTACTTTCCAAAATACTTCCCAATCATGGCACAGAGAAGTGGATCATGGCTCAGATCTGGGATGGTAAAATATGAAGATAATGGACTTGACCAATAAACTAATTCTGGTTCTACTGAAGTGAGTGCTCTCCCTCTCACCCTCTCTTTTTCAGATAAAACATAATTGACCTATAACATTGTATTATTTTTAGCTATAGAACACAATGATCTGATGTATATGTATATTATGAAATGATTTCCAAAATAAGTTTGGTTAACATCCGTCACCACACATAGTTTTCCTGTGATGAGGACTTTAAAGTTCTCTCAGCAATTTTCAAATATACAATACAGTATTTTTAAACTAAAGTCACCATGCTGGGTATATTATATCCCAGGACTTAATTTATTTTATAACTGCAAGTTTGTATCTTTTGCCTTCACCCATTTTGCCCACCCCCATCCCTGCCTCTGAGAACCACCAACCTGCTCTCTGTATCTATAGATTTAGTTGTTTTTTAAATTCTACATATAAGTGATATCATAGAGCATTTGTCTTTCTCTGTCTGCCTTATTTCACTTAGCATTACACTCTCTAGCTCCATCCATGTCATAAAGAACGAGGTTTCCTTCTTTTTATGGCTGAGTAGTATTCCTCTCTCTGTCTCACTGTATATGTATAATATATATGTGTGTGTGGATAAGTGGATAAAGAAAATGTGAGATCTATAGATATATAGATATAGATATCTATAGATATATAGAACATTTTCTTTATCCACTTACCCATTAACACTTAGGCTGTTTCCGTGTCTACTTTATTGTAAATAATGCTGCAATGAATATAGGGGTGCTGATCTTTCTGAGATAGTCACTTCCTTTCCTTTGGATAAATGCCCAGAAGTGGAATCACTGGATCATATGGTAATTCTAGTTTTAGTTTTTTGAGGAGCCTCCGTACTGTGTCTCACAGTGGCTGCACCAGTTTACATTCCCACTGACGATGCACGAGGATTTGCTTTTCTCCACATCCTCACTACTACTTGTTCTTTCTTGTCTTTTTGTTAATATCCATTCTGGCGGGTGTGAGGTGATATCTTGTGCTTTTGATTTGCATTTCCCTAATGGTTAATGATGTTGAGCACCTTTCCATGTACCTGTTGGCCATTTGTATGTCTTCTTTGTAAAAACGCCTATTCCATATCTCTGTCCATTTTTTAGTTGGGTTTTTTTTTTTCTATTGAGTTGTATAAGTTCTTTATATATTTTGAATATTAACCCCTTAGAGATATAATTAGCAAATATTTTTCCCCATTCCATAGGTCGTCCTTTCATTTTGTGGATTGTTTCCTTTGCTTTACAGAAGCTTTTTAGTTTGATGTAGTCCCACTTGTTTATTTTGATTTTTGTTGCCTTTGCTTTTGGTGTCAAATCCAAAAAATCATCACCAAGACTTACATCAAAGAGCTTACCTCTTATGTTTTTTCTAGGAATTTTAAGACATCCAGCCTTGCATTCAAGTCTTACTTCATTTGGGGTTGATTTTTATGTATGGTGTAAGATAGTGGTCCACTTTCATTCTTTCGAATGTGGCTGTCCAGTTTTCCTGATATCATTTATTGAAGGAACTATTTTCCCCATTGTATATTCTTGGCTCCAATTTCACAAATTCATTGATCATATATGTATGGGTTTATTTCTGGGATTTCTATTCTGTTCCTTGGATCTATGTGTCTGTTTCTATGCCAATACCATACTGTTTTGATTACTATAGCCTTGTAATATAGTTTGAAGTCAGGAAGAGTAATGCCTCCAGCTTTCTTCCTTTTCTTCAAGATTGCTATGGCTAATTAGGGTCTTTTGTGGTTTCATATTAATTTTAGAATCATTTGTTCTTTTTCTGTGAGAAAAATACTATTGGGGAGTGCTCTTTTTGGACTCACTGGAGCCAGAAGGCCACTGAAGAGAGAGCGGGTGATAGAGCAGGGACTCCGCCATCCTATTCTCCTTGGGGCTAATGCCCAACCTGGGAGGTAGTATCGTTTAGTAATTAAAAATGTGCTACTAGGATTCTTGTGTGCTTAGGAAAAATAGAACCCTTAATCACTCTAAGATTGTTTCCCTATTAATAAAATGAGGGTATTAACTATTTCAAAGGATTGGCTTGTGCATTAAAAGAGGTCATCTTTAAATGTCCAATCCACTGCCTGGCACATAGTAATCTCTCAAAAGTTCTCTTGGCCATCCCCAGACAAAAACAATGGAAGAGCAATTGGGCTTTTGAACGAGCAACTCTTGGCGTTGCTCACACCAAGGGAATCAGATATTTTGAACCGAAGAAAGATGTCCGTGCTCTGACATTGGGAAGGTGTTTTGAAATCAGGATGAACTGCACATGATGGGTTCCATAAATAGAGCCCAACATCTGGAGGTATGGTGTGCACGAGTTGCTGGCGATATTTTTCAAAGGCAGCGGCGGGGCAGTTCAGGGCGTGATGTGTAGCCTGTCAACTGTAAGAAGCGACAGGCCTCCCGAGTGGAGTCTCTGATAAGGGAGAGTAGTTACAGGCTTATGAACATGATTAAGCACCTTCTACTTATTCTTAATAGAGACTTAATTAAATACAATGTATATTTCCTCGACTGCCTTTGCCAAAGCGGCAGAGATTCTGAATGGTTATTGCTGCAATTATTAACAAGAACAAATGATTCTAGGAATGATGTTAGGAATTATAATAATGGCACTTGCAGAGGCTAAGAGGAAGCAATTACAATGCAGACAATATTAGTCTTTCTCCCTCCTTCTTAAACTGGTGGTGAAGGCTAGCTATTAATAGTCACATCCTCAACTGTTGAAAAAAAACCTCATTCTCTTTTTTATTGAGTCCACGACTAAAAGGAGCCATCCTACAATGTTAGAGCAGTGTCATGAAGGTAACAGCATTATGGTAACAGTGAAGTGACAGCAAGGGTGATTGCGATTTCCTTCTTTGCTTATCTCTTATCGGATTTTCCACAATGAGCAGATCTAGAGGCTCATTTGTTGGGAGCAGAAGCTGTGAATCACAGAGATGTGGATTCAAACCCTGGTTGTGCTTTTTTGGTTACTTAACCCTTCGGTCTCACTTCTCATGTCTGTACAATGGAGGAAATGACATTCCCACCTTGTGAAGATGACATGAGACCAGAAAGTTATAGGAAGCACTTGGCACAATGCCTGGGGCACCAGGAAGTCGTCAGCCACTGGTAATCATTATCGTGTTTTGGGCTTATCATTATTATTTGTACTTGAAGAAACAAACGTAACTGAAGACAAACGTGAGAATGAATACACTTTAAAATTTTTTTATGTTTATTCGTTTTTGAAAGACAGAGACAGAGCACAAGTGGGGTGGGGCAGAGAGGTGGGGGGCACACAGAATCTGAAGCAAGCTCCAGGCTCAGAGCTGTCAGCACAGAGCCTGTGCTGAGAGCTCAGAGCCTGACGCAGGGCTCGGACTCATCAACGGCAACATCATGACCTGAGCCGAAGTCGGATGCTCAACCGACTGAGCCACCCAGGTGCTCCGAGAGTGAATACATTTTAAAATATCAAATAAGAATGCATTAGAAGGTAAAAAGGGAAAGCATTTTATTCCCTGAAAGGTAAATGGAACACGGCTTATTTAATGAAGTGCGTCTGCATATTCCCACGAATGGCATCCGTAAGCTCATCTGATTCCTGCCTAGGAGCAGGTCCCAGCGGGCGTTGCCCTCTCACTTTGCAGAAGAAACAGCTCAGAGAGGTGAGGTTTAGCCCAAAATCTAGAATGAGGACTCCAGCCATTTAATGCAAAATGCTGCTGGGCAAGCAGGGGCAGTTGTGAAATTCACTCTGGACTTCAAGGGGGCTGGGGGCTGAGGCGCTCAGCACACGGGTGAGACTGCATCCCCTGGAGGCTGAAGTACCTTTTCTTAGCATAGAGTCTCTTCAGATGCCAAGTCATGTGTTCAAAGTGCCATGTCCACCCAGTGGGGGCGCCTTTTGCTAATCCAAACAAAGGGACACTACAGGCCGGCTGGGCCCTCAGCCAGGCTGTACCCTGAGCTTCATTTCTATGGTTCCTTTTGGGGAAGGAAGGGGATTTGCTTTTTCTTTTTTAAAATTATTATAGCACTGCAACTTTCTTTCCCATTTTCCTTTTTCCTTCTTTTATCCGTCAATATACAGAACCCTGGTACAGGTTGTGTGTGTGTCTGTGTGTGTGTAATTTTTACATCCTGTCTTTAAATATTTTTATTAGGTTTTATCTAATATGAAATGCTTTTCCTATCAATTAGATAGGGGATTTAAAAGATTTGTTTTTTCATCCACATGGTTCTTCATTATTTACAATTCTCTGTGACTCGAGTTTATTTGAAAACTTGAGTATCTCACTTCTCAGACCAACATCCAAGTTGCTTCTATAAATAAAAAGCCTGGAGTCACTTAACCTAATTTCAAAGACTCCCCTACATGAAATTAAATGGAATAGTCTGGAGTTTTCTGGTATTAATCTATGATTTTATTTTAAATAGTAGTATTATGTTGCCATCTTATTTTATTATAATTTTTTTAAATGTTCTGGGATCACTTTTGAAATGAGCAAGGTTATAATAATAAATGATAACTCTTAATGTTAAGGCTTCTCTAATTTCTGCTTATTTTTATGAACACTCAGAACAATATTGTTTGGTTTTCTAACCTTATCATTTTGGACCAGCTGAAGCCACAATAAGCTATTTGCAATCCTGGGCGATGAGGCCATCCATCCCAGAGCCTGGCGGGTCTTGACTTGGCTACGAATGGGGTCATTCTGCACTGGGCTTTGCTATTGATGAAGGATGTGGATGTGAGTCAGACTTCTCTTAGAAAAGACATGAAGTGGAGTCCCAGCTCTGAAAATGTAGTTCCTTCTTCAAGGAGCTGAGAGTTTGGCAGGGGCACTCAAGTTGCATCCGAGCTCATTTCACAGAAAGTTTCTGCTATTTGTGGGATTGTGAACAGGGGCTAGGCTGAGTCTTACCCACCATTGTATTCTCCAGTCTTCTGGGCACTGAGTTTTGCAATAGGAAGAACTCAATCCATGTTTTCTGAATTGAGCTGAAGTAGCTACTCACCTCCAGTAGAGAAGTATCACTGTGGAAAGAAAGAAGGAATGGAGCACTGCTTTTATGGGAAGATATTCTGTGTCCACATATTCATTCCTTTCTTGCATTGTATTTATAATATTTTAAGGCAATGATGTAGGAAGACCTGAAGGAGATAGTGCATGAGCAAGGACTCCAAATAAATAAGAATTGGGGTACAGAAGGAAGAAAAGGTAGGAGGAACAACATTCTCAAAAGAGCAGAGGTCAGGCTTTGAAGGTTAGGCCTGAGGAGCTGTGACAGGTGTCCTCTGGCTGAAGCTTAGGCATCATGGAAGGAAGCACTTTAACAAAGTCTGGAAAAGGAGCCTGAACACAGTCATGGTGCTCTTGTTCACAGTCCTGCCCCCAGGGAACTGGTGATGAATGAGTCAGGCAGTCTTGGGTGCCATTGGCAGCTCTAGGTGCATAACTTCACTCTTCTCTTTGTGGATTTGTAAAATACAGTGCTGATAGCGGCATTGTGCAGATGAAAGGTGGCTGCCATAGACAGTGACCAGCATAGAATAGACACTCCATAAAGGTAGGTTTCCCTTTGTCTCTATTCCTAAGCAACACTGATCAATACAGTTATCTTCTGACAAAGTATAAGTTAAAGGCCATATCTTAGGTATACGTACAAGTAGCAAGGTATCTGATTTAATTTTTTAAAACCACACCATTCAGTTGGTCATTTCCAAAGCAATCTGGTTATTTGTTGACTGATACTATCCTTTTCCTAGCAAATTCCTGGCCTTCCTGGTGTTTGTCCCACACTTATGTCCACTGAAATCTGTCATTCTGATCCCCCTGTGCCCACCCATCCCAATGCCCTCCACATGGCCTCCCTCAACATGTAGAAACTTTCACGTACATCTGAGATACATCTTAAATTGGCCATTTGTGCCTTCATATTGAAAAACTAAAGGTCAGTTCAAGCACTACTTCTATGAAAATGTAAAGGGCAGTTGTTTTTCACATGCACTTGGAAGTAAGAGCCAAAGCCAAGGAGAAATGGTCATGTTATACAGATGCATTTAAAAATATATTTTAATATTCTCATTGTCTTTTTCAGAAAGCTCATACTTTCTCTAAGAAATGAAACTCAGGCCCAATACAAAGTTTTATACACAGTGACTGGTGTCATATTCATATTTATGTTTCCCTATATTTGATTTATCATTCAGTGGAAGTCACTTATTGGTCACATGATGAGGCAAATGCAAAATATTTTATGAATATTTTAACCATTTATTTCATCTTAAACAACAGCTGTGATCATTGGTACTGTCACCAATATTTTGATTCTTCTCTTTCTAGACATATGGCAAGACTAAGCCTCCCTACCTCTTGGAGGTTAGGAGGGCCAAAGGACTGGCTTTGGCCAATGAAACAGGAGTGTGTCACTACCAGCTGGAAGCCTTTAAGAGCCACAGAGTAACTTGCTATTTTCCCTTTCCTTGACGGGGTGACTGGTGATGCCCCAGATGGTGGAGGCTCTAATATCCCACACCACCCACATGGACTAGAATCACCAATCCTACTAAGTAGGACACGCAGCACAAATGAGAAGTAGCCCGTTGTTGCTTAACTTTTTACTGTGAGATAATTGCATATTCACCTGCAGTTATAAGAAATAATACAAAGAGATCCCCTACAGCTTCTGTCCAGTTTCCCCACTGGTAACATCTTACACAACTCAATACCTCAAGCAGGAAATTGATAAAATATACTGATGTAATTCAGATTTCACCAGTTTTACATGCACTCATTTGTGTGAGCTTGTGTGTATTTAGTTCTATGGTACTTATCACATGTGTGTGGCCACCGCCACAGTCAAGATAGAGAACAGTTCCATTACCCTTTTATAGCCTTTTATAGCCACAGACAGCTCCCTCCCTTCTTCCCTCTCCCTGACTCCTACCAGAATTGCCTTATGGCCAATTAGTTATGCAGTGAAAATGGTTGTGGGGAAAATGCTTGCAGCAAAGATGCTTTCAGCTAAACTACCTAGAACCCCTCAGGCCATGTATAGTCTTGTGGGGGAGATGTGCAACTAAGTATGCTATGGGGACTATAGCAAAGCACTTCCAGAATAAAAGGAAAGAAAGTTAAATTGTGAGTTCAGGGTTTACAATAAAATGTTTGGTGCATGTGGGTGGACATGGGTATTTATTCTCTATATGTATAAATCAGTATCTATGTTCATTAGGTTTTGGAACATGGAAATACCTGAGGAATTCAAGCATCAGGTGACTCAACTAATGGGCAGCTGAATAGGGGTTGTAAAGACTAGAATGGAAGCAGAGGCAAGTTCAGTGATGTGTCAGACTGAAAAAGTCTGAGAAACAACGCAAAAGAGTCTTCAAAGAAAGGACTCAGGTCCCACCCAATCCTTCTTTGATGTTCTGCCAGCTTCCTTCAGAGTCCCACACTCATTCACCTTGACCTGGACCTCTGGCTTTCACCAGTATGAGGAGAATACTTTGATCTTCTTAAAAACAGGGTCTTGGAAAGGTGATGAGGTTCCAAGGGGTTCTTGGCAGGCAGTCCTTGCAGGCTGCCAACCTCAAAGGAAATTTGGGGTCCTGCTGCTATTGGCTCCAGCAATGGCACCTCAGTGAGGTCTGGAAGCCTGTGCATTATTCTTAAAATACTGAATCAAGGGGGGTATTGGATCTCAGGATGGAAAGTCGGGTTCCCATTGGAAACTCTGATGTCACAGTCAAATTCGCTACTGTTCACAGTTGGGTTCCCCATTTGACAGCTGAGGTTTGAAACAGAATCCTCTTTGAAATCAGAAAAAAAAGGAACACATTGGGTTGAATTTCAGGAAATGCCCTAATGGTGAAATCTGGGAAATGGCAAACGTGCATGACAAGGGAAGTGGTAAGAGTCCCAAAGCTTGAGTCATTCCAAACCATGTTGGAGACATCACTGGAAAAAGTCGGGAGAAAAGGGGCCTTCCTTAGTGGAAAGTCCATGAAGTCTCCCCAGTGTTATAGTGGCACATTTCTCAGAGCATGTGACAAGAACTGACTTCTAGATAGCCTCGCTTTCCTCTGTATCACACGCTATCTACCAATAGCACAAAGCACGGCACAAACTTTCCACCTTGCTCATGTCTCAGACATGGTTCTTTCTTCAAGTCATGAGCAAAATAACAAGTGCTAGCTAATTACAGATCAATTTTATAAGACCAGAAACATACATTATCTCATTTGAACCCCAGTGTGCTCTGCATTCTCCTCGTGTAGGTCAGATTACCGAGATTTAATGAGGTTGTGACTAGCCTGGTCTCCTGACTCCAGGTCAACTCTTGTGGTTATTTCTGTTTCCCAGCTCTGCCTTTCAAGAGAATTAAGTGGAGAAAATCACACTCCATGTTTGTGTGTGTGTGTGTGTGTGTGTGTATGTGTGTGTATTTAACTTATGGAAGTTCATTAAATTATTAAAGGTAAATCTACTGTTTACTAGAAAATAAAGAAAGATACATCAAACCAAACTCTACCAACTACCCAACTAAAATTATCTTTGCCTTAAAACACAGCCTTTCTTCCTTGCTCTGGATTTCATGTAAGATGTGGTCCTGGTTTGCTCCAAAGCTAACATCCCTCCTGACACCATAGTGCCTTTCCTGCTTCTCCTTAAATCATCAAGAGCCTGTTTCCTCTTATGCATCTTCCTCTTTTCTCCAGTGGACATTTCCTACAAATTGTTCCAATAATTGCCATTCAAAACTCACTCTTGCCTTGCTGTAGATTGGTTTTAACCTCTCTCAGGCTCTCACATTCCTTTCACTTCTGATCTTCTTTGTAAATGAGGCACACAGCATGCCCCTCCTTTGTGGTTTCCATAATGCCTTACAAACTAGCTTCCTCCTTGCACTCGCCTGAGATGCTCAAGTAAGCCATCACAAGCTAACGGCCTCACCTCTCTCTGCAGAGCAGACCACCGCAGCCCTTTTGAAAACCCACCTCATTCTATTTCTGGTACATGGTATCTGTCTAATTCCTTCTCTACTCCCCATGAACTTTCTTGCTCTTAAAGACCCTTACACGGACATCTTCTCAAGCTGGACTTTACATCTACATATAAGATCTTCTAATCTAAGTCACCTATCCTAAAAATTCTACTGAAATTTAGACCTTTGCATTTGAAATTCCCCTGGGAAAGACCAACCTAAAGGACTTACCAGCCAGTTTTGATTCACTATACCCAAAACTGAGATCCTTTTCCACGAATTTTCCATTACATTGGTAATGCCACCCTAAACTCCTCATTTCCCAGGCTTGAATCCTTGAGGCAGTATTGACTCCTCCTTTCTCACTTCTCACACCCCCATAGGCTGTTACCTTCCCTATTGTGCCTCTGAAAGGCACATTCCTTTCTTTTATTTTCCACTGTCCTTGTCCAGAGCCTCATCATTTCACCCTAAGCTTTTATAACAGCATCTTGATTGCTGGCAATGATAGCAAGAGCTACCGGACTGAGATGCTGTGCTGAGCAGCCTGTGTACACCCACAACCCTCTGAAATCTTCACAATGAGGAGACTGAAGGCCACCCTGTATACACCGGAAGAGCCATGATTCACATTCTCTTCAGTGTCAATGCCTGGGCCTATATTCCCAATGCATATTGATTCCCAAAACAAAGAACAGAGTCCCAAGTCTTTCTGCCTGATAGAAGTCTACAGAACATGGTCTTTCCCCACCTTTTCAACTTTGTTTTCCAGTGTATCCCTTCCTTCCACGATAGGCTACTGCTTGTACAAGAGATAATCTCTTTATCTAATCTGCTTTCTTCCCCCTCACATCAACTTCTGAAATCCATCTCAAAATACCTTCCTAAGAAGACTTCACAGGTATCCACCATGTAGCTTGTCTCAGCACTTGAATAATGATTTACCCACCTCATAATAGTCGAATGTACATGTGTCCATTTCTCCCACTAACATCTCAAAAAACAGGGGCTGTGCTTTACCCCTCACTGTTATATTCCCTACCCTTTTCCTCCCCAACACCAATGCCTAGTGAAGTGCCTGCCATGTGATAAGCCATCAATGTGTCTCGGCAGAATTGAATAGCAGGCTCATGTGTGACTGGAGTTTGGATCATTAATGATGGTGTCAAGTGGGGAGTCAGATGGTCATTGTGGTCATTCTGTTCCTGAAGTATACACAGATCCCAAAAGGTCTTTGGGCTTAATCACCCATAGAACACAGTCAGTGCTGGGGTGGAGGCTCTCGTCCAACTTCCGATTGGAGTCCAGCGTTCAACTTCCATAAAGCATTCTATTCAATAACAGGTATTAATTTCCTCAGAAATAATTCTTTCTGTTATTCAGCTCCAGCACCAACCAGACTTGATTAATCAGTGGCAATAATAACAATGATAAAAGCTAACATTTACCAAACTTTACATTTATCATCTCCATTTGATC